>NC_090813.1:74689683-75006808 GCF_000390325.3 Nicotiana tomentosiformis
ACTACTGAATTTAATATTTCTTGATCTTGCTGACAGATGTTCATCTTTTCACAATAAGTAGCTACGAATATTTCGATCCCATTTTTAAAGAGGTAAATAACTCAAATTTTTGAAAAGCCATATTGATGATTTCACCATGGCATAAGCCTAAGTACTTTGATACTCACACAGTTTCACCTAAGGATACTGGCAAAGACAGTGGAATCCTCCGAAGTAGGATAAGTGACCAGAAAAAATGACATCAACCAGTCAACCCAATTACACCGTGATTTTCATGGATAATCAGAAAGCTTTTCAAATCAGACTGACAGAAGACAGTGATATCTGCAAATGCCCATCACTGGCATGTCATACAAGAGGGAAATGAGGAAGTGAGAGATATTTTTGGGGCTTGTACATCCGACTGCACTAGTAGAGTTTACTGAAGACTTAACAATTTAGCGATTTTTCCAGAAGAAAGTATATGAAGTTAAATGAGAAAGATAGTGGTGTTGCCCCTTAAATAAAGCTTATACATTTTGCAAAGCGATGACCAATATTCCAATTGTCCTTAGCTTAATATGCCTCCAAATAGTAGCAATACCTCATGTAGTCAGCAAATAGAAGAGGCAGATGGATCTCATAGGGTCATGCAAGCCTTAAGGTGCATATGGTTTTCAAGAAGATTGCAAGCACGAAGAACGACATGGCCTTGGCAGAATATGACGAGCTGTTCACTATTTTAAGGGGCATTCTCCCGTTCAAGAATTGACACTGCAATGGGTTACAAATATATAAAGAATCTTTGGGCGTGTGACCTATAGGTCAAGGGTTCGAGTCGTGAAGCAGCCACTAATGCTTGCATTAGGATAGGCTGTCTACATCACCCCTAGAAGTGCGGCCCTTCCCCGGACCTTGCATGAATGCGGGATGCTTTGAGCACCGGGCTGCCCTTTGGGCAGACAGAGCACACTCATTGTCTTTGAAGAAATAATGAAGCCATGAGAGACAGAGTCCATATTCAAGTAATATCTAGAAGAAAAAGAAGGGAAAAAACTCTGAACATTTGTTAGGAAAATATCTTAAAGTGGTTAGGCTGTTGATTACTTTAGAGTATCTTCTTAATTTACTTGTTATTTATTTAAGACATGCATTTGCTATGTAAAAGGTCTCCTATCAATAGATATACTGTGATTAGAGAATAAAATTATGGAAATTATGTGGTAGATGGAGTGTAAAAGAGGTCGAAACAGAAATCCTCAATCCAACAATTTACTTGTTGGCAAAAAGCAGATAAGTTTCACTGAGTTTATTGCATAAAGAAACAAGATAACTATGCAAACAACTAGCAGTAATATCATCATGATTCTCAAAATCATTTCCAATAGTAGAAGTTCTTTCGGATAACTGATGCATGAGCAGATTCTCCCTTGTGCTGCTGACAGTCCAAAAAAGTAACATCATAGAAGGGCTCGTAGGGATTCAGAAGGAAGCTAGGTAAGAATAAAATGCAGGTAGAACTCACATAAGCAGAGGGTGGTCTACATTCATTTCACCGTCTATCCAGCAGGAGAGTAAGGTTTACAAACACAAGCAGCTATACAAACAGTACATGGACAAGGAAAGCAAATTCCCATGTGAGTTACCTTGAAGAACACAAAGTAAGGAACAGCAGAAACAGAGTACAGCTCAGATATTTCAGGCTGTTCTTCAGCTTCAACCTGAAATATAAAGACAGAAGAAAAAGAATCATAATCAGAGACAAGCTAGCTCTTCAGAACGAATAATGAGCATATTCCAGTAGTACTTGAAACATAATCCATTAAGTAGTTGGGATTACAATAACATCAACTACGATAGAAGAAAAGTCCAGCTCCAAGTTCACAATGTTAGAATAAAACAGCTATATCAGTATATGCAGGGTTCTCCAATTTCTATTTGAAACTAATTAGAAGTGCCAAATCAAGGTAAGACTGCAGCAAATCGAGGAGAGCAACAACCCCCAAATTTCCCCGTGTCACAGATTCTTCATATTCATGTAACATAGCTATCTAACCACAAGAACACATCTTTTTTTCTCTGTGCCCATTAAGGGAGACAAATTATTCCCAAAGAGCATATCGATAACCACTCAGGGTGTTTCACAGTTCATTCAAAGTTCCATAAGCTATCTTGAATTATATTCAATAAAAATAACAGAAATCAACCAATAAATAAAAAAAATTCAAGCTTGGTCCATACGCTTAAAAGTTATACACCATGAGGCCAAAAAGTTTACAAAACCCTAAACCCTTCATAGCAAAGTTACAAAAAACAAATCTAAACAACCCCCCTCCAAACAACAAGAACATATCAAGCAGAAAATCTATCAATAAATCATCACTTTATTTCATAGTTCATTAAAATTCCATATAAGCAGTATCATATATGCAAAATTAATACCAGAAATCGATCAATAAATACACTTTATGGGCTTCTCTTTCACATAAGCACATGTATATCAAAAAAGGGAGAAGATTTGATTACTCTGAGAAAATGGGCGTGTGGGAAATCAGTAGAAAGGTGAGAAAAGACTTGGTCCATGTGCTTAGAAGCTTCACACCATGTTGCCCAAAAGTGCAAAATCGCCGGTGACCCGTCGCCGACTATCTTGTCGAGCTCTCTCTTTGATCCAACTTCCTTCACTGATCCTCCTCCTCCGGCCATCCTCGCTTCTTTCAATATTCTCTAATCTCTATAGAAGTGTGAACTGAATACCGCAAACCAAACAGGAATTATTTTTCCTCTTTTCTGCCCTTTTATATTAGGCTTATTTTCTTTTTCTTTTTTCCTTTTCTATGATATCCTCTTTTTTAAAAAATAAATAAATTAGACAACCTACTTTTGAAGACATTCTACTTGTTTTGTCAGCAGAATTTTTTTTTTTTTTGTTGATTCTAACATTTTTTGTTGACGTCACTATCCCTAACTCACATTTCCCCATGTAAATTGGCCTTAAAAGTAAAATGAGATTGCATAATGAAAAAAGAGATATTTAATAAGTTATATATATATAGTCAATTCCAATTATAGTTTATTTCTTTCCATATATTGTTGATTGTCTTATATTTGTGTCACATTGTGAGAATATGTAATCGAATTTTTAATGTGTTTAAATAACAATTTACTTGTATATTAATCAAATTCCACCGCTGAAAAAGATAAAAAGGAAAAATTCTAATAAAATAACTATTTGTAGAACAAGTTTAAAGTTTCTGAATATATCAAATTAATTACTATATAACCATATAACTTTTACGGTATTAATTAGTTATACGATAAGTATAATATCCTTTCTATTGACATTACCATTTGTTCTTCCATATTTTCCTCGAAAAAACTCTTTGTGCATCTCGTAACTCTTCATTTTCTCCTTTTTGTGCACACAAGACCATGAGATCTTTTTCTCTTGGCAAGTGTATTCATAACTAAAAATGGAAGGGTAAATTCAGATTATTTTTTTTGAATAATTTAGACAATTTGCTAACAATAAAGATATTAATCGACAAAAATATAATAAATGAAAAAATTAAACAATATGAAAGAGTACATGAACAAACTTTGAATGTTTTCCCTAAAATATATATGTATGCATTGTCAAGCGAATGAAAGTGTGGGAGAGGGTGGTTGAAGCGAGGGTGAGGATGACAGTGTCTGTATCCGACAACCAGTTCGGGTTCATGCCGGGTCGTTCGACTACAGAAGCTATACACCTTGTTAGAAGGTTGGTGGAACTATACAGAGACACGAAGAAGGATCTGCACATGGTGTTTATTGACCTAGAGAAAGCGTATGACAAGGTTCCTAGAGAAATTCTCTGGAGATGCCTGGAGGCAAAAGGTGTGTCGGTTCCATACATTATGGCGATTAAGGACATGTATGATGGGGCTAAGACTCGGGTTAGGACAGTAGGAGGCGACTCTGAGCATTTTCCAGTTGTGATGGGGTTACACCAAGGTTCTGCGCTCGGTCCGTTCTTATTCGCCCTGGTGATGGACGCGTTAACACACCATATTCAAGGGGATGTGCCATGGTGCATGCTATTCGCCGATGACATAGTTCTGATTGATGAGTTGCGAGCCGGTGTTGACGAGAGGCTGGAGGTTTGGAGACCGGCTCTTGAGTCTAAAGGTTTCAAGCTGAGTAGGACGAAGATGGAATACCTGGAGTGTAAGTTCAGCGCTGAGCCAGGGGAAGTGGGCGTGTATGTGAGGCTTGATTTGCAGGTCATCCCGAGAAGAGGCAGCTTCAAGTATCTTGGTTCGGTTATCCAGGAGGGAGGAGAGATCGATGAGGATGTCACACACCGTATTGGGGTAGGATGGATAAAGTGGAGGTTAGCATCTGGAGTCATGTGCGACAAGAGAGTGCCACCGATACTCAAAGGTAAGTTTTATAAAGCGGTGGTTAGACCGGCCATGATGTATGGGCCTGAGTGTTGGCCCGTTAAGAACTCACATATTCAGAAGATGAAAGTAGCAGAAATGAGGATATTGCGGTGGATGTGCGGACACACTAAGATAGATAAGATTAGGAATGATGATATTCGGGAGAAGGTGCATGTGGCTCCTATTGATGACAAGATGCGGGAAGCGAGACTTAGATGGTTCGGACATATTCAGAGGAGAAGCCTAGATGTTCCGGTATGGAGGTGTGAGCTGCTGGTTGTGGAGGGCACCAGAAGAGGTAGAGGGCGGCCTAAGAAGTATTGGGGAGAGGTGATCAGGCAGGATATGGCGAGACTCCAGATTTCCGAGGACATGACACTAGATAGGAAGATGTGGAGGTCGAGTATTAGGGTTATAGGTTAGGAGGTAGTTGAGTCGTGCCTTACTTCGTACCATTGTGGGACTAGTCATGTAGGGTTTTTGTCTGAGATAGCTAGTGGCAATGTTGTGGATTACTATTTCGCTTTTCAATGCATGTCTTATTTACTAGCTATCACTTTTTCTTTGCATCTTTCTTCTAGATTTCATGGTGTTCCTATTGTTCTTATGATTGTCGTGGTGATATTAATATTTACTAATATTGTCTCCCTTTACTTTGCATCCTTCTTCTGGATTTCATGGTGTTTCTATTTATCATATGATTATTGTTGTGATACTAATATTGTCTCCTTTTTGTCCTTTTGTATTCTTGTTTCTTTTTGATCCGAGAGTCTTGCGGAAACAGCCTCTCTACCCCGTCGGGGTAGGGGTATGGTCTGCGTACACACTACCTTCTCCAGACCCCATTAGTGGAATTTTACTGGGATGTTGTTGTTGTTTGCATTGTCAAGCGAATAAAAAAATAAAGCAGATTAAATAAAGACTAAACGATACCAGATTATGTTCAGATGAAAAAGTAATTGTGTGCTGTGTATACTCGTTGTCATACACTCATACTTCTTCCATTTTTTTAATCATTGGCGCCAACTAACAGTGGGTATTATGATAAACCTTTTGGAGTATAGTCACGAGATTTTGATTATTTATCAGACGAGCAGACGGGTATATATATATGTGCGGGTTCAAGTACCACCCTCCTTCCTTTGTCCTTCAATCTTGCTAAAAGATTCATGGGAAGGTCCATCTAACCCAAATAACAGAAAATGTTCTCTCTTGCCGAGAGATGTGTGAGAAGGTCCATCTCACCCACATAACAAAAAGTATGTTTTCTCTTACTCTAACGAACATATACAAGAATATAGACGCTCCCACCCCCTTGTCCATCACCAAACACTCCATGCAAAGCCATTTCATGATATGCTGCTTCCACGAATCCGTCGTCAAATTTATACTATCCATTAGAGCACCTAACATAAGTATATATAGTAATGGCCACCATGAACACCTCTCATGTGAACCACAAACACTGTAAAGTGAATAAAAACTATGAACCACTTTATCTGCCCTATCACATACTTGCCAAGATTAAGTTGCAACGGGTACTCAAATTTGTCGTTTGTCTTGGTTGCAATACCCCTTGAAAAATAAAATGGTAACAATTGCAGTTAAAAGCACGAGAGGGAGTCGATGAAAGAATTAAATCTCTTAGAGCATCCCCATGCCTGTATTCCTTGACACTGTATTGATTATCATCAGTAAGTTATTTTGATTCAACATACTTGTCAAAAGAATCATATACACGAAGACACCCCTTGACATGAAGGGAAAGAGCATAAAAAGATTCTACTTTTAGTAATGAACTCAATGTGTTGCACTCTTTTTTTAGGACGGAGCTCGAAAGGTGACAACCTCAAATGATATTAAAGATGAGGCGCCACCCAATAATTATTAAGATGAATTAGGACATCTATATTATAATTTATTTTATTAATGGTCTAATCCATTTTCAAAAGATTAAAGGCATGAGCTCCAAAGCCCGAAATTTTCAACGTCGCGGCAGCGACAACGATGGCGGCGAAGAGGACAACACCACCGCAACAAAACGACCTCGAGGCACCGCCTCCGCCAGGAAAAGCCTCCTCAGCTTCGCAGACGACGAAGATTTAGAAGGCTAAGCGTGTTATGAAAGCCCTACGTGATGATGTGGAAATTCTAGAAGTACGTGTTCTCGATTTCATATGTTGACTGTTTTTGTTCAAAATGAGAATAATATGATACTTGTGTCGTAAAAAAAGGTAACAATTTAAATTATTTCGAAAGAAGGAGTTTCTGAAAGCTCAACTCACACTTATCGGACCACTTGAATAGAGCACCCTTCTGAATCAATCTAGTCAATGGGGCCGCAATAAATAAAAACCCCTCCACGAACCGGCGATAATAACCCGTCAAAATTAGAAAACTCCGAATCTCTATAGGTAAAGTAGGTCTAGACCAGTTCTGAACTGTTTCAATCCTCTTAGGATCTGCTTTAATGCTCTCAGCAGATACAACATGCCCCAAAAAGGCAACCGAATCCAACCAAAATTCATATTTTGAAAACTTGGCATATAACTTACTATCTCTTGGGCTCTGAAGTACAACCCGAAGGTGCTGCTCATGCTCTTCTCGACTGCAGGAGTAGATCAAGATAGCATCAATGAATACGATCACAAAAGAATTCAAATAGGGCTTAAATACCCGATTCATCAAATCCATAAATGTTGCTGGGGCATTCGTCAATGTCTATGCTAAATTATTTAGGCACCTTTCGAGATCCACATAATGTCATTCCCTTTCGGATTTTAAAACTAAGTAGGATTGTATGTCTATGCTAAATTATTCTAAGTGGACATGCAAGATTAACTAAATACTAGTTTTCCTATTAGCAATGACTAAAAAACTTTAAAATATTATGTAAATATTAAAACATGTTTGAATTATAAAATAAAAATAAAAATAAAAATGATATAAATTTATGAAATAATAAATGTCGAACATATTACTAAGCTTAATAAAAGAAAGAACCCTACTACACATAAGTGCTTGAATGCCCTATTGTAATTTGATATGTGGAATGTATTTGCTTTGAAAGTCAAAGATGGACTTATATTCACATTACTCAAGAGTAATTTTAGTGCTTCCATGATTTTACACTTTTTTAAACAAAAAATTATTCGAAAAATCTAGTTTGAATGTCACAATCAAATTTAACACAAGGAAGATCATCAATATGAAAATATTGAAAATATCTTGAAGAAAACAAACAAAAGTACTTTTAATAGGCAAATGTCACGACCCAAAATTCTACCACAGGTACCGTGATGGCACCTAGTCTCTAAAACTAGGTAAGCCGATATCAATTACATTTTGAAGCCATTTTTTTTATAAGTAATCGAAACTAACAGCGAAAATAATTACGATATACAACCTCCCAAGACTGGTAGTACTGAGTCACGAACTCTAACTGAATACATGGAATGATCACGAGGACCGAATATACAATACTGTTTGATTACAAATTAACAGTATAATAAAATGAAAAGACTCCAAGGGACTGTGACGACCAAGCAGCTCTACCTTGAATCCTTACAATCCCGCTTTAACTCTGCTCAAGTCCGATATCTCTAATACCTGGCTATGCACAAAAATGTACAGAAGTGTAGTATGAGTACGCCACGGTCGGTACCCAGTAAGTATCAAGACTAACCTCAATGGAGCTGAGACGAGGTACAGTCAAGACACTTAGTAGTCTAATAACCTGTGCAATATAGTATACAAAATAATAGGAAACAGATAGCAATAAGGGCAGGATAAAACAACCAGTGGTATGCGCAGCAAGACAACAAGAATACCATAAATATCACTCAATAAGTAATAATACATGTACGCCCAATTAATTCAAGTTTTTTAAATAAATATCCTTCACATAAAATTCTTCCAAATAACTCTCTTTCAAATGTAGTTTTCTCAAATAATTATTGTTCAAATATAATTCTTTCAATAAATCTTTTCAAATATAATTTCGTCAAATAAATATCTTTCAAATACAATTCTTTCATATAATTCTCTTTGAATAAAAATCCTTCCAAATAAATATTTTGAATATAATTCTTTCAATTAAAAAGTCACCATGTGACACCTCATTTCATAATCATAAAAAATACGGGTCTCAACCCATTTTTATATTTTTCATAAACACGGGTCTCAACTTATTTTCATATTTCCACGGTACCTCGTGCCCATAACTAAATCATATCACAATTGCACGGACAATTCACGTGCCAATTATCATCATCATTTCATCACAACACCTCGTGCCCACATTTCATATCATAACTGCACGGATAATTCACGTGCCAAATATCCTCATTATTTACTCACGGCACCTCGTGCCCACATTTTAATTTATAATCCGCCTGGCAATAGCCACAGGCTCTCAATTTCAACAT
This sequence comes from Nicotiana tomentosiformis, assembly GCF_000390325.3. Taxonomy (NCBI): domain Eukaryota; kingdom Viridiplantae; phylum Streptophyta; class Magnoliopsida; order Solanales; family Solanaceae; genus Nicotiana; species Nicotiana tomentosiformis. The sequence continues at coordinate 74,698,517 of NC_090813.1, forward strand.
AAATCAGATTGTTATCAATTTACCAACAACAAGACAAATTGCACAAGGTATAAAAGTAAACACAAGAAAGTCACAACATCACATGAAAATTATCAACACCACAACCCCACATCATCACATATCGTCCTTGACAATAACCACCCGTATCGCTCCTATTGCCACCCTTTATCGCTCCTATAGCCACCCTTATCGCTTCACCCAGACAATATCAATAGCCACCCTTATCGCTCATATCGCCACCATTATCGCTCCTATAGCCATCCTTATCGCTCCGCCTAGACAATATTCTAACAAACACAACAATAGTGAAATATCACCCTTATACCCACATAATATCAACGGTGAAATGCCACCCTTATCTCCCCAAAATAATAACTCACACAACATAATAATTTATACGGGAAATTAACACGGCAACATAATAAAATCAATTCATATCACAATTTGCACAATGGCCACAACCAAATTCCAAAGATATAACAAAATCAATTAATTTCATAACAAATAACCCAAGGCTCCACACAATATCTATAACACCCAAAAACAATCAATAGAGATAGAAATTACTCAGCATAAAGCAAAGCCTTCATTAATGCAAATTTAGATAATTATATTAACGCTTCTTCTTAAACTTGCTTAATTAATTATTTGCATAGGAAAAATTTAAAATGAAATTAAATTTCAAGAATTATCAAACCAACAAACTCACAGAATTACATAACTATTCAAATAAAATTCACATCAAATTGTTATATAAAAACAAGTTCAACCAACAAGGATTTAGGTATGGCAAATAGATGATTAAATAAGTGCCAATAATTATCCAATTTACTACACAATATGCCTAAGACTTAAACCCAATATATTTTGCACATACAAACCCGAGTACGTATTCGTCACCTCGCGTACATGGCTTTTCACTTATCACAAACGGTACATAAGACTCGATGCCTAAGGGATAATTCCCCCACTCGAGGTTAGGCAAGACACTTACCTTTTTGAAATTAGGCCGATATTCCAAAATAGACTTCTTGCTTGAATTGACCTCCGAACAGCTAAAATATATCCAAATTAATTGTACAACTTCATTAAAATTCATCAAAAATAATTCCGGATAATAATACGTCGACTTAAAATTTTATTCCAAAAAGTCAACAAAAGTCAACGCGGGACTCGCCCCTCGGAACCCGATATAATTTTTATGAAATACAAACACCCATTCCGATACGAGTTCAACCATGCCAATTTTATTGAATTCTAATAAAAACTCGACCTCCAAATTTTAAATTTTCGTTTTTGGAAGATTTTATAAAAATCTTAATTTCTTCCATTAAAATCTGAATTAAACGATGAATATAATCATAGATTCATGAAATATAAACACTTTAGGATATAGAACACTTACCCTAATTCATATGGTCAAAAATCGCCTCAAACATCGCTTCTATCCGAGCTTCATAGCTCCAAATATGTCAAAAATGGCTGAAACCTCGAAATATAGCTACTGCCCAGGTATTTACTTTTCGCGATCGCAGCTACTGACCAGGTATTTACTCTTCGCGATCGCGAAGCACAAAAATTTTCAGCCCCAAAATTGCTCTTCGCGATCGCGGAAAACCAATCATGATCGCGAAGAACAAACTCCCCCAACTCTTCCAGATAGCCTCTAGTTTAATGGTCATAACTCTTTGTACAAAACCCTAAATTATAAATAGTTTAACTTTCTAAAAACTAGACACCAAGGACTATAACTTTCATTTGTTGCTCATCTCCCAATTCCTTATAGATTTCTAGATATAAGCTTCCAAAATCAGCCCTGTGCAACAGAGATTTCCAAACTCTTCCGAGACAGCCTATAGTATATCTACCATAACTTTTTGTACACAACTCTAAATGACAAATGGATTACTTTTCTGACAACTACACATCAAGGGCTACAACTTTTATTTTTGGATCATCTCCAAATTCCTTATAGATTGCAAGATATAAGTTTTCAAAGTCGGGCCAGTGCGACATAGATTTGTTCTACGCGATCGCGAAAGAGTTTCCGCGATCGCGATTCACAAGGCCCCAAACTGCTGTTTGCTCTTCACGAACACGACCAAAGGTTCGCAATCGCGATGCACACCTCTGTAGGCAGAAACCAACAATTAAAAATGGCCTAGAAATGGTCTGAATCCATCCTGAAACTCACCCGAGCCCCTCGGGACCTCAACCAAATATACCAACAAGTCCTAAAATATCATACGAACTTAGTCGAAGCCTCGAATCACATCAAACAATGCTAAAACCACGAATCACACCTCAATTCAAGACTAATGAACTTCGAACTTTCGAATTCTATATCTTGTACCGAAATACATCAAATCAACCTCGAATGACTTCAAATTTTTCACAGAATTTATAAATGACATAACGAATCTATTCCAATTTCCAGAATCGAATTCCGACCTCAATATCAAAAAGTCAACCCCCCGGTCAAACTTCCCAAAAATTTAACTTTCGGCATTTCAAGCCTAATTCACTACGAACTTCTAAATAATTTTTCGGATACTCTTCTAAGTCCAAAATCACCATACGGAACTATTGAAATCATCAGAATTCGAATCCGATGTCGTTTACACATAAGTCAAATATCCAGTCAAATTGTTTTTTTCATTTAAGCTTCAAAAATGAGAATTGTTCTTTTAATTAAATTTTGAATCTTCCGAAAATCAAACTCGACCACACTCGCGGGTCATAATACATATTACGAAGCTGCTCGAGACCTTAAGTCACTGAACAGAGCGTTAATTCTTAAAAGGACAAGTCGGGTCGTTATATTCTCTCCCTCTTAAACATATGTTCATCCTCGAACGTGCCAAGAATCGTTTTTAAGACTTAATTTACTAAATGTATTTACTGCACACATACTCGCGGGTGATTCTATGTCACGATAAATTTAACAGAGGTTCGACAATACCATCTCAGTTGAGATTACTTCTTTGATCCATATTTATAAACTTTGAAACCAATTTCTTACACTCCAAACATTTCCAAAAGGCCTGATTTTCACATCAATGTGCGGTATTAGTCTCAACTGACTAGAGCAACTCGTGCCTACGCACATCAACTTTCTTGATAGTGTTGAAGTACTTCAAAAATTTTCGGGGTGTTATATTCTTCCCCGCTTAGGATCATTTGCCCTCAAACACATAACATAATTTTTTGTCTCTTCTTTGCACGTCTCAATCTCCCAAATTTTTTACTAACTCCCAAATTTTTCAGAAATTTCGGCAGAGTCTCCTCTATAATTGGGCCTAACCACCTGCCAGAATAACACCAAAATAACTCCTAACAACACATCCACATATATATATATATATATATATATATATATATATATATATATATATATATATATATATATATATATATATATATCAATAAAACAATCTCATCATTACAAGCACTGCATTATCATAATGATATCAGGACATGAAGTACATCATATGTATGCTCATCACCACATCTCTGGTCTTAATAGTTGTTCATAATCGATTACAACATCTCCAATTAACCTCATATTAACCAAAACCTCGTTTCGAATTTTCACAACACTGACAACAAAATGTGAGGCATGAAGACCTCATAACTATTTACCCGACTTAACGAGCCACATTTAACGCCGCCTGGGCACTCACCTCGTGGGCTAAAACTCAATATTTTTCTCACAATTATGGATAAATATGCACAAAAACACATAAAAGAATTATCAAATAAGCCTAACAGGCATGACTCCTTATTAATACTATAGTACAAATTTTAATTTCACAAAAGGAGAATTTAAACTCATAACTTTTTTACCACAAGGACCTCGTCCTTATATAATTTCCACCGTGGCTTATAGCCCAGTTTAATTATTTCACACCATATAAAAAAATGCGAGGATCTCGTCCTCAACTCCGAATCACAAGTATTTTTGCACATTGTGCCCACTGAAATTTTCAATTTCCTTTCTTTCTTCTTTTCAATAAATTTCGTAAAGAATTTTTCTCAATACATAATGAACCCTCATACCGGTAGGGCATATAATTCATAAAATTGAATTCAATTATTTCGAAATCACATCGAAACCCATTGTAGAGAGTAATAGAAAGTCACTTTTGGACTTATAGCGCACAATAATGTACAAAACAAAAATAATCCACACGGGCTAACACCATAAAATCTCCCAACAGGGATAAGCGCGGGAGTGGAGTACCAATTCACTAATCCACCATATATAAGGAGCATGAAAGGAGTTCTCACCTCGATAATCGGAATCAAATCAAAATAAGAATGATGCTCCTTTTATTATAAATTATAGCATACATGTAACTACACCATCTGGTGTATCGGCCTTAGTCAATTCATAGCAATTATATCAACGGGTCGGGCCTCCACCTCTTAGGCGCCCTCTACCCGTCTGTCCTCCACCCCTAGCTGGCTATGCACGTGGAGTATTAACTGGAATAAAGCTTGTAGCCTGAGTGTTATGTTGAAATCTACCTCTCCCAAGTCTGGGACAATTTCTCTTGATGTGTCTAGTATCACTACTCTCATAACAACCCCTCTGCGGGCACGACCGCTCATACTTAATCTCTGCCGGATAACTGAAATAACCACTGTAAGAACCACGTGCTGGTGGTGCATTAAAAGAACTTACTGTAGTACCTCGAATATTCTGAAATTATTTTTGTGACCCTGCTGGTACTAAAATGTAGAATTATTAAGGACGCGGAAATACCGCAAGCCCTAGCATCATCCCATACAAATCTCACCTCTTAATCATATACAAGTTTCGGAGAATCTTTCAATACCACATAAATACATCTCAGGCCCAAACTGAAATAACACATGACCCACCAATCTGATCGTTGATAGTGGACTCCCCTCACTTGGCGCGAAGCCATAGGACACATTCTGATGATCCACAATACTAACCTTATCGCTCGTAGGACACCAGTCATAAGATACCTCAAGTCATTTATGTGGCGCATGTCATCCTCGTGACAGTGAAACTCGCTTTCTCCAGTGCCTTTGCTGCTAGTATGTACCCTTCGCTAAATAGAAATCCCATACGAACTACATAATCTCTAACACCACTAACTATCTTCATATCTACATCCACCTCGTGACCCTACCACGATTGTTTCGATTAGGCAATTAATTAAACCTTCTTAAGATTATACTTATTAACCAGATGTCAGAACCTGCTGCACTCCCATGTGCAGAATTGAATGATCTCAAAATACATCCGCATCCTCGATCTGGATGACACGTTGTAACAATGGTTGAACAACCCTAGCACCCTTATAACCCCTCTGTAGTATCACAAATAGTTGGCACATAGTTGATACCGAGTGCGCAATTTCATACACGAGTGGATTCAAAAGAACATAAGATATATGCTTCAAGCTGAATAAAAATCGCACGATGAGGAATGAAAGAAGTTAATTTTTCCTACTAGCTCTGTAGCCTCTCGAAGATAAGTACAAATATCTCCATACCGATCAGCAAGACTCTACTAAACTCATTCGTGACTCGTAGAACCTATAGACCTAGAGCTCTGATACCAACTTATCAAGACCCAAAATCCCACCACAGGAGTCGTGATGGCATCTAGTCTCTAAGACTATGTAAGCCGATTTCAATTACATTTTGAAGTAATTTTTTTTAAAAGTAATCAAAACTAACAACAGAAATAATTACGATATACAACCTCCCAAGATTGGTAGTACTGAGTCACGAACTCTAACTGAATACATGGAATGATCACGAGGACCGAATATACAATACTGTTTGATTACAAATTAACAGTACAATGAAATGAAAAGACTCCAAGGGACTGCGACGACCAAGCAGCTCTACCTTGAATCCTTACGAACCCGCTTTAACACTGCTCAAGTCCAATATTTCCAATACCTGGCTCTGCACAAAAATATGAAGAAGTGTAGTATGAGTACGCCACGGTCGGTACCCAGTAAGTATCAAGACTAACCTCAATGGAGTTGAGATGGGGTACAGTCAAGACACTCACTAGTCTAATAACCTGTGCAATATAATATACAAAATAGTAGGAAACAGATAGCAATAAGGGCAGGATAAAACAACCAGTGATATGCGCAACAAGACAACAAGAATACCATAAACATCACTCAACAAGTAATAATACATGTACGCCCAATTAATTCAAGTTTTTCAAATAAATATCCTTCACATTAAATTCTTCCGAATAACTCTCTTTCAAATGTTGTTTTTTCAAATAATTATTTTTCAAATATAATTCTTTCAATAAATCTATTCAAATATAATTTCCTCAAATAAATATCTTTCAAATACAATTCTTTCATATAATTCTTTTTGAATAAAAATCATTCAAATAAATATTTTAAATATAATTCTTTCAATTAAAAAGTCACCATGTGATACCTCATTTCATAATCATAAAAAATACGGGTCTCAACCCATTTTCATATTTTTTCATAAACACGGGTCTCAGCCTATTTTCATATTTCCACGGCACCTCATGCCCATAATTAAATCATATCACAACTGCACGAACAATTCACGTGCCAATTATCATCATCATTTCATCACAGCACCTCGTGCCCACATTTCATATCGCAACTGCACGGATAATTCACGTGCCAAATATCCTCATTATTTACTCACGGCACCTCGTGCCCACATTTCAATTTATAATCCGCCTAGCAATAGCCATAGGCTCTCAATTTCAACATAAATCAGATTGTTATCAATTTACCAACAACAAGACAAATTGCACAAGGTATAAAAGTAAACACAAGAAAATCACAACATCACATGAAAATTATCAACACCACAACCCCACATCATCACATATCGTCCCTGACAATAACCACCCTTATCGCTCTTATTGCCACCCTTATCACTCATATATCCACTTATCGCTCCGCCCAGACAATATCAATAGGCACCCTTATCGCTCATATTGCCACCCTTATCACTCCTATTGCCACCCTTATCACTCCTATAGCCACCCTTATCGCTCCACCCAGATAATATCAATAGCCACCCTTATCACTCATATTGCCATGCTTATCGCTCCTATAGCCACCCTTATCGCTCCGCCTAGACAATATTCCAACAAACACAACAATAGTGAAATATCACCCTTATACCCACATAATATCAACGGTGAAATGCCACCCTTATCTCCCCAAAATAATAACTCACACAACACAATAATTTACATGGGAAATTAACACGGCAACATAATAAAATCAATTCATATCACAATTTTTCCAATGGCCACAACCAAATTCCAAAGATATAACAAAGTCAATTAATTTCACAACAAATAGACCAAGGCTCCACAAATATATATAACACCCAAAAACAAGCAAAGCCTTCATTAATCCAAATTTAGATAATTATATTAACGCTTCTTATTAAACTTGCTTAATTAATTATTTGCATAGGAAAAATTCAAAATGAAATTAAATTCCAAGAATTATCAAACCAACAAACTCACGGAATTACATAAATATTCAAATAAAAATCACATCAAATTGTTATATAAAAACAAGTTCAACCAACAAGGATTTAGGTATGGCAAATAGATAATTAAATAAATGCCAACAATTATCCAATTTACTACACAATATGCCTAAGACTTAAACCCAATATATTTTGTACATACAAGCCCGAGTACGTATTCGTCACCTCGCGTACACGGCTTTTGACTTATCACAAACGGCACATAAGACTCGATGCCTAAGGGATAATTCCCCCACTCGAGGTTAGGCAAGACACTTACCTTTTTGAAGTTAGACCGATATTTCAAAATAGACTTCTTGCTTGAATTAACCTCCGGACAACTCAAATCTATCCAAATTAATTGTACAACTTTATTAAAATTTATCGAAAATAATTTCGGATAATAATACGTCGACTTAAAATTTTATTCCAAAAAGTCAACAAAAGTCAACGCGGGACCCGCCCCTCGGAACCCGACATAATTTTCATGAAATCCGAACACCCATTCTAATACGATTTCAACCATACCAATTTTATTGAATTCCAATAAAAACTCGACCTCCAAATTTTAAATTTTCGTTTTTGGAAGATTTTACAAAAATCTTAATTTCTTTCATTAAAATCCAAATTAAACGATGAATATAATTATAGATTTATGAAAAATAAACACTTTAGGATGTAGAACACTTACCCTAATCCATATGGTAAAAATCGCCTCAAAAATCGCTTCTATCCGAGCTTCATAGCTCCAAATATGTCAAAAATGGCTGAAACCTCGAAATATAGCTACTGCCCAGGTATTTACTCTTTGCGATCACGGCTACTGCCCAGGTATTTACTCTTCGCGATCGCGAAGCACAAAAATTTTCAGCCCTAAAATTGCTCTTCGCGATCGCGGAAAACCAATCATGATCGCGAAGAACAAACTCCCCCAACTCTTCCAGATAGCCTCTAGTTTAATGGTCATAACTCTTTGTACAAAACTCTAAATTATAAATGGTTTAACTTTCTAAAAACCAGACACCAAGGAATATAACTTTCATTTGTTGCTCATCTCCCAATTCCTTATATATTTCTAGATATAAGCTTCCAAAATCAGCCCTGTGCAACAGAGATTTCCAAACTCTTCCGAGACAGCCTATAGTATATCTACCATAACATTTTGTACACAACTCCAAATTACAAATGGCTTTCTTTTCTGACAACTAGACATCAAGGGCTACAACTTTTATTTTTGGATCATCTCCAAATTCCTTATAGATTGCGAGATATAAGCTTTCAACATCAGGCCAGTGCAACATAGATTTGTTCTACACGATCGCGAAAGAGTTTCCGCGATCGCGATTCACAAGGCCCCAAACTGCTGTTTGCTCTTCACGAACGCGACCAAAGGTTCGCGATCACGATGCACACCTCTGTAGGCAGAAACCAATATTAAAAATGGCCTAGAAATGGTCTGAATCTATCCTGAAACTCATCCAAGCCCCTCGGGACCTCAACCAAATATACCAACAAGTCCTAAAACATCATACGAACTTAGTCCAAGCCTCGAATTACATCAAACAATGCTAAAACCACGAATCACACCTCAATTCAAGCCTAATGAAATTCGAACTTTCAAATTCTATATCTTGTGCCAAAATACATCAAATCAACCTCGAATGACTTCAAATTTTTCATAGAAGTCATAAATGACATAACGAAGCTATTTCAATTTCCAGAATCGAATTCCGACCTCGATATCAAAAAGTCAACCCCCCGGTCAAACTTCCCAAAAATTCAACTTTTGGCATTTCAAGCCTAATTCCACTACGAACCTCCAAATAATTTTTTGGACACTCTCCTAAGTCCAAAATCACCATACGGAGCTATTGAAATCATTAGAATTTGAATCCGATGTCGTTTACACATAAGTCAAATTATTTTTTTCATTTAAGCTTCAAAATGAGAATTGTTCTTTTAATTAAATTTTGAATCTTCCGAAAATCAAACTCGACCAAACTCGCGGGTCATAATACATATTACGATGCTGCTCGAGACCTTAAATCACTGAACATGGCGTTAATTCTTAAAACGACAAGTAGGGTCGTTATATTCTCCCCCTCTTAAACATACGTTCGTCCTCGAACGTACCAAGAATCGTTTTGAAGACTTAATTTACTGAATGTATTTACTGCACACATACTCGCGGGTGATTCTATGTCACCATAAATTTAATAGGGGTTCGACAATACCATCTCAGTTGAGATTACTTCTTTGATCCACATTTATAATCTTTGAAACCAATTTCTTACACTCCAAACATTTTCAAAAGGCCTGATTTTCACATCAACGCACGGTATTAGTCTCACCTGACTATAGCAACTCGTGCCTACGCATATCAACTTTCTTGATAGTGTTGAAGTACTTCAAAAATTTTTCGGGGTGTTACATTCTTCCCCGCTTAGGATCATTCGCCCTCAAACACATAACATAATTTTGTCTCTTCTTTGCACGTCTCAATCTCCTAAATTTTTTACTAACTCCCAAATTTTTCAGAAATTTCGGCAGAGTCTCCTCTGTAATTAGGCCTAACCACCTGCTAGAGTAACACCAAAATAACTCCTAACAACACATCCACAATATATATATCAATAAAACAATCTCATCATTACAAGCACTGCATTATCATAATGATATCAGGACATGAAGTACATCATATGTATACTCATCACCACATCTCTGGTCTTAATAGTTGTTCATAATCGATTACAACATCTCCAATTAACCTCATATTAACCAAAACCTTGTTTCGAATTTTCACAACACTGACAGCAAAATGTGAGGCATGAAGACCTCATAACTATTTACCCGACTTAACGAGACACATTTAACGCCGCCTGGGCACTCACCTCGTGGGCTAAAACTCAATATTTTCCTCACAATTATGGATAAATATGCACAGAAATACATAAAAGAATTATCAAATAAGCCTAATAGGCATGATTCCTTATTAATACTATAGTACAAATTTTAATTTCACAAAAGGAGAATTTAAACTCATAAGTTTTTTACCACAAGGACCTCGTCCTTATATAATTTCCACCGCGGCTTATAGCCCAGTTTAATTATTTCACACCATATAAAAAAATGCGAGGATCTCGTCCTCAACTCCGAATCACAAGTATTTTTACACATTGTGCCCACTGAAATTTTTAATTTCCTTTCTTTCTTCTTTTCAATAAATTTCGTAAAGAATTTTTCTCAATACATAATTAACCCTCATACCGGTAGGGCATATAATTCATAAAATTGAATTCAATTATTTCGAAATCACATCGAAACCCATTGTAGAGAGTAATAGAAAGTCACTTTTGGACTCATAGCGCACAATAATGTACAAAACAAAAATGGTACACACGGGCTAACACCATAAAATCTCCCAACAGGGATAAGCACGGGAGTGGAGTACCAATTCACTAATCCACCATATATAAAGAGCATGAAAGGAGTCCTCACCTCGATAATCGGAATCAAATCAAAATAAGAATGGTGCTCCTTTTATTATAAATTATATCATACATGTGACTACACCATCTGGTGTATCGGCCTTAGCTAATTCATAGCAATTATATCAATGGGTCAGTCCTCCACCTCTTAGGCACCCTCTACCCGTCTGTCCTCCACCCCTAACTGGCTATGCACGTGGAGTATTAACTGGAATAAAGCTTGTAGCCTGAGTGTTATGTTGAAATCTACCCCTCCCAAGTCTGGGACGATTTCTCTTGATGTGTCTAGTATCACTACTCTCATAACAACCCCTCTGCGGGCATGACCGCTCATACTTAATCTCTGCCGGATAACTGAAATAGCCACTGTAAGAACCACGTGCTGGTGGTGCATTAAAAGAACTTACTGTAGCACCTCGAATATTCTGAAATTATTTTTGTGACCCTGTTGGTACTAAAATATAGAATTATTAAGGACGCGGAAATACCGCAAGCCCTAGCATCATCCCATACAAATCTCACCTCTTAATCATATACAAGTTTCGAAGAATCTTTCAATACCACATAAATACATCTCAGGCCCAAACTGAAATAGCACATGACCCACCAATCTGATCGTTGATAGTGGACTCCCCTCACTTGGCGCGAAGCCATAGGACACATTCTGATGATCCACAATACTAACCTTATCGCTCGTAGGACACCGGTCATAAGATACCTCAAGTCATTTATTTGGCGCATGTCATCCTCGTGACAGTGAAACTCGCTTTCTCCAGTGCCTTCGCTAAATAGAAATCCCATACGAACTACATAATGTCTAACACCACCAACTATCTTTAATTTCCTGCTATACTCTATCATAAATCGTAAATGCATGAATGTGATGTACCAAGAAATCCGCGGTTCCTAATGGAATAGGCAACAAAGCCACCTTGCCACCCACTGCCACTAAATCACCACCCCCCCAAGTTAAACTGGTGCTTGCTGTTGCACCCGGGTGACTCAACTTCTCAGCTAGAGTTGACCTTCTTAAGATCATACTTATTAACCAGATGTCAGAACCTGCTGCACCCCAATGTGCAGAATTGATGATCTCTAAATACTTCCGCATCCTCGATCTGGATGACACGTTGTAACAATGGTTGAACAACCCTAGCACCCTTATAACCCCTCTGTAGTATCACAAACTGTTGGCGCATAGTTGATACCGAGTGCGTAATTTCATACACGAGTGGATTCAAAAGAACATAAGATATATGCTTCAAGCTGAATAAATGCCGCACGATGAGGAATGAAAGAAGTTAATTTTTCCTATTAGTTTTGTAGCCTCTCGAAGATAAGTACAGACGTCTCCATACCGATCCGCAAGACTCTACTAAACTCGTTCGTGACTCATAGAATCTATAAACCTAGAGCTCTGATACCAACTTATCACGACCCAAAATCCCACCACAGGCATCGTGATGGCACCTAGTCTCTAAAACTATGTAAGCCGATTTCAGTTACATTTTGAAGCCATTTTTTTTATAAGTAATCAAAACTAACAACGGGAATAATTACAATATACAACCTCCCAAGACTGGTAGTACTGAGTCACGAACTCTAACTGAATACATGGAATGATCACGAGGACCGAATATACAATACTGTTTGATTACAAATTAACAGTACAATGAAATGAAAAGACTCCAAAGGACTGCGACAACCAAGCAGCTCTACCTTGAATCCTTACGATCCCGCTTTAACTCTGCTCAAGTTCGATATCTCTAATACCTGGCTCTGCACAAAAATGTGCAGAAGTATAGTATGAGTACGCCACGGTCGGTACCTAGTAAGTATCAAGACTAACCTCAATGGAGTTGAGACGAGGTACAGTCAAGACACTCACTAGTCTAATAACCTATGCAATATAGTATACAAAATAATAGGAAACATATAGCAATAAGGGTAGGATAAAACAACCAGTGGTATGTGTAGCAAGACAACAAGAATACCATAAACATCACTCAACAATTAATAATACATGTACGCCCAATTAATTCAAGTTTTTCAAATAAATATCCTTTATATATAAAATTCTTCCAAATAACTCTCTTTCAAATAATTATTTTTCAAATATAATTCTTTCAATAAATCTTTTCAAATATAATTTCCTCAAATAAATATCTTTCAAATACAATTCTTTCATATAATTCTTTTTGAATAAAAATCCTTCCAAATAAATATTTTAAATATAATTCTTTCAATTAAAAAGTCACCATGTGAGTACTGAGTCACGAACTCTAACTAAATACATGAAATGATCACGAGGACCGAATATACAATACTGTTTGATTACAAATTAACAGTACAATGAAATGAAAAGACTCCAAGGGATTGCGACGACTAAGCAACTCTACCTTGAATCCTTACGATCCCGCTTTAACTCTGCTCAAGTTCGATATCTCCAATACCTGGCTCTGCACAAAAATGTGCAGAAGTCCGCCACGATCGGTACCCAGTAAGTATCAAGACTAACCTCAATAGAGTTGAGACGAGGTACACTCAAGACACTCACTAGTCTAATAACCTGTGCAATATAATATACAAAATACTAGGAAACAGATAGAAATAAGGGCAGGATAAAACAACCAGTGGTATGCGCAGCAAGACAACAAGAATACCATAAACATCACTCAACAAGTAATAATACATGTACGCCTAATTAATTCAAGTTTTTCAAATAAATATCCTTCACATAAAATTCTTCCAAATAACTCTCTTTCAAATATAGTTTTCTCAAATAATTATTTTTTAAATATAATTCTTTCAATAAAACTTTTCAAATATAATTTTCTCAAATACAATTCTTTCATATAATTCTTTTTGAATAAAAATCCTTCCAAATAAATATTTTGAATATAATTCTTTTAATTAAAAAGTCACCATGTGACACCTCATTTCATAATCATAAAAAATACGGGTCTCAACCCATTTTCATATTTTTTATAAACACGGGTCTCAACCTATTTTCATATTTCCACGGCATCTCGTGCCCATAATTAAATCATATCACAACTGCACGGACAATTCACGTACCAATTATCATCATCATTTCATCACAACACCTCGTGCCCACATTTCATATCCCAATTGCACGGATAATTCACGTGCCAAATATCCTCATTATTTACTCACGGCACCTTGTGCCCACATTTCAATTTATAATCAGCCTGACAATAGCCACAGGCTCTCAATTACAACATAAATCGGATTGTTATCAATTTACCAACAACAACACAAATTGTACAAGGTATAAAAGTAAACACAAGAAAATCACAACATCACATGAAAATTATCAACACCACAACCCCACATCATCACATATCGTCCTTGACAATAACCACCCTTATCGCTCCTATTGCCACTCTTATCACTCCTATAGCCACCCTTATCGCTCCTATTTTCACCATTATCGCTCTTATAGCTACCCATATCGCTTCGCCCAGATAATATTCCAACAAACACAACAACAGTAAAATGCCACCCTTATACCCACATAATATCAACGGTGAAATGCCACCCTTATCTCCCCAAAATAATAACTCACACAATACAATAATTTACACGGAAAATTAATACGGCAACATAATAAAATCAATTCATATCACAATTTGCACAATGGCCACAACTAAATTCCAAAGATATAACAAAATCAATTAATTTCACAACAAATAATCCAAGGCTCCACACAATATATATAACACCCAAAAACAATCAATAGAGATAGAAATTACTCAGCATAAAGCAAAGCCTTCATTAATGCAAATTTAGATCATTATATTAACGCTTTTTCTTAAACTTGCTTAATTAATTATTTGCATAGGAAAAATTCAAAATGAAATTAAATTCCAAGAATTATCAAACCTACAACCAACAAGGATTTAGGTATGGCAAATAGATAATTAAATAAATGCCAATAATTATTCAATTTACTACACAATATGCCTAAGACTTAAACCCAATATATTTTGCATATACAAGCCCGAGTACGTATTCGTTACCTCGCGTACACGGCTTTTCACATATCACAAACGGCACATAAGACTCGATGCCTAAGGGGTAATTCCTCCACTCGAGGTAAGGCAAGACACTTACCTTTTTGAAGTTAGGCCGATATTCCAAAATAGACTTCTTGCTTGAATTGACCTCCGGATAGCTCAAATCTACCCAAATTAATTGTACAACTTCATTAAAATTCATCGGAAACAATTTCGGATAATAATACGCCGACTTAAAATTTTATTCCAAAAAGTCAACAAAAGTCAACGCGGGGCCCGCCCCTCTGAACCCGATATAATTTTCATGAAATACGAATACCCATTCTGATATGAGTTCAACCATACCAATTTTATTGAATTCCAATAAAAACTCGACCTCCAAATCTTAAATTTTCGTTTTTGGAAGATTTTACAAAAATCTTGATTTCTTCCATAAAAATTCAAATTAAACGATGAATATAATCATAGATTCATGAAATATAAACACTTTAAAATATAGAACACTTACCCTAATCCATATGGTGAAAATCACTTCTATCCGAGCTCCATAGCTCCAAATATGTCAAAAATAGTTGAAACCTCAAAATATAGCTACTGCTCAGGTATTTACTTCTTCGCGATCGCGAAAAATGCTTTGCGATCATGAAACACAAAAATTTTCAGCCCTAAAATTGCTCTTCGCTATTGCGGAAAACCAATCGTGATCGCGAAGAACAAACTCCCCTAACTCTTCCAGATAACCTATAGTATAATGGTCATAACTCTTTGTATATAATTCCAAATTGAAAATGATTTAACTTTCTGAAAACTAGACACCAAGTACTATAACTTTTATTTGTTACTCATCTCCTAATTCCTTATAGATTTATAGATATATGCTTCCAAAGTCAGCCCTGTGCAACAGAGATTTCCAAACTCTTCCCAGACAGCCTATAGTGTATCCACCATAACTTTTTGTACACAATTCCAAATGACAAATGGTTTACTTTGCTGACAACTAGACATCAAGAACTACAACTTTTATTTTTGGATCATCTCCAAATTTCTTATAGATTGTGAGATATAAGCTTTCAAAGTCGGGTCAGTGCAACATAGATTTGTTCTACGCAATCGCGAAAGAGCTTCCGCGATTGCGATTCACAAGGCCCCAACCTGCTGTTTGCTCTTCGCGAACGCGACTAAAAGTTCACGATCGCGATGCACACCTCTGTAGGCAGAAATCAACAATTAAAAATGGCCTAGAAATGATCTGAAACCACCCCGAAACTCACCTGAAACCCTCGGGACCTCAACCAAATATACCAACAAGTCCTAAAACATCATACGAACTTAGTCGAAACCTCGAATGACATCAAACAATACTAAAACCACGAATCACACCTCAATTCAAGCCTAATGAACTTTGAACTTTCAAATTCTATATCTTGTGCCAAAATATATCAAATCAACCCGGAATGACTTCAAATTTTGCACACAAGTCATAAATGACATAACGAAACTATTCCAATTTCTAAAATCGAATTCCGACCTCAATATCAAAAAGTCACCCCCCCCCCTCCCGGTCAAACTTTTCAAAAATTTAACTTTCGGCATTTCAAGCCTAATTCCAGTACGGACCTCCAAATAATTTTCCGGACACGCTCCTAAATCCAAAATCACCATACGGAGCTATTGAAATCATCAGAATTCGAATCTAATGTCGTTTACACATAAGTCAAATCTCCGGTCAAATTTTTTTTTTCATTTAAGCTTCAAAAATGAGAATTGTTCTTTTAATTAAATTCCGAATCTTGCAAAAATCAAACTCGACCACACTCGCGGGTCATAATACATATTACGAAGCTGCTCGAGACCTTAAGTCACTGAACGGGACGTTAATTCTTAAAATGACAAGTCGTATCGTTACAACCAAACATATTCAAATTTCCATGCTAGGAATTATATTAATTAAACATTTCAAATTGAATAAAATCTCCTATTATTGTCTAATCTCAATATTGAAATAACATGAACTATACAGGATATTGGCACATTAACATAGTTACTTTAGATTGATTTTGATATCAGCAGGGGATGCTCTAATATTGTAGTTAATAAGGCTTGTGACTTAAGCCCCCAAATTTGTGCATAATATTTATAGGTATTTAAATAAAATAAAATTTAGTTCTTTTAGTGCAAAAGTAAACCTGTTTTTATATAAAACAAAAGAAATTTTCTTACATATGTAAATAAAGTAACCGATTGACTTACTTAAAAATGGGTAGTATGAATAGTTTTTTTTAATGTGTGAATTGGAATTGATTTAATGAGGAAAATAGTACAAGTAGAAGATACTATATACTCAATCAAATAAAAAGGCTTGATTCGTTTCCAAATGCTTATATTTCTTATAAAATAACGTTAGTAGTTCCTATAATAGTTGCCTCAATGAAAAGAAATTTTTCAAAATTAAAATTAATAAAACTTTAGCTAAGATCAACAATGACACAAGAAAGTTTAAATGAGCATCCTATATTATCAATTGAAAAGGAATTATTGGAAGAAATCAATTATAAAAAAAAATATTAATAACTTTTCATCTCAAAAAGCTACAAGAACGGACTTCAAGTTAAAAATATATATTATAATCATTTATGAAAGAATTATGCCTTATATTAAACTTTGGCTTTATGTCACACGTGTGCTTGAGCCGCCCCGGAATATCAGATGCGTCGTTGTAATAACATTGCCTCTTTTAATCAGCAGATATCTTTCCACATGCATCACGTCGTTTGAGCTTCTTTTCAGAGTTTGTATCTTATGCATATGGACGTTGTTTCTTTGGTTGGAAGATATTTCTTCACAAGCTTATTGCCATGAGATATTTGAATTTCAAATAGTTCAGAAAAATTCAAATAGGAAAAGACCTCATCAAACTTTTAAGTAACAGAATTTATTGTTTCATTGTATTGGCAATACAAGGTAGCTAACAACTTTCGTTCAATCATTTACGTTTAATGTTGCCATGGACTAATCAAAAGACCATATTTAAATACCAATGTTTAAAAGGAAGTTCAACTTCTCTTTAAGGACAAAGAAACCAAATGCAGAAAATAGATGAAACTATGGCTGCCTTCTATTTTTGTAACTTTACATAACTGTTACAGTTTAAAAGAAATATAACAAATTCTTAGCATGAAATCCAATATTACAGTTGTGGCAGGAAAATATTTATATTTTTAGAACACAATTCCATTAAAATAGGAATATTAATAATTAATTGTCACGACCCCAAATTCCCTCTGCAGGATGTCGTGATGGCACCTAGTCTCTAAAACTAGGTAAGCCTATCAATACGGAATAAAAATAAAAATCTGAAATAAATAAATCTGAAACTTTACATAATTACAACTCCCAAAACCTGGTAGAAATAAGTCACAAGCTTCTAAGAATTTTATCCTCAATGAGTCTGCGGACGCTGGCAGATATACCTCGAAGTCTCCGTGCACAGGTAACTCACTGAAGTCGGGGCTGGTAAAGAGTACCTGGATCTGCACAAAAAGATGTGCAGAAGCATAGTATGAGACTATGAGTACACCACAGCGGTACCCAGTAAGTGCCAAGCCTAATCTCGGTAGAGTAGTGACGAGGTCAGGTCAGGCCCTACTGAAAAATAAATAATGACATGGTAAAATGTTTAACAATATAATAGATAAAATGATAATGGAAATGAATCAAGTAGTGTGTCACCATTTAATTACACCAAATAATGGTAATTAATACCTCGCGAAAAAATAAAACAGAATTCTTTTCAACTTTAAGAAAATCACAATAATAATCAAAGGCAACTGCGGCCATAAATCAATATCAACAAGGGCACTCCCGAGGTGTCGCCTCGTAGTCCCAAATCATAAATAAATTCACAATATCTCATTTTCTTATCTCACCGCAGGAGCCTTCACAATTTATGTGAAAGAAAATATTTTTTCCGAAATAGCATCCCGCGATTTAGCCATTCTTATCACACCGCATGACTTCTAATAGTTCCCCTACTAGCCACGCGTAGCAAGCCACCCTTATCTCACCGCATGCGTTTCAATACCCAAACCTTATACCACCGCATGCGTATCAATATCACAATATATCACAATTTGCACCTCAAGTGCTCAGATAATTTAACTTGCCAAAATAATTCAATAACAATATTTTTTCACAATAAAGAGCTCACGGCTCATGACAAAATAAATCATCAATAATATTTTTGCACAATAAAGAGCTCACGGCTCCATCACAATGAGTACGAAAATCTTACAAAAATATTCAGGAATAAATAATTCAGGAAAATAATATTTCAAAATCTTTAATACGTTGCTTCAATATCAAGTTTTAAAATGTCAAACACTTCATATTAATAATATTTAATTTAAAAAAAATCAACCTTCAAATAATGCACAGTCAACCTCGTGTACACGACTTTCAACACATTTCAATAATCACATCAATACTAATCCTAGGGAAAATTTCCCCCACACAAGGTTAGACAAGTCACTTACCTCGACTTGCTCCAATTTAACCAAGTATTATGCTTTTTTCTCGATTTTTCGACTCCGATCGACTCGTATGTAGTCATAATTAATTCGATATAGTCAACAAAAATTATAGGAATCAATTTCATAAGAAAATACTATATTTTTTAATAAAATCCGAAATTAGCTCAAAAATTGCATGTGGGACCCATGTCTCGGAATCCAGCGAAACTCATAAAATCCGACAATCCATTCAATTACGAGTCCAACTATACCAATTTCATTCAAATTCGACTTCGTATCGACACCAAATCTCAAAAATTCGTTTCTATGAGATTTCTAAAAGTTTCTCAAATTTCTATCTCAAAACACTAATTAAATGGTGAAAATAATGATATATTCGTGTATATTGACCAAATCCGAGTTAGAATCACTTACCCTAATGTTTTTCCTTGAAAATATATCAAAAACGCCTCTCCTCAAACTCCAATTCGTCAAAAATGACAAATGGAACGAAATCCCCTGTTTTTATAACTTACAGATCTGTCACGGAGCCCGATTTGTCAGGGAGCCCGATTTTGACAAGGAGCCCGATTTTGACAGGGAGCCCGATTTTTGACAAGGAGCCCGATTTTTGACAGGGAGTCCGATTTTGATAGGGAGTCCGATTTTGACATGCAGCCCGCTTTTGACAGCACTTCACAAATAAATATATAAAAATTATATACATAAAAATACATTTTGAATTAAAGTGGTACTTGATATACAAAGTATAAAAGACGTAGTGTCACGACCCAAAATTCAACTAGTCGTAATGGCACCTAACCCAACCCGCTAGGTAAGCCAACTTTCACTTATCCAATTCCAATAACAATTATTAAATCAATTTAAGTAAATAAAGATCTTAATCTTATACATTCCCCATGAACTGGTAGTACAAATCATGAGTTTCTAAGAATAGAGTATACAAAACTGGTATGAAGTAAATACATCATCTGTTTGAAAAGTACATAAACAGAGTTTTATGAATCTAAGGCTACCATGAACAAGAGGCAGCTACAACCGGAACACAGGTACATCTTCAGATCCAGCTCCCAACAAACACAGCAACATCAACAGCCAACATCTGCACGCAAGGTGCAGAAGTGTAGTATGAGTACAACCGATCCCATGTACTCAACAAGTAGAAAACCTAACCTTAGGTTGAAAGTAGTGACGAGCTTATACCAAGGTCGGGTCCCAACTTCAATAACCAAAACAATAGTTCATAACAACGTAAAGCAAATAATACAAGAAGTAACTCAGAGATAAGATGCTCAGCAAAATCATGATTTTTGAAAATAGTTCTGCCTTTTCAAGTACATCAGTGAAAACCCAAATCGTTAACCGAAGTTCCCAAAAATATGAATAAGTTTGAAAACAATAATTTTCCCAAAAATCCTTTCAATAATAATAAATAAAATATTTTATTTTCTTTCTAGATAACCAGTGTAGAACAAATGCATTACTATGCCCATCTGGAAACATGTGTGAGAAATCATGAATAATGTAATACCGTACAATATGAGGAAAATATATCTCGATGCTTGTATGTCATGTGTGCATGTCAATGCAATGTATCTCAGAGATGAACTCATGTACTCGCACTCTCAGACTACTCAATCTCACTTTCTCACACATTTCACTCATCATGCTCAATCACTCGGTACTATATATGGCCAATCAGGCCTAGGGAAGATCCATCTCGGAATATACACATCAACTGATCATCAGTCACTCAGTACCGAGTAGGGCCAATCCAGCCCGTGGAGAAGATCCATCTCCAGGTATATAATGCTTCGGACAAGATCCATGTCTAAGGAAGATCCATCCCTCAATAATAACAACTGCGCTCACTGGGGGTGTGCAGACTCCGGAGGGGCTCCTACAGCCCAAGCGCTATAATCGGCACTGACAACTCACGTGTTGCACAGAAAACTCACGTGCTGCACGGACAACTCACATGCAATAATATCAATATCTGGATCCGCACAGACAACTCACGTGCTGCACGGACAACTTATGTACTAAAGTATCAATATCCTCACAAACAGACCCCCAGCCTCACTCAGTCATCTATCTCTCCAGTCTTACTCACGGGCTCACAATGTCATAAAACTAGCCCGACAACAATGATATGATGTATCAATAAATAACAACTGAGATTGAGATATGATATGAATGCATGAATATGACTGAGTACGAAATATCAATAAAATCAGTGAAATGACAGCAAGAAACGACCACTATGGGTCCTAGCAGTATCGTCATAAAGCCTAAAATATGATATCTAGAATGATTGACAGCTCAATTACTTTATCACATGGTGAAAACACGGACATCAACAAAGTAGAACTACTATACAGTGCCATGGAAATAACAGAGTCCCAATTCACATGGTGCACGCCCACATGCTCGTCACCTAGCATGTGCGTCACCTCAATACCAAATACATAACACGTATAATTAGGGTTCATACTGTTACAACCCATATTTTCGTACGTACGAGTACGTCGTAAGTCAATTGATGTAAGCTCAGAAATGAAATAATATTTGAAAAGTTTACAAAGTAAGTTAATCATATTACCTCGGAGGTTACAAATATTGAAGATCATGAACAACAAGTACAAATATAGTTGGAAGATTCAAAAGCTAAAGGAATTGAAAAACATAATATTTCGTCGAAAATCGACAAATTGAGAATGTTATAGCATGTACTTTTGGAGTGAGACTAGGGTGTTTAACATGATAAGGAGGCTATGTTATGATTTATGTTAGTCGTGTGTTATATTTTGAAGTCAAGCGAGTGGTGGAACAAAAGTCGATGAAAGTCATCACAAGTTACGTTCATAAGTTTTACTGAAACTTTGGGTCCAATGTAACTGACATTTTCTCCCAATATACATAGAGTTATGGGGTGTTCCATCCATCAAATTAAAGATCTATGAGTCTATTTTCCAACGCATTAAACCATTTGTCAATACGACATCTGAGTAGAGAGATATGGGAGTTTTTCCGAGACTGCGCAGACTGTCACCTACTTGCTTAAACGAAAATACAAAAATGGGCCTCTTCGGGTCGTCCAAAAATGGGCCAGTTCGGGTCATTCAAAGAGGACTTTTTAAAGTCTTATCCCCTTCATATATTAGGTTGATAATAGAGAAAAATAACCAGAATTAATCTCTGCAAAACTCCTCCCAAAAATTTCCCCCAAACCCAAATTGATTTTCTCTCCCTTTCAAGTTCTAATTGGAGGTAAAGCCTAGAGTTTGAAGAACCAAGATAGGAGCTGAGTTATCCAACAAATAAGGTAATTTTACTGCTCTCTTTCATCCATATTTTTCTGCTGTATATGCATAGTAAGTCGTTCTATATTTGTAAGAACTCACGGGAGGGTGATCGAAAGCCGTGAGTTTGAGTTATTCACTTGTAGCGGACTGTTTTGTGGAATGTTTTATGGACTATTTTGTGGTGCTGTTGGGCAGCGTGTTTTACTACTGTTTTGTGGAGTTTTGGAGGAGGAAGTGTGTGGAGAAACACCACATGAATGAAGGATGTTGGGCTGGTCGTTCATCGTAACAATGTCGGGTTGTTGACACTACTACGGTGGTCGTTTTGTGTATGAAGAGATTGGGTTGTGTTGGGCTGTTTTGTAGTATTGTGTGGTGTGAATAAGGTTGGAAACTAATGTATATATGTTGTTATTGTTGTTTTGGTGTTGTGGTGTTATCTTGAATTTGGAGGAAGTAAGGATTATAGGGGAGATGTTGTCCGTTTTAATACAAAATAAGTTTGTCGTTCGTTGTGCGTTAGTTGTACCTTTCGTAACTTAATGATAGTATTATTATCGTTGTTGTAGATTAAGATGAGAAGAGGCGAGTTCAAGTTGGTGATTGGAAAGATTGTGATAAGGTATGTTAAGGCTAAGCCTTCCTTCATTTTGGCATGATCTCGTAGCTACATATGTTAGTAATGAGACATAAAGAGAAGTTCGTATTCATAAATTTATTCACATTATTCTAGTCTCATAAGTTACAATATTATTACTTATCGAGACTCTATATTCAATTTAGTATTGTCTTCTTCCAGCCAAGAGAGCAGCAAGCCTATATATACAATATTACAGTATTTTTATTACCATCGAGCTATAATCGATGGGCAGGCCCCTATTGGGCAACCTCTGATCAGATGGTAAGTTATATACCGAGCCTACTATGATTGAGCGCCTATGAGCGAGCCCAGAATGGCCGAGATATAGAGCCTGGTATGGCTGAGCGCCTATGAGCGAGCCTACTACGGCAGGGCAGTTACACATACTGAGCCTTATAGGGCCGGATAACTATTTTACATACTATATGGAGAGAGTTGAGTCAGTATCAGCAGGTAAGCATATCTTCAGATTATTTTTGACTCCCAGTTACATTCTGTTATTATATCATCTATTCAGTTTCAGCTTTCAGTTATTTTGTTGCCTTACATACTCAGTACATTATTTGTACTGACGTCCCTTTGCTGGGGACGCTGCATTTCATGCATGCAGGTCCTGATAGACAGCTGGATAGACCTTCCCAGTAGACAGAGCCAAATATCAGCTTGGTTGGTAAGCTCCACTTTCCCGGAGTTACCAGGTCTAGACCTTGGAGTCCGTTTTATATATATACAGGTTTGATGGGTAGGTCGAGGCCCTGTCCCGACCATGATACAGTTCAACTATCTCTAGAGGCTTGTAGACAAGTCCTATATAGTTTGTATAACACTATATGAGTTTTGGGGTATGTTTACCCCTTAGATGAGACAGACGATATTTTCAGATGATTCAGAATATGGCCTCATCAGCCTAGGTTGAGGGTTATTCCTCTAGAGTTCACATTTACAGAGTGGTACGCTCGGGCCGAGTATGGTACCGGGTGCCGGCCACGCCCCTTCAAGTTTGGGGTGTGACACATACCCTCAGCTCCAAGATTAGAAGAGTTAGTTACCTCGAACAAGACGAATCCAATGCCGAGCAAGCTAAACAATGCTCCAGAAATTTCATTATTCACGTATCAACTCATGAACGGCTCGAATCTAGCCACAATAAAGTTGATTCAGTCCAGACAATTTATAAGAATTAATTCCGTATCAAAATTCTAATGTTTTCCACAAAAATCCGAAATTACACTCCAAAAATCGTCCTGGGGCCCACGTTTCAGAATCCAACAAAACTCACAAAATTCGATAACCCGTCCAATTACAAGTTCAGTCATACTAATTTTACTCAATTCCGACTCCAAATTGATGTTCAAAACTCAGAAATTTATTTTATGAACTTTAGGCCAACACCCCTAATTTCCCCTTTAAATTCATCAACCAATTGCTAAAATGAAGATAGATTCGAGGAAAATAATCACAAGAGAGTTAAGAACGCTTACTCTAAGTTGTGTAGAAAAATTCCTCTCCAAACTTGTCCAAATCGAGCTCCAAAATCCGAAAATGGTGAAAAATAGTGAAACCCCGAACTTAAAGGGTTCTACCCAGACTTTTCGCTTCTGCGAAATTTGGACCGCATCTGCGCCTATCGCAGGTGCGAAAAAACCCATCGCACCTGCGGCTCAACCTCGCTTTTGTGCCCTTCAGCCCGCTTCTGCGACCATCGCATATGCGGGAATGTCTTTGCACCTGTGACCTCTACCCAGCCCTTCCTAGGTCGCTTCTGCGATTCATTCCACGCTTCTACGTGCGTGCACCTGCGGTGCCCACTCTACAGGTGCGGTTATACCAGTAGCAGCAGTACTTCAGCTGCTTCATCAACTCAAAATCAAGTCCGTTAACCACCGGAAATCAACCCGAGGCCCCCGGGACCTCAACCAAACATACCAACAAGTCTTATAGCATCATATGAATTTAGTCGAATATTCAAATCACCTCCAACAACATCGAAAACACGAATTACACACGGATTCAAGCCTAAGAAACTTCAAAATTCCTAAGTTCTACAAACGACATCGAAACCTGTCAAATCACGTCCGATTGACTTCAAATTTTGCACACAAGTCACATTTCACATTACAAGCCTATTCCAATTTCCAGAATTAGATTCCGACCCCGATATCAAAAAGTTGACTCCTCGGTAAAACTTTCAAAAAATTCAACTTTCGCCATTTCAAGCCTAATTCCACTACGGACCTCCAAATAATTTTTCGGACACGCTTCTAAGTCCAAAATTATCATACAGAGCTATTGGAATCATCAGAATTCAAATATGAGGTCGTCTACACATAAGCCAACATCCTGTCGACTTTTTCAACTTAAGTTTTCCATTATGAGACTAAGTATCTCAATTCATTCCGAAATCCTTCCGGACCCGAACTAACTAATCCGATAGGTCATAATACAGGTATAAAGCACAAATAAAGCAGTAAATAGGGAACGAAGTTGTAATACTCAAAATGACTGGCTGGATCGTTACACGTATAAATCAATACATCTTGAATTTAGGTGACATTCACATATGCATTAGATTTTCAAAAATGAAGTGAAGAAGATGAATGTTGGAAAGGGAGAAGGGATATGGACAAAAAAAGTACTTCCCGTGATTAGTGAGTTAGTTAACTTATTAAATATTGAGCTTAATTTTTATAATATGCTAATAATAAAAAAAAGTGCTCTTTATGGAATAAACAATAAATGATGCTATTTTTTTTTAAAATAATAGTTAAAAAGGATCAAGCGTGTAGAAAACTCTTTTATTTTTCTTTTCTTATTTATTTGACAAGTCAATTTCAGATCAGATAGTAACAAGGGAAAAAGGCCAGATTTGTTCCTCTACTTTCGTAAATTATCCACGTTTGTGCCTAGTTCTACTATCCGTCCAAAGACGTCCCTACCATTAAGAAAGTAGATAAAATCGCCCTTAACCCTAACAGAGATCTAACGTGGCACTGGGACCCTTCTCTTTGACTGCCAACAAGGCAAATTAAAAAACCCATACCCATTCAAATAACCCACTACCCGGCCGAACCCATTTTCCCTCTTAAAACCCGTTTTTTCTTCCACTCCACCCAAAATGACACCATCACAATCCTAAAGCAAATGATTTTCCATCAATGTGAAGCTTCCTCAACAACTTCTATGCCTAGCCAAATACACAACTTAGCATCTGTGCATTCAGGAACCTATACCAAAAGCAAAATCTCCAAAGTCAGGTTCACGCACTTAAGAGAGATAAGGATAGAGCCTTCGTTGTTTATTCTAACCGAATTTCTGTGACAACAGAGAGCGAGTTTGTTGATAAAATCGAAACAAGATGTGATGACCCAAAGGATCATATTGTGAATTAAGACTGTATTTCGGGCCTGTTAGCCTTAAAAACCTTATTTTTACTCACATCAATTTGCGTGCGTAGTCCGGGCGTAAATCTGGAAAGTCTTTATGTGGAAATTTATGAAGTAATAATTTTTGGGATTTAAAATTAATTTTTAGTTGACTTTGGTCAACATTTTGAGTAAACGGACCCGGGCCCGTGTTCCGCAGTCCCGGAAGGTCCGTAGTAAAATATGGGACTTGGGCGTATGCCCGGAATCGAATTCCAAGGTCCCTAGCTTGAGAAATGAATTTTTGATGAAAATTGTAAGACTCAAATTGTATGGATTTAAAGAAATTGATTAATGTTTGATTTTGTTGGTATCGGGCCCGTATTTTAGTTCCGGAGCCCGGTACAGGTTTAATATAATATATAAGTCATGTCTGTGAAATTTAGTAGAAATCGGAGTTGATTTGACGTGATTCAGACGTCTGGTTGAGAAGATAGTAGTTTTGAAATGTTCTTGAGGAATTCATGAGTTTTGGTGCTAAATCCATAGTTTTAGGTGTTATTTTTGTGATTTGATCGTACGAGAAAGTTCGTATGATGTTTTTAGACTTGCATGCATGTTTGGTTTGGAGTCCCGAGGGCTCGGGTGAGTTTCGGATAGGCTACGAAGTAATTTTAGAACTTAGAGAATTGCTGGTGTAACTGGTGTCTGTAGCGCAATTGCGAACTAAGCGGGCCTGGCAATTGTGAGGTATCTATCGCAATTGCGAAGAAGTCCTAGTCCAGCATGTTCTCGCATTTGCGAGATTTTCTTCGTAATTGCAATGGGGGTATGGGGAAGGGTATGTTCGTAAATGCAAATTTCTGCCCGCAAATGCGATGGGCCAATTGTCGCAAATGTGACATATTCTTCGCAAATAAGAAGGCAGCGGAAATGTGAAGGATCTCGCATTTGCGAGCTTCGCAATTGCGAAGCTCAGGTCTCAAATGCGACGTCTGCAGCTGATAACTTTGGACTTAGACGGATTTTTTATTCATTCTTCAATTTTTCGAATCCTAAACCTCAAGAGGCGATTTTCCAAAGACCAAATCTTCCCCAAATCATAGGAAAGTAATTTATAACTCTTTTCTTTCAATCTTTTACATCTTATAACAAGATTTCAACCTAGAATCTAGAATTTTTATGGTGAAATTAAGATTTTTGGGTAGAACTTAGGAATTTCGAAATTTGGAGATTTAGACCCCGAATTGAGATCGGATTCCAAAACCAATTATATATCCGAGCTCGGGGGAGAATGGGTAAACGGATTTTGGTCTGAACCTCGAGTTTGGACCAAGCGGGCCCGGGGTCGATTTTTGACTTTTGTTGGAAAAACTTAGGAAAACTGTAATTATGCATTAAAGTTAATTCCTTTAGCAGTAATTGATGATACTAAACTAATTATGATTAGATACGAGTGGGTTGGAAGTGAATTCTAAAGGGAAAGCGGTACTTGAGCAGTGAGTGGCCTGCGAAATTGAGATAAGTGTCGTGGTTAACCTTGACTTGAGGGAATAGAACCCTTAAATTATTTGTTATGTAAATTGCATGTGAACGACGTATAGGTGAGGCGAGGAGTATCTATATGTCGTCAAATTAATTGTTTGCCTGCTTACTTGAAAATCATAAATTATTTTAAATCATGAATTAATTATTATAATAATTGTTTCTCTCCTATTCTTTGTCAAATATTAATTCTTGAATTCCTGCATTAATTGTTACATACTATTTGAATTATGTGCCTTAATTATTATTTGACATTTAGCATATTAAATATTAAACTGCATATTTTCTCTCTGATTTCCATAATAATTTGCTATTTACCTTTGTTTGTTTTATAATTAAATCATAATTATTGTATGCTTGTTGTCATATAATTTTATATTAATTATTGCATTTATTGGAAAAACTTCTTCTATAAGAATTGGTAAATGAATATGTTGGAGGATCAGGTTGCACGCCGCAACAGAATTGATTATAATGAATATATTAGAGGATCGGGTTGCACACTGCAACAGACTTATTAAAAAGTTCATATTGGAGGATCGGGTTGCACGCCGTAACAAACTTATTAAAAAGTCCATATTGGAGGATCGGGTTGCACGCCGTAACAAACTTATTAAAAAGTCCATATTGGAGGATCGGGTTGCACGCCGCAACAGACTTATTAAAAGTCCATATTGGAGGATCGGGTTGCATGCAGCAACAGACTTATTAAAAGTCTATATTGGAGGATCGGGTTGCACGCCGCAACAGACTTATTTAAAAGTCGACATATATATATATATATATATATATATATATATATATATATATATATATATATATATATATTGGGGGATCGGGTTGCACGCCGTAACAGACTTGATTAAAATGAATATATTGTGAGAGCGGGTTGCACGCTGCAACAGAATTGAATGTGAATATATTATGAGAGCGGGTTGCACGCTGCAACAGAATTGATGAAAATGATAATTAGTTATAACTGCTGAGTTGGCTTTAATTATTATAAACGAGTTACCTGATTTATTTTTATTATTGTTGTTGTTACTAATATTGCGTACAGGTAATGTAAGTGACTCGCCTTAGTCTCGTCACTACTTCGTCGAGGTTAGGCTCAGCACTTACCAGTACATGAGGTCGGTAGTACTGATACTACACTCTGCACTTCTTATGCAGATTTCGGAGTTGGTCCCAGCGGCGTGCCATAAACTTGCTCGGATTTCAGCTACTCGGAGGAGACTTGAGGTATAACTGCATGGCATCCGCAGTTCTGAAGTCCCCGTCTATTTTACTTTAGCTGTGTGTTTATTTTCAGACAACTTTATTTTATTCAGACCTTTATTTCTATTATTCTAGAAGCTCGTACACTTGTGACACCAATTCTGGGATGGAATTTAGACACCGTTATTTTTATGGATTATTCATTACATTTCAGACTTTACTTCCGCATTTATTCTTTGATTATTAATAAATTTAAAAATTATTTTAAAAATAGATAATATTATTCTAACGTTGGCTTGCCTAGCAACTGAAATGTTAGGCGTCATCACGGGAATTTCGGGTCGTGACACAAGAGAAGATGGCGGGTAAAACCGGAATTATTTCAGCCTTTGCGTTGAGGGAGTCTTTTATGATTTTTTCCTTCAACTGAAAGCCATCTCCGGCAGACAAAGGAGCATTTTCTACGGTCACCGGAGGTAAAGTACTGAAAAATTCTGGCTAAACATTTATTGGGGAGAACGCCAGTGAAATCTCGATGGTTATAGGGCTCTAAAATCGGGTTGTGAGTAGAGGAAGATTGGTCCATTCAGACTGTAAAAAAGTTTTTGAAAAAATGACGTTGAATTGTGCCATCGGAATTTTTAACAACACCGTGGAGAATATATATAGATTAGAGTGGATATATTGCGGAGGTGATAATTGATTCTAATGGAACTCTTTTGAAATGAGATGGGAAATTGGGCAGGTTTAATATTGAGGAGGAAGAGTGGCCTCTAGGCCTTTTTCGGGTTCTTAGTATTCTTGGGTTAAAAATTCAATTTTTTTTGTGCTATTGATTTTCCATAGAAACAAGGGTTTTGGCTAATCATGTCGATAACAGGTCTTTTGAATTTGGGTTTTTTAATGTGCCTAGTTGGTAGTCAAAGAGAAGGTCCCGGTGCCATGTTAGATCTCTGTTAGGGTTAGGGGCAATTTTGTTTACTTTTTTAACGGTTGGGGCGTCTTTGGACGGATAGTAGAACTAGGCACAAACATGAATAATTTACTAAAGTATTATGTATTAGATAAAAATAGAAAACACACCCTATTGCTGTAAAGATTCTTTAAAATGAATTGAATGTTTCAATAAGGAAAGTCACAACTCAATTTAAGTAAGTGTAAAGTTGTATAACTTGAAATTCTCTATTAAGACGTAGTGATCTAAAAGCCTATATAAATTTCCACAAAGTTTTAATCTATTGTTTGTTCTTGAAAAAAAAAATATTTTCATGTTTCTCTGTATTTTAGTAAGTACCAAAATATTTGGGTCCAAGGAAGACTAAATTAAATACCAAATTTGATAAAAGAATACTGCTTAGAAGAGTAGATTAATAATTTCTAAAATGTTTCTTAGATGATTGTAAGTGTTACCTTAATTAGTCTATGTAAGATTCAGGTGCACACAGAGCTGCTTTACAATATAATTGATATTCTATACAAAATAGACTTCCACTTTTTTATAACTAAGGGAGTTCACCTAATCATGAAATAATCATTTTATACAACTTGAGTAGTTGGGTTCTCTTAACAACTGAGGGAGCTCACTGCTCACCTATAATGAAATGAATAATCATTTTATACAACTTGAATAATTGGCTTCCAACCATTACAAGATTGTATTTAGTTTTTTGACCCCGTCTTTTTTTTTACATGAGAGATTTGTTTTTACACATAAGAGATCTTTCTTTTATACGTATGAGACCTAAAAAAGATATTTTCTTAAATTCAACACTGTAAAGGGCCATGAAGGCCTAAAACCCCTTCTACACTCCCTTAAAATATACTAGTAGTCATACCCGCGCGATTCGCAGTCAATATTAAATAATATTAATTAAATTAAATTGTGATCGTGCCTGTTTGAACATATTAGATCGTATTGCTTTAATAAACTAAAATTGTCATCTTATTTGTTAATACGATATATAGCCACTGAAGAACTTTTTTGTTCTATATTTTTTTTTTATTATATTATCCAATATTTCATAATTTTACATTGTTAATA
This sequence comes from Nicotiana tomentosiformis, assembly GCF_000390325.3. Taxonomy (NCBI): domain Eukaryota; kingdom Viridiplantae; phylum Streptophyta; class Magnoliopsida; order Solanales; family Solanaceae; genus Nicotiana; species Nicotiana tomentosiformis. The sequence continues at coordinate 74,730,227 of NC_090813.1, forward strand.
GAAATTTTTATTAGCATAATACTTTGTTTAATATTTTTGTCTGATCGCTTTCTTTTTGTAATATAAGAGAATATATATATTTTATTAATCTTAAAATATTTGTTATTTTTTATTTTATTCTGATGTTCTCAATAATATCATCTGAATTTTAATGAAAACAATCTCTATTAAATTAAAGGAACTTATATAGTTATCGAATAATTTTTTTGTTATGTTTTTCTTTATTATATTATCTAATATTTAGTATAATTACATAGTTAATTTTATTAGCATATTACTTTATTTAATATTTTTGTCTACTACTTTCTTGTTGTAATATAATAGAAGATATATATTTTATTGCTTTTGAAATATTATTTTATTTTAAATTTTATTCTACTATTCTCAATAATATTATCTGAATTTTAATGAATAAAATCAGTTATTATGTTTTTGTAATTTTAGTTTTTTATTTTAAAATAATTTAAAAACTCCAACTTGAAACTACTCTCCAATTAATGGACATTTTTTTTTTAATTTTTCGTTTTTTTTATAAAATATTTTATTTTATTATTTTATATATATTTATTTAAAATATCAAAAACAATAAATATAAAATATAAAATATTTATTATTTTATTCATTAAAATTTAGATATTATTGAGATATATATTTATATTTTATATTTTATTCTATTATTCTTAATAATATTTTCTAAATAAATAAACTTTTTATTTTTAAAAAGAAAAATAAAATTCTTTAAAAAAAAACAAAGAAATTTTGAATTTGCAGTTTTTTATTTTTTGTAATTTTAGTTTTTTATTTTAAAATAGTTTAAAAATTCCAAATTGAAACTACTCTCCAATTTGAATGGATATTTTTTTAATTTTCGTTTTTTATTAATAAATATTTTATTTTATTATTTTATAGATATTTAAATTCAAAACCAATAACCAATAACTAATTATTAACTAAATAACTAATTATTAACTACTTATATCATGCGGCTTTTTTCTCTCCTTTTAATAATATATAGATAGATATAGATTGTTCTCAATAATATTATCTGAATTTTAATGAATAAAATCTCTATTAAATTAATGATACTTATATAGGCATCGAATAACTTTTATGTTATGTATTTTTCTTTATTATATTATCCAATATTTAGTATTATTGCATTGTTAATAGAAACTTTTATTAGCATATTACTTTATTTAGGTTTTTGTATGCTACTTTATTTTTGTAATATAATAGAAAATATTTTTTTTATTTTATATTTTATTCTATTATTCTCAATAATATTTTTTGAATAAATAAACTTTTTATTTTTAAAAAGAAAAACAAAAATTATTTTAAAAAAACAAAGAAATTTTGAATTGGCAGTTTTTATTTTTTGTAATTTTAGTTTTTTATTTTAAAATAAATTAAAAACTCCAACTTGAAACTATTCTACAATTTGAATGGACATTTTTTTTTCATTTTTTATTATAAAATATTTTATTTTATTATTTTATAGATATGTAAATTCAAAAACAATAACCAATAACTAATTATTAGCTACTTATGCCATGTGGCTTTTTTCTAGGTTGTCACTTGGCTTAAGAAGAGGGCTTTGTCCTCTCCTTTTAATAATATATCGATTATATTAGGGATTTTTACACAAATAGCCGGCTATATTAATTGTTTACTTTTTCTAACCATATACATAGATTATACATTGATTATACATGATTATACATATTTAATATATAAATTATGCATATAATATACATTCGCTGGTTATTTTTAGTTTAAGTTATAGGGTGGGAGGCTATTTGGATTAATTCTTTATTATATTAAATATTTACGAATTCGTGTTTGACGGTGTAAATCATATGTATTGATACTTGTTGCTTCTTTTATTAATTTTAGTGATTTAGATTCCCTAGAAACTACCATATGCTGTTTTTAGGTTCGTATAATATGAGAAAAGTTTATTTTTAGTCGCTTCCAAATATATATTTATATACTTTCTCCGGTCCACAATAAGTGATTTTTTGGTTGTTTTCACACAGATTAAGAAATTCACATTTTAACATTAAATAGTAATGAAATTGATCATATTAACCTTTACTATTTCTTCACATAAACATTTCTAACACATACTCCAACACCATTTACTCCAAGGGCACTGTAGGAAAAAAATAATTAAATTATTTTTGAAATCTAAAAAACTCACTTATTTTGGACCATAAAAAAAGGGCCAAAAAATAACTTATTGTGGACCGGAGAGAGTAATATACTTTTTGGTTAGCGAATGCAATTAATTTAGACATTGTGTTATGTTCCAGTTAACCGCTTCCCTGCACTTCTTTCAATCTATCTCTCGATAGAAAATTGTGATACTTTGCGACTTCTATCAGAGGACTTTTTGTTTTCCATGTAACAATCTGTCATTTTCGATGGGGAGATTTGCACAAATAGGCTATTTATGTGTCCCAATTTAAATTTTAACCCCATGTCGATCAGAACTTAGCCACGAGCACCAGAAGTTTGATGGATATGTGACTTTGTCACTATCCGGTTTACTAATCAAGAGCTATTTTTATTCAAAATTGGATATCTAGCTAAGTATAACTGGATAATTTGCATTAACAGATTGAATATAGTGCCAAACAAGAAGGGACAATTGACTTGTCACTTTATGAAAGATGATTCAAACATGATTTTTTATGTACTAATATATACATCCTACTCGAATTAAAGCGACATAGGCTCGAAGTATGCACATTTAGCAATGTAAATTAAATCAGTTTTTGAATCAAGCTAAAAGCAGACTTGCATAAGGTGGGTGGCTGGACTAGAATAAACATCTTCTCTAGCACAGCTTCATAATGTAATTTCCATAACTGAAATCAGGGTGAGACAAAATTTTGGTACTTTTTCCTCACACTAAGTCCATGTTTGCAACAAATTAATACATGAAACCTTAATGTTACCCTCAGATTAGCCTGCTACTCCCCATTTTCCTCGAAATGCTCCAACAAAAGTTAGTTTTGCAAGTTGTTGTGTATGTCTTGTGCTCTATATATGCCCTTGTGGTGCAAGTGTAACAGTACAACATCATCACTCAAATCAAAGTCTTTACTTAAAGAAATTAGCTAAAATGGTAGCTCCAAAATGGGTTTTCATTTCTTTTATGATTTTGCTAAGCTTAGCAATATGCTCTGGCCAGCCTGTTACCTCTGATGCAATTAAGGCTAAGGAAGCTGATCATGACAACCTCAAAGCTCACACTCTGAGTAATATCGACGCCAAAGGCTTTGGAGGAGGCGGTGGATTTGGCATTGGTGGTGGTTGGGCCGGTGGTGGTGGAGGTGGTGGAGATGGTGGTGGTTCTGACACCCCTAACTACGGTTATAATCCTGGCTGCAGTATCCATGGTTGCACTGTCCCTGGCTTTGGTTTCCTACCTAAACCTGTCTTTGGTGTCCCAGTCTATTCCCCTGGTTGTGGCTATGTGTGTCCGGCCGATATTCCTACTGGAGGAATGACTGAATCCAAAATCACAGGAATATCACAATCCGCTAGACTATACCGTTGCAAGCCAGGGCCAAATATGTGTGACAGTAAAGACTGTAATGAGCTTCTCCTACACTTTGTTTTCCCAATGCAAGACAAACATGACAATAAACAAGAACATCTAAGATATGGAGGACGCCGAGGTATAGGTCTCACTGTGGGAGGAGTTGGCGGTTTTGGAATTGGTTTTGGTGCTTGGGGTGGTGGTGGTGGCGGAGGAGGTGGTGGTTCTGATGCCCCTGGTTGTAGTAACGATGGCTGTGACCCTGGTTTTGGCTGTCCCCCGGGCTGTGGTTATGCATGTCCTGCCAACAATCCTAGTGGAGGAATAACTGAATTCCATATCTCAGGATTATCACGATTCGATGGACCTTACAGATGTAGGCCAGATATGTGTGAAAGTGAAGATTGTAATGAACTTCTTCTACACTTTGTTTCTCCAATGCAACACAAACATGAGAACCGACATGATCATATAGTAGAAAGGAGTGATGAGGAGGAAGCGCATCATCAGTCAAAGCAGCATAAAGACGAAGACATCATAAACTAGGCTCTCCCACAAACCAAAAAAAAAGGAACTATATATGTAGCTTCAGCCAAAAAACTGTATACACTGTCTAAGAATACTCACTTCCAACGAACTTAAATAAAACTAGTTTACAGTGGATTGGGATATAATCAGTTGGACAATTTGCTAAACCTCCTCATGCACTGTAAAAATAGACTTGCTACTAGTATTTGGAATATAATGCTGAATATATTTGTTGTTACTTTGCCTAATGTCAATCAGCATTCAGCAATTTCTCTGTAGTTAGAAAATGAAAGGAAGAATCAGGAAACTCATATTTAAAGGATGAAATAATTTAAAGATCGCGAAGCAGTCACAATTTAATAGTACCAGGAAAATAATCTATAGGAATCACAGAACTTTTTGATTTATCAAATTAAGGAAGCAAACTGGGAAAATGTGAAATGAATGAACATAATGCTGAAAGCTATTGATCAGATGATTGGATTGATTTCGTAGGAGCAACATATGATTTAAGATTATTTCAACAAGATGGCCATAAAGTAGCATATCATTTGTAATTTAACATTATTACACTCAAACTCAGGAAGATTGTCAATTTACCCTCAAAACAAAGTTTTAAGCCTTCAGTCTCCTTCAACCACAGTGGCACCTGCCCAATTGGCAGCACTTCCCCGGCGTGGAATGCTGTGGAGTTTGGTGTACAAATCCACCTGGAAAATCACAGCATTGATGTTTCCTTCATCATCTTCGCGTGCAATTGCTTTTACTTTGTGCAGTGGATGATCAAAGCTTATTAGTCCAGTGTCACTTATGAAGATACACCCTGTTCAATCAGCTTTTATACATTAAATTTTGCTTGATATCCAAAAAAGATTGAATCAAACTTGAGGATTTGATTAAGAAACCTGGAGGAAATGGGGTATAGAATTTTCCACAAGAAGCTTGAATGAACTCTGAATCATCGGAACATACTAAAGACCCATCTGCAGCAGTTCCCCAGTGTAACGGCACACATCCATCGCGATCCTACATTGCTTAGAGCAACATTAAGTTTATCCTAAAAAGGATTTAAGTTATATACATTGACAATATAAAGATTTTTTTAGTGTAGTTTAACCTAGTTTAACATGTGATAGAAGGTTAGTTACCACTTTTACCCGGTTTCCAACTAATGTTTATCATGTAATTACCTTATAAGTGACATAACTGGTAAAGTTGCTACCATGTGATCAGGACATCACGGGTTCGAACCATGAAAACAACCTCTTACAGAAATGCATGGTAAGACTGCGTATAATAGACTCTTGATGTCCAGCTCTTCCCGGACCCCGCGCATAGCGGGAGCTTAGTGCATCCTTATAAATGACATGATTGTATAAACATTTTTTATGTCGTCAGGGCACCAAACTTAAACTCTTCTAAAAATACTATGTTGATCATGGTGTATAGTTAAGTTTAAAGAAACAGACCAAGTTATGGATCATGGAAATGGTTAATATGAATGTTCAATAAGCTAAGAAAGAGATCAATTATGTGAGAAAAAGCATTGTGACTCACCCTGGCAAGAAAAAGAGTAGAAGCTTTTGAGTCAAACAGAATGAAAGCAAATTTGCCTTCAAGTTCTTTGATGACTTGATCAGGAGGGTATGGCGCCCGATCCCTTAAAACTTTGTAAGCTTCAACCATAATCATAGCCTCTGTGGCTTGTCTTGAAAGACCATAATGTTTTCTCAAATCAAAAGTGTTATCTAAAGCCCCAGAGAATATGCAGAAGACATCATCCATCACAACAATAGACCTAATGTAAACAAAACAAAACAAAACAAGCTCAGACAACTTCATTTATAGTCACCTTGCTATTGCTTCAATCTTGAAATACTACACTAGTTTTTAAGAAAAGTTCACCCTTTTAGTATACTAATCAATGTGCCCAAAAAGAAAAAAACAAAACATGTTACTATTACTAGTACTAAACATCAATACCTTGGTTGTAAAGGGTTTTCATTTCCATGAGAAAAAGCCATGAAATTCCCATTGAAAAGGTGGTAAAAAGTTGAGTCTTGCTTCCATGTTTTGAAACTTTCTGCAATCTCTTCCCTTGTTTTAGCCTCCTTTTTCTGTATACCTGCTTGAGGAAGGCTCAACTCTGGAGGTGGCCTACCAATGGATTGCTCAAACACAGCCAACATGTTTGGACAAAGTAAAAGCTAGAAAAATTTCAAGAATCCCAAGCTAATTTCTTTTTTCAAGAACCATAAAAATCCCAGGAAAGCACATTCTATGTACTTATAATATAGAAGACTTGCAGCTGACATGCTTATCCAAAAGACTGTTGTAACTGAAAACAAAGTACTGACGTGGCATCAACAAAGTGATAGTGCATCTGTCACACTCTCCTTTGTTCAAGATGGTACTACTTTAATATTTTATGGGCGAATAATTACTTTGGGAATTTGTAAACAAAATTTCTTTGTTTCTTTCATTGATGGGATAGATGTCTTGGAACATGGTTTTGAAGTACCAGAAAATATGATATACTAGTAGTTTTAGAAAGGTGCGTATGAGTTTAACAATTGAATCCATAATTTTTGATGCGGAATAAAAATTTATATATAAAAATTTATTAAAATTATAAAAATAATGAATATATACTCGTAACTTTATAACGCTAAAAACCTTAAAAGTTGAACCCATAGAATTTAAATTTTGTATCTTTGTATGGTTTTAGATTATGAATAGGAAGTAGAAACAAGCCAAGAAAGTTTTGTCTAAATACAGAAGGCTGAAGCTAGCAGTATATGACTTTACGCACTTCGAGAAGCAGGCAATACTGGACTCTTCTAAATAATTGATCCACTTAAACCCAAAATTATTTGCCTATGCAACGAAGTCTCAGAAAGCACGTAATAATGCTATTTCAAGCTTTCTGTTCTTTCAATGATGAAACTAATTAAGCTTTTTTTCAGTGGAGGTGGACGTCAAGGTATCTTTCATGTATGCATTATTTTGATGTAATTTGACTAATAGGGAAGAGATAATAAGATAATGTAATTCCCGATTGAGACATTATTTGAAAACAGCAAAATCTGTGGGACATAACCATTAGCGGAAATGAGAAAATAATGGTTTTTTGTTTGAAAGTTACCCTGGTTTTTTGTTTGAAAGTTACCCCCCCCCCCCAAACGAGATTAGCTTGTGACCGTTTGGCCATAGATTTTGTCAAAATAAATTTAGATTTTATTTGGCAAACATATGTTTGGCCATAGATTTTGCTTACATTTCGATAAAATCAAGAGCTGGTTTTGGGCCAAAATATCACTATTATATTTTTTAAAAATTGCCCCAAACTTTTGTATTTTATAAAAGAGCCCATTATTTATTATTTTGTAACAATGTTACTTCGTCTTCTCGATCACGTGATAGTGTATCATGTAGTTCATTATAAAAATGATAATTTTGTATCAAATTTATTCATGTTCAGTACTATGGTTTGCGATAATATAATGAATGTTATTGATAATGGTAATGTTGGGTATTTGTAATAGTTTTTAAAACTTGTGGGTATAAATCATATTTCATGTTTTTCCAAAATAAATTAGAGAAATATGTTTTGAAAACTGATGTCCAAACACATTTTCATCTTCAAACCAAACTTCGCCCAAATCAGATTTTTCAAAACAAATTTGGGAATCTATAGCCAAACGCTAGCTCAGTCTTCTAATGCAATTTGTATCAAAGATTCCTTCTTCGTTATCAATGGAAAAGCATTTGTTTTTCTTATTTATACATTTTAATTTTCACAGTGAAAGCTGCTCGAGTAACTTTGTGCGCAGTACAAAAACTAATAAACCCACAGCGAGTGTTGAATTAGAAATTTTCAATAGAGCGGCAAGCAAGTTTTGGAAATACAGCAATTTATTTAGAGAACACTTCCGCATTCCAATGAAATAGTTCAACGGTTAAGAGATCATAATTTGAACTAACATTTCACGAGTGTGCTTCTGGGTTTTTAAGAGAAAGAGAGAACAAGCCCAAAAGATAAGCCTGTACAAGACAAGAATTGTCAGATAAACACCATTCAGTGTGTATATTACCTTTACCTGGGTTTTGAGAAGTGTTTCATTTGATATAAGCAACTGTACAACCATAATTCATAGGACTTTCCTGTTCAAACTTAACAACACGAGGATGATCTCTTAGTAATTTATGTGCAGATTCTTTTACAACCCCAGTGCCCATCCCATGAATAACAAAAAGAACAGAATTAGGCGCTCTTGAGTCAATAGCCATGTTGAGCTGGTGTGAAGCATCCTCCACTCTCAGGCCACGCAAGTCTATGGTGTTTTTAGATGTCTGCAGCACAGGGCCATAAGAATCCTGTTGATTTTTGCCTGCTTCAGCAAGACTTCCAAGGTCCCTAAGACTCTTGATCCGCTGTACCTACATCATCGATCATGATTAACTTTTTCTTTCATTCCCCATGTTTTTACCAAGTGAGAAACAGCCAAGCACGAGTATATATCAGATATATGTGAAACGAACCTAACTCACATGCGAAATTCTCAAGATACTCGTCTTTACTAAAACATGCAACTCCATTCATTTTATAAGATAAGGCAAGTATCTAAGCTAGGATTATAAGTTCCAAGCTCAAAAATGAACTACCTGATTGTCATATACTTAAAAACTAGCCTCATATGCATATAATTGATAATCAATTTATGTTACACCGCTTCTACCGGTCTCAGTTGAATATTTAAGATGTTAGGTTTTCTAGCACTGACGTTCTCTATATTTTCTGCTGGCATAATCTCTATGAGGCTAAATGACTCCTACCAAAAGTTGGAGCTAAAGTAGCATACCACCATGACTAAATCTCAATCAAAACTAATTGCTATCACCTATATGAATCCAAATCTTCCGTTGTACCTTACTTTTCGATAAGTCCACATGGAATCCAAGAGATTGTAGGTCTACTTTCTTCCCTGAGATTTTAGGTCTACCTCGTTTCTTTAAAAACTTTCAATCACCAGTCTCATAGTGGTGCCTATGTTTCATGTATGTGTATGGTGTATTATGTAGTATATATATTTATAGTTTTATACTTACAACAGAAAGAGAGAAGAAAGAACTCAGAGTTGGCAAACCTGGGTTTTCAGGACAGCTGCACCGGAAGAAGCATCAGGGGGAATGGGTCTTACACTACGTTTGCCCACGCGGACTCTGATTTTTCCATATTGAACAAGGATACTGTCATCATCCCCAGGTTCCTCAACTACAGTGGCTAACTTATTTCCAAAGGCCTTCACATATACTTGTTCTCCGATCTGAGGTGTGTAAAGGCTCTGGCCTATTTCTCTGAATAGAGAATCTTTACTAGGCTGATGAGCTTCAACTATCGATGCAATAGCAGATTCAGCTTTTTTCACAAGTGGATTAATCTCGTCAGCACTTGCATTTCTGAGTTGGCTCTCAAACTTCTCTACTATAGTGTGGATCTCATTTTTCACAGTCCTCACTTCCTGTTGGATTTCATGCGTTTCCTTTGCTTTGATGGCTTCTTCACGTCCCTCTAGATCTTGTGCTTCCTTGTTGATCTTCATTGCAAGGAAAAAGGAAAAAAGAAAATACTGAAGATAATAGTCAAATTCAAAATAATGGTTAACAACAATATCTCTAAGGTTGTCCAGCAGCATCTTCCCAAAATAAATCTGTGAGAAGGTACGGGAGAAAATATGTTATTGATATTGGATGAGCAATACAATACAAGAGGTCCTTATTTATAGCTATACTATACAAGGACATACTACTCGTGGGACAATACTACACTATATACATGCTGTAAACTAACACTCCCCTCAAGCAGGTGCATACAAATCATATGTACCGAACTTGTTACATATATAACCAATACGAGGACCAGTGAGAGACTTGGTGAAAATATCTGCAAGTTGATCATTCGACCTCACAAACTTTGTAGCAATCTCTCCTGAAAGTATCTTTTCTCTGACGAAGTGACAATCAATCTCAATGTGTTTAGTTCTCTCATGGAACACCGGATTTGATGCAATATGAAGGGCAGCTTGATTATCGCACACAAGTTCCATCCGACTGATTTCACCAAATTTCAACTCCTTGAGCAATTGTTTGGTCCAAACTAGCTCACATGTTGCCATAGCCATTGCTCGATATTCTGCTTCTGCACTAGACCGAGCAACTACATTATGTTTCTTGCTCTTCCAGGACACCAAATTTCCTCCTACTAAAACACAATATCCAGACGTAGAACGTCTATTAGAAGGTGATCCTGCCCAATCAGCATCTGAGTATCCAATATTCTGCTCATGACCTCGATCCTCAAAGAGTAACCCTTTGCCTGGAGCCGATTTTATATATCGAATAATGCGGACAACTGCATCCCAATGACTATCACAGGGAGAATTCATAAACTGACTTACAACACTCACAGGATAAGAAATGTCGGGTCTAGTCACTGTGAGATAATTTAATTTTCCAACCAGCCGCCTATAACTTGCAGGATCGCTAAGCGGCTCCCCCTGTCCTGGCATAAGTTTAGAATTCGGATCCATCGGAGTGTCAACAGGTCTGCAACCTATCATCCCTGTCTCCTCAAGAATGTCTAAAGCATATTTTCTTTGAGAAATAACAATACCCGCGCTAGACTGGGCAACCTCAATACCTAGAAAGTACTTCAATCTGCCTAGATCCTTAGTTTGGAAGTGCTGGAAGAGATGCTGCTTCAGATTGGTAATATCATCCTGATCATTGCCAGTAATAACAATATCATCAACATAGACTACCAACATAGACTACCAGATAAATACAGAGACTTGAAGCAGAGTGCCGATAAAACACAGAGTGATCAGCTTCACTACGAATCATGCCAAACTCCTGGATAACCGTGTTGAACTTACCAAACTAGGCTCGAGGAGACTGCTTTAGACCATAAAGTGACCGACGCAAGCGACATACAAGGCCACGAGACTCCCCCTGAGCAACAAAACCAGGTGGTTGCTCCATATAAACCTCATCCTCAAGATCACCGTGAAGAAAGGCATTTTTAATGTCCAGCTGATAGAGGGGCCAATGACGAACCGCAGCCATGGATAGAAAAAGGCGGACTGAAGCCACTTTAGCCACGGGAGAGAAGGTATCACTGTAATCGAGCCCAAATATCTGAGTATATCCTTTGGCAACAAGACGGGCCTTAAGTCGATCAATCTGTCCATCGGGACCAACTTTGACTGCATAAACCCAACGACAACCAACAGTAGATTTACCTGAGGGAAGAGGAACAAGCTCCCAAGTACCACTTGTATGTAAAGCAGGCATCTCGTCACTCATAGCCTGTCGCCATCCTGAATGAGACAACGCTTCACCTGTAGACTTAGGGATAGAAACCGAGGACAAAAAAGATATAAAAGCATAATGGAGAGATGACAGACGATGATAGCTCAAACCGATATAATGAGGTTTAGGGGTAAGGGTGGTCCGTATACCTTTCCGTAGTGCAATCGGTGTACTAGGAGCAGGGTCCGCAGCAGGAGCATGGTCAGGACGAGAACCAGTTGGGCCTGATGGAAGACGCAAACGACGATGATAAGTCAAGAGTGGTGTTCCTGTGGCTGGGGAATTAGGGGGAACAACACTAGACTCCTCAACAGTTGGTATGGATGAAACCTCTATGGTCGAAGGTGGAGGAGGAGCTATAGTAAACTCCTCAAAGGTCGGTATAGGTAAAACCTCAGATATATCATGGTGGTCAGCAGAGGTAAAGAAAGGTTTAGACTCAAAAAATGTGACGTCAGCTGACATAAGGTACCTACGAAGATCTGGAGGATAACAACGATATCCCTTCCGAACACGAGAATAACCAAGGAAGACACACTTGAGAGCACGAGGAGCTAACTTATCTTTCCCAGGGGCTAAGTTATGAACAAAACACGTGCTCCCAAAAACACGAGGTGGAAGAGAGTATAAGGGTGACTGGGAAAACAATACTGAATGCGGAATCTGATTCTTGATGGGAGATGAAGGCATCCGATTAATCAAATAACAAGCTATGAGAACTGCATCGCCCCAAAAACGCAACGGAACACGAGATTCAATTAGAAGTGTGCGAGCAGTCTCAATAAGGTGCCTATTCTTTCTCTCAGCAACCCCATTTTGCTGAGGGGTATAAGGACAAGATGTCTGATGAATAATTTCCTGAGAAGTCATAAACTGCTGAAATTGAGAAGATAAATATTCTAAGGCATTATCACTGCGAAAAATGCGAATAGAAACACCAAATTGGTTTTTGATTTCAGCACAGAAACTCTGGAATATAGAAAATAACTCAGAACAATCTTTCATTAAGAAAAGCCAAGTACATCTTGAATAATCATCAATGAAACTGACAAAATAACGAAATCCAAAGGATGAACTGACTCTACTAGGACCCCATATATCAGAATGAACTAAGGAGAAGACAGACCCTGCATGACTCTCAACACTACGCGAAAAGGAGGCTCGGGTATGTTTCCCAAGTTGACACGACTCACAATCTAATGTAGACAAACTAGATAAACTAGGCACCATCTTCTGAAGTTTGGATAAACTCGGATGTCCTAAACGTCTGTGGATTAGATCTGGAGGATCTGTAACTAGACATGTTGTGGAAGGACTGAGTGAGTTAAGGTAGTAAAGGCCTTCTGATTCACGTCCTGTACCAATTGTCTGTCCCGTACTGCGGTCCTGCATAATAAAAGAATCGTCAATAAAATATATACCACAATGGAGGGCACGAGTCAAACGACTAACAGATGCAAGACTAAAAGGACAGTCAGGGACATAAAGAACGGAATCTAGGGTGATAGAAGACAAGGGATTAGCTTGTCCAACTCCTTTTGCCTTAGTTTGACATCCATTGGCTAAAGTAACAGTGGGAAGAGACTGTGAATATACAATATTTGACAAAAGTGATATATTACCAGAGATGTGATCAGAAGCGTCGGAGTCCATGACCCATGGGCCAAGAGTGCTAGACTGGGAAACACAAGCAAAAGAATTACCAGTAACAGAAGTATCAGTCTGAGCAACTGAGGCTACTTGTGGAGATGTCTGCTTACTTGCTCGATACTGAAGGAGCTCATTATATTCTTCTTTAGATAAAGAAAATCCTTGGTTACCTGGAGTCTCGGTTCTGAGCAATGTAAGCATTTTTGGGTGGACGACCATGTAAGGAATAGCACATTTCACGAGTGTGTCCAAGTTTGTGACAATAAGAACACTTGGGTCTAGATCTTCCAAAACGACCTCCTCCTCGTCTATGCTCCATAGTTTGAGATGCCCGAACATCCATTGTCTGGGATGCAAGAACAGAGGAATCAAGTATCTGTGATGAGATCACTGGTGGACTTGGTGCTGCAGCAAGGCGGAGTAATCGAGAGAATAATTCATCAACTGTCGGGACAGACGGACTAGCCAAAATCTGGTCGCGTACTGAATCAAGATCATTAGGAAGTCCAGCGAGGGTAAGAACGAGAAACATTTTCTGTCGCTGCTCTTGTTGTTTTTCCACACTAGCAGAAACTGGCATCAACTTCTCAAATTCCTCCATGACTGCCTGTACTTGACCCAAGTAAGTAGACATGTCCAATTCCTGCTTCTTTAAATTTGTCATCCGTGATATCACATCATAGAAGCGAGATATGTCATTAGTGTATAAGGTGTGTGCCTTTGCCCAAACCAAATAACATGTCTGGAATGGACGAAACAAAGGCATCAACTTGGAATCAATAGATCGCCACAAGATACTATATAACTGAGCATCGATTTTTGCCCAAAGTGCTATTGCCTTTTCATTTCCATCGCTAGACTGTTTGATTAGATGATCTTGAACACCTTGACCTCTACACCATAACTCGACAGATGAAGCCCAAGCTAAGTAGTTTGAACCTCCCATTAAAGGTTCCGAGGTAATAATAGCACTAGAGCTTCCAGAACTCATGTTTCTAGATCCAAAAGCATCAAATCCCAAAGACATTGTTGCAAATTATTACCAAATAGGAGAAAGAATCAACTGTAATCCACTCAAACAGTGTACGGAAACACAGAAACAGAATACTGAAATACTGTAGCTGCCGGAATAGTACTGTAGCTGCCGGAAAAAACTCAAAATTGTCGGAATGAAATGAAAACAGTAGAGGTAGGATCGGAATTACCAGGCGACCCAACTGTTCTAAAGGAAGATTTTCAAAAAATGGCCGGAAGTGGTCGTACGCGCCGGCGCGTGAGCTCACGCGCGTGAGCTTCTGGTGGCGCGTGGAGGCGCGTGAGGAGGCTGCTGCCGGAGTTTTTCACTGGGGTTTGGTCGCCGGACAGTGACGACTTTTGTGGTAGTGTTGGATTTTGCACAACACTGACAGAAATGAAGCAGGTAGAAAACAACCTTAAAAAAGTACTGATTTCTCTTTCCCGGAATCGCTGGAATTTATGCACAGCGATTTCTCTTTCCCGGAATCGCTGGAATTTTATGCACAGCGATAAGTCTCTCACAATTGCTCTGATACCACTGTGAGAAGGCACGGGAGAAAATATGTTATTGATATTGGATGAACAATACAATACAAGAGGTCCTTATTTATAGCTATACTATACAAGGACATACTACTCTTCTACCAATGTGGGACAATACTATACTATATACATGCTGTAAACTAACAAAATCTAATGTCTCGTGCCTATCCCTACAAAGATGATATGCAATCAACTCAACCTTGACTTTTGTAGGGCCTTTGACACAGCCAAGATGGAAGATCAAGAAGCCACCTAGATGTGATTTTTTTTTTTTGGGGGGGAGAATCATAGCAGCCACAAATTTTGATCTTATACAAATTCTGATCATGGCGGTTTTTATTCGAAAAACAAAACAAAGTTCAAACATCAAATTGACCAGCTCCAGGATTTAGTAATCACTTGGCATCTGCTATGAGTTCGTTGAGTTTGTACCCCACTTATATGAATGGGAGTATGAATTCAGGAAAAGCTTCAGAATATACCTCATTATAAATGTTCATAATATCTGAATGAAGAGAAGCAGCTTCCATTGCTTGATATTCTAGTCTGTCACTTTCTTCAATTAGTGAACGATAAAGTAATCCCTTCTGCTCCTGCTGCTTGTCCGGTGTCAATTTGTTCACCCATAATACTGCTCGGTCAATTATTCTTTCATCAAAGCCCATTGATTTTGCAATATTTAAGGCATTCGATTCTCCCTTGCTTCCCCAAAGAATCCGATAGGTAGGCTGTAGAGTCTCCAAGGAAAACTCTGTTGCTGCAGTTTCAAACCGATTGTCCTTTTCTTTTAAGCGAGTTAAATCTGCATAGTGGGTAGTTATAACAGCTAAATTAACCCTGTCCTTGAGATATTGCAGAATGCTTTCTGAAAGTGCTACACCTTCTGAAGGATCGGTCCCACTTCCGATTTCATCAATAAGAACTAAAGATTCTCTAGAAGCGACTTCCAGAATCTCACGAAGCCGTGAAATGTGCCCACTAAAGGTTGACAGACTTTGTTCCAGAGACTTCAGCAGGCAAAATAAAAAAGTTCAATTTTGGCGCGAAAGAAAAAAAACAAGACAATGAAGAAGGAAAGGAAATCTCAACTGGGTTAAATTGAAAAAGATATGCAGCAGAGATGGGTGATAGAGGGAAGATGGGTGTATAGCAAAACCAAGTACCTGCTGGTCTCCTATGTCTGCCAGAATGAGATCAAACCATGGAAGCCGTGGTTGATTTTGGGCAGGCAAATACATACCGGCTTTCAACATCATAGAAGCCAGTCCTAGAGTCTTCATTGAAGCCGTTTTCCCTCCAGTATTAGGGCCCGAGATGACAACAACCTTTGTTCCATGACCAACTTTAATATCGATGGGCACAGGGAAATGTGCACTAGATTTTGTTTCAAAATTCATGACACCATTTCCCTGATCCAAATCAGGCGACCTTGGGAACACATCAGTGGACAAGTTTCTCAAAGAGGACTCAAGAAGCAATGGATGCCGTATCCCTTCTACATCTATAGATAAAAGTTCAGATTGGGAATTGTTACAATTTCTTGAACTTAAAGCTGGACAGGCACCACCTATCCATTGAGCATGAGCAGCTCTTGCAAATGCAAGATCAATTTCCAATATTCTATCTAATAAGTGTTTTATTTTCATATTAGATTCAGCTATTTCCGATGTAAGCAAACTCAAAATTGTTTGCTCCTCAATCCTCTCAGAACTAGAAAGCTTAACTTCCATGTTGTTCAACTCAACTGCCTCTTTAGGTTCCATGAAATATGTAGATCCACTACTGCTCGTATCTAGGATTACGGCATTAGGAAGCAAAGATCTATGGGAAGCTCTGACAGCAACACACAGTCTTGAACGGCGCTTGGTTACTAAAGGTCTGTCAAATCCCCCACCCTGAAAAACTTGAGTTGATAATTGCTTCAACAATGATTCTAGATTTCCCATGTTCCGTTTTCTCTCAGACCTTATAATTTCCAAATCTTCACTAGCTCTGTCAAGGATTGCTGAAAAGCTGCAATCAATACAGAATTCTATTTTTTGCTCCAATTCCACAAGAAAATCACAATTGTGAAGAATTTCCTTCAGAGGAGAGTACCTGTTTGAACATAATTAGACATTCTAATGAAACTGCTCAATACTATTTAAATGGCACTTCATGAGAATCCATCACTACCACATGAGACAAGCTTCGCCATTTTGAGTTAACTGCAATTGGGAGTAGGAAGGCATTCTCAGAAGGCATAGAAAATAAAGGGCAAGCACACTCTACGTGAATTCATCTTTGGATTTAACTTTATAAGAACTCATATTCATAATCAAGAAATTCTTGGGTTTCAAACATCATTTTTTTTAAAAAGGGAAAAAATGAACCACCAATACAAAAGGAAAGAACTTTTTGTTTACTTTAATATCCGAAATTCAATGGTCCGAGTGTCCGACTAGTTCGAATTTTCATTGAGGAGGAGTGAAACACTCCTTCCGAAAAGATTCTCAATTTTCAGTTTTCAGACGAGACTTTTAATTAAGAGCGAAAAGATATCATGCAATGATGTGAGAAACATGAGCCAAAAAAATCAAAAAAAATAATTAAAAAAAATCCGTATGTCAATAGTTAAGTGGAGTATCAAATACAGCAATACACCTGTCAGAAAAATCACTCAGCGAAGCAATTTCCTCCAACTGTTGGAGCAAAAGCCTCGCCGCTCCCAAGGTCCGTTTCACAGAGCAAAGCTCACGAATTGAGAGTACTCCGCCGGCAATGGAAGCATTAACAATAGGGGAAACATCCTCAATTCCGGAGAAATCCAACGGCCGAGGAACTGCCACGGCGGCGGAGGTCTGAGAGAGGAGTTTCCCGCTCTCTTCAGGAGTTTTACCCACCGGAATCAGAGCAGATTGTGCGGCAGCGAAGCCCATGGATGTGGAAGTGAAGGCGGAGAGCTGGCGACAGACGGCGGGCCATTCTAGAAGCTTCAGGGTCTCGGATTGGAGTGACTCGGCGAGTTTGACTCTGTGAGTTGACTCGGATGAGAAGCGGACGGAGAACCGAGTTGCACGAGGGTTGTAGAGCGAGGTATGACGTGGAGGAAGATGATTGGTGAGGAGAGTGTTGTTGAATTTGCAGTTTAAGAGGTTCATTGAAGATTGAGTTTTGAATTGTTTTTTTTTTTTTTTGCTGAGTTATGTGTGTTGTGTTATCCAGTTGCTCTAAAATGGAGGGAAGGCTGGGTTTGGATCTTCTGTGTTTAGATACACAGCGGTACTGTGAGTTATCAATTTTTTTTTTTCCCGTAGGCTTCTTTCTTCTTTTTTTCCTTTTCTTTTTCTTTTTAATATCTGGTGTACAAGTTGGCGCATGAATGGAAAAACACTTATTCAACTTAGTTTTTTACATTAAATTATAAGTATTAATTTAGATGATTATGTGATCAAATTGAGGTGAGAAGGTATATAATTAATTAAGATTAAATGATATGATGCATATAAATATTATGTATTTTATTGAATTGATGTAAATATGAGTTAATTTTTTTCATCCATGAATAACGGAGAAAGAGAATGTAGAAAACATGAGCACCTTTGAGAATATCACTTCTATATTAGGTTACATGTCCAACTTCTTTTAAGCATTTCTCTTCTTTTGAATTTAATTCATAAAATTAACGAATTTGATAACTTTTTTACATTTAATTAGTATACACTTTCTTCTTGAGCACTTTTGTACAAGTGAAACTAACTCTTTTGTCGAGGTGTTGAAGTACATGTGCGGGTAAATTTTGGTATGGACGAAATCCTACACTTATATTATGTGGCGGATCTAGTATTCTAATACTCGGTTCGAATGAACCCATAATTTTTTATGTGCAACATAGAATCATATATAAAAATCTATTAAAACTGGAATAGATAGTAGATATAAATGTATCTATTTATATTTATATATATCTATATCTATCTATCTATCTATATTATTATAAAAGCACGAATGTTAGGAAGCTAAATGTTGAGAGACGAAAATATCCCCGATAAATTGATCGACCTTTTTGCCCTTTAAAGTTAATATTTTCGTTTTGTAGCAATTTAATGATGGGTATAAATATAATTTTGGGTTATGACTATGTAACCTTTTTTCTGTTGGGACTCAATCTATTCTAAAATATAAAATTTTACTTCAAAGAAACAATTCCATAATTGGATAAAATACTCCTTTATACCATCCTAATCATAATTTGATTTCTACTACCAAATACCAATTGCCTTTGAACTCTAAGAAATCAACCCGTTCAAACCAAAATAAAACAAGACAAAAAATTTCTCCAAGCTATATTTATTACTCAATTTATAATCTAACCATAATAAGCACAAAATCTAATACGCTTGGCTTAATCGTTATTTGTTTATTTATTTTTAAAATTTAAAATGACAATATTTTACTTCAATAAAATTAAATTATGAAAATCGAGATCAAACACCGTAGGAATATAACTATGTTTAATTTAATTTTTGACATTATTGTTCATTTATTGCGATTAGTGTTGTGAACAAATGAATGGAAATATATAAAATTAATATTGGAGTGAAAGAAAGTCAAAAAAATCAAACAGTTATAATACATTGCAAATGAATCAAAATCAAATTTTGATGTAAGAAATATATTTTACAAATCAAAATTTTGATTGTACAGCTTTAGGACGTTATTTAAAACTTTGTGAACTATTTCTGAAAAAATATGAAATAAATATTTTAGAAAAATTCAATTGCTCTATATTCATATTGCTCTAATTTTGTCTTATAATAGTCTTTTTGCATTAAAAAAAAGGAAATTGATCTGTTTTTGGTAATTAAATTTATTTTATTAATCACCATAAAAAAATACATAACCATAGCTAAGCGATCACAACTTTTATCCAAACTACTCAAATAGCATCCCTAACAGAAAGCTATTGCTAAAACATAAGTTGTTGTACTATGTTCCTAACTCCATGTGGAGCTCTAAGATTACAAATATAGGCAATTTCTCTGGCAATACTATCCAGCTTCTGCTCTTTTGTTCAAAGGTTCGTTGGTTTTTTTCAATGTATATCGCATGCACACGTTCTGAAATTGATCTTTTTATATGTTATATAGGAATATTACTTCTAGACTATTATGAGTAGATTATGTTTATTTTATTCTTTCTATAATACTATTTGTAACAACTCTTTTTTATATCAAAAGGACAAAAAAGATGCCAACAATATAATAGAGTGGTGGTGCTAAATATTGAAGCAGAATTAGTTATTTGGGACGAAATACTTATGGGGAACCTTATATAAAATTTAACTTTTACCACAGAAAATGAATGATATCCTCTTAAATTTGTCTGAAAATAACACATAGTCAAATATTTTTAAGTGTTGGACTATATTTGATGCAACATATTTTATTACATTGACTATTATATGTCGCATTTTCAAAAAGAATATCAATATCGACAATAAGAGTTTCAATCATAACAAGCAGCCAAAGTATCATAAGGGAACAAACCCAAAAATATCGTATATAAAAAAGTATAAGGTAAGATACGATTATATTTTTTATGTCTATACTATTAATACATATATCATTTGCAAGTTCAGACGTGATGTCGAATTATTTTAAATTCAAGTATAATGTAAGTGTAATAACATTTGAAGATTGTTACATTTTCTTTCACATCAACTGATGCATTCATATATATAATATTTTAGGTAAACTTAACTTTTGGTTCCTTAATATATATAAATAATTAATTGAGAATTTACGTGAAAAGTATGAATATCAAAATTTTAGCGCTCGAAAATTAACGTGCAATTGTTATCGTGCAACGCACGTTCATAGAAACTAGTACTATAATAAAAGCACGAAACTCCTTAACGGAATGTCGTTCGCCTTTTTTACCCTTTAAAAATAAATTTCACATGTGAAAAAACTATAATTTAAGTTACTTTCCTAATATTTAGTAATTTGGAATCAACTAAAATTTTAGTTTTATAAATCTTTCCTAATTAAACCAGGTAGGAAGTCCTAATATTTAGAATTCTAGAACAACTAAAAAGTTTCCCTTTATATGATAAAATCCGGTTAACTATAGTTCTGTTATAAAATAAAAACTGTAAAGTAAAGACAATTATAGAGAGAAACTAATATATTATTCAAACTTCAAACTTATGTATATAATGAACTGAAAACTCCTCTATTTATAGAAGAAAGGAAACAGTTGCGAGACTTTTCAGGAAGCAGCTGCAAGGCTTTTCTTTAGCTGCTTGTAAGCTGTCTGCATGAGCTGCTTGCAATCTGCCTGTTTAATAAGAAGCTGCTGCAAATCATTTCATTGACTTGCTTGCAACCTGCCTGCATCAGTTGCTTGTAGATAAACTTCAACAGAGTACTAAATGGATAATCTTCTTCAGGAAGATTATCTATAGCGAAGTAATAAATGGATATCCATAATATAATTATTTTCATAGCACTCCCCCTTGGATGTTCATTAAAAGGTATTATGCCTCGTCAAAACCTTACTAGAAAAATGTAAGGCCCCAAAAAAATTTTCTAACGATTTAATATTTTAAAGTACGCCAACGGTATTTGGGAATAACGTGTTAGAGTATTAAAGGAGAACTATGGGATAGAACCACATTATTTCGAAATGAAACGTATATGTTTAAGGTGTGTTGAAACATAATAAGGAGTTTTGTGAATGGAAAGAATTCGTGTGGAACAAGTAGGATACATTAAGTGGAAAGGATGTCTCAATTCGTATAAGATCCTACTTCAAACGTATTCTGCTACCAAAGTATAACGACTTATAAGGTTATCTACCTATAAAATTAAAGCCCTTTGAATCTAGTTTCTAACGCTTCAAACCATTCGTCATTCGGACATTCCTACAAAAAGTTATGATCAAATTACCAAAGGCTGGCGGAAGAGCCTGCGGATGCGAAACATCCGAAGCCGCGTCCGAAAGAGAGGCTGGCAGTGAAGTGTTGCCATAGCGTCCAGGTCCACATTTGAGCTTCAAAGAGGAGTGAAGTGGGGATGCGAAGCATCCAGGGCCGCATCCGAAACCCAAAAATCTGGGCCTATAAATACAAGGTCGGGGAAGGGGGATATTTTGAGTATTTGGGGGTTAGGGTTCTTGAGGTGAAGGGACGATTTTGAGCTCAAATCAAGTCCAATCAACCAAGGTAAGCTGTTAATGATATTTTGGGTTGATTATTACTCAATATACATGATTTCTAACATCATTCTTACATCCAAATACAAGATTTCATCATCAAATCCTCAAGAACACAAAAATTACCAAAGTTATAATTTTTCAAGATTGATCTACTAGAGGTAATTCTAATGCTTCAAACTCATTTTATATGAGTAATTATAAGTATTTGAAGCATTTGTTGTAAGTTTTAAGGGTTGAAAGATTGGATTATAAAAATCTAGTTCATAGCATGAATGGTACTTTTGAGAAAATAAGGGAGAAGGTGAATGGTAATCTTGGCGATGAAATTTATTAATACATTGAATCTATGGGATTTGTTACTAATATTGGTCTCATTGGATGTTGTTATTGTAGATTGAAGTTGATTAGTGTAGTGCTTCGTTGTAGTATTATTAAGGGAAGAATTTGAGGTATGTTGGCTAAACTCTTCTTTAAGAGTTGGAATTTTCATTATCCTTGTGAGTTCCAAGATGTTGATTATAAATCGAGTATTCCGATAAGTTTTGTGATGAAGATATATGTCCAATTTGTATTTCAAATGCTCTTATCATATTGCATTATAAATTGAGGATGTGTCCCAAACTATGGATTACGTATCCATATGTTATAATTTCTAGTCGTGATTTATGTGAAAGGTATTATGCCAAGTTGTGTAGAGATTTTGATTGTAATACACCTTCACCCGCATACATTGGGGGTGAGGCGGCATGACCGCTTTGTGTAGGGATTATGGTATAGAGATTATGACTGTGATACACCTCCACCCGCATATATATTGGGGTGAGGCGGCATGACCGCTTTGTGTAGGGATTATGGTATTGTAGGACTGCACCTCCACCCGCTAACATTGGGGTGAGGCGGTACGACCGCTTTGTGTTGGTATTGGTATCGTTGATGCATTTTCACCCGTATACATTGGGGTGAGGCGTCATAGCCGCTTTGTGTAGGTTCTTGGTACTGTGGCTACACATTCACCCGCATACATTGGGGTGAAGCGGCAGGGCCGCTTGATTAGAGTTGTAGTATTGTATGTACACCTCCATCTGCATACATCGGGTGAGGCGGCGGGACCGCTTTGTGTGAAGATGGTTACATAGGATCTCATCTTAAATCCTATAAATGTTGTTGATAGCTTTTAATAAGCTTGCTATGGTTGAGACAGTTATCTATATTATTTTATTGCCGCACTGGTTCATCATAATTATCTTGTATTTTTAAATTCTTAAATTGGTGTTTAGTTTTCATACTAGTACTATTCGACGGTACTAACGTCCCTTTTTGCCGGGGACGCTGCATCTTTTAATGGATACAGGTGGTTCCACAGCAGGAGACATTGATCAGTGATAGCAACATACCTTCTTCCCAGCTGACTTGGTGAGCCCCACTTCATTTCGCGGTCATGAATCCTTTGTACTTTGTGTATTTTGTTTGGGGTATAGCCGGGGCCTTATTGCCGACATTATCATTGTACTCTTCTTTATCTATAGAGGCTCTGTAGACATAGTGTGGGTCGTGTATTGGTGCTGGGGAAGATAAAATATGTTATGTTGTGGTTGTATTACGTGTCCGTTGAGACTTTAAAAATGGTGAAGCTATTGGAAATGAATTGGTATTGCAGACGTGATCACTTTATTGTTAATGAAGATATATATATATATATATATATATATATATATATATATATATATATATATATATATATATATATATATATTCTCTTTATTCATGAACGAATTTGGGTAGAAGGAAATCTAATAGGCTTGCTCGGCCGGGTTCACTCGGTTGAGCGTCGGTCGCGCTCCTCGGTTTTGGGGCGTGACAAACTTGGTATCAGAGCCTAAGGTTTTAAAGTGTCCTAGGATGTCTCAGAGCCGTGTCTGGTAAAGTCCTTATTATCGGTGTGTTGTCGACCACATCTATAATTAGGATGCTACTTGGGCATTTAGGAATAATACCCTTCTTTCATGTTCTTGATCGTGCAATAAAACTGGTTATAAGATTGTTCCTCCTTTAACTCCTGCGTTGCTCTAATTTTCAGTACATGGCACCTAAGAAGAAGGCAAGAACTGGCCAAAAAGCCAATGTCACCCTAGGAGTGACAGTTGACCCTATAATTGATGATGCGGGTGAGCACCCGAGGAGTGAGAATATTCCTCCAGTTACTACATTGCCTGACTCTACTACAACTGATCAGACCACACCTGTCCCTACACCTACAGAAGGTGCAACAGTTCCTCCAACTGATATTCCAGTTCCACCTCCAGCTCCAACTTCCGATTTTGGTGTGTCTGATATTGATATTAGGGGAGCCATACAAATGTTGACACAGTTAGTGGCTTCTTAGGTCCAGAGATCGAGTGTTGGGCCTATTTCTTCCAGTCATCCAGGGGAATCTGCTAGTTCTAGGGTGAACAAGTTTCTTCAATTAGATCCTCCAGTGTTTACGGGTACTGATCCCGAGGAGGACCCCCAGGACTTCATTGATGAGATGCACAAAACTCTCAGGGTTATGCATGCTACAGAGACGGAGGGAGTAGAGTTGGCCTCTTACCGCCTGAAAGGGGTGGCCTATTCTTGGTTTGAGTTGTGGGAGGAATCCCGTGAGGAGGGAAGCCCTCCAGCAAGGTGGGGTGAGTTCACAGATACCTTTATGGATCATTTCTTGCCTGCCAAAACTAAGGAAGCTCGTGCCGCTGAGTTTGAAAGCCTGAAGCAGGGCAATATGAATGTGTGGGAGCATCATATGGAGTTTGCGCGCCTGTCCAAATATGTTATTCACATGTTGCCCACTATGGAGGCAAGAGTACGCCAGTTTGTACAGGGCCTTAGCCCCTTGGTTATCAATGAGGACTCTACAGCTGCCTTGAATTCTTATATGAACTATGGTAAGATGGTGGTATTTTCTCAAGCCACAGAGACCCGCAAATTGAAGAATAGAATGGAGCGTCAGAGTAGCAGCAAGGCCCGGTCCGCGGGCAACTTTGGTGGTTCTCCCGGTGGTGGTGGTAGGTCAGCATTCAGGGGAGCGTCATCTGGACCATCCCAATCATTCGCCCAGTCTTCGATGGGTGCACAGTCATCTGGATCCAGTCAGGTCAACAGGGGACCCCACCAGTAGGGTCGGCCCGACAGAAGGTTTCAGCAGCGGAGGCGTCCATGCTCTAAGTATGGGAGGATGCACTTTGGGTCCTGTTTCATGGACCTACCAGTATGCTATGGGTGTGGTTTGCGGGGTCACATTCAGAGAGATTGCCGCTCATCCCGCCGAAATATGGGCAGAGGCACGACACAACCAACTAATTCTGCAGCTACTACATCCACAACACCTCTAGCTCGAGGCACCCCAGCACCCGCAGGGCATGGTGCAACTAGAGGTGGTGCACAAAATTTGGGAGGACCCAGTAGATTTTATGCTATGCGGAGACGTCAGGAATCAGAGGCTTCTCCAGATGTTGTCACAGGTATATTAACTGTCCAATCTCATGATGTATATGCTCTTATTGATCCCGGTTCCACTTTGTCATATGTCACACCTTATGTTGCTATGGAATTTGGGATAGAACCAGAACAGCTTTATGAGCCGTTCTCTGTATCTACTCCGGTTGGTGAGTCTATTTTGGCCGTGCGGGTTTATAGGGATTATGTTATCACATTGCGTGGTCGAGACACCGTGACCGATCTTATTGAATTGAGAATGGTCGATTTTGATGTGATAATGGGGATGGATTGGATTTATTCATGTTTTGCTAAGCTTGATTGCCGAACCAGAATTGTTAAGTTCGAATTTCCAAATGAGCCAGTTCTTGAGTGGAAGGGCGATTATATAATGCCGAGGGGTAGGTTTATTTATTACCTTAAGGCCAAAAAGATAATCAAAAAGGGATGTATTTACCATTTGATCCGGGTTACGGACATCGATGTCGAGGCACCTACACTTGAGTCTGTGCCTGTTGTGAATGAATTTCCGGGAGTCTTTCTGGATGAACTCCCTGGGATCTCACCAGACAGGGAGATTGATTTTGGGATTGATGTGATGCCAGACATACATCCTATATCTATTCCACCCTACAGAATGGCACCGGCAGAATTGAAGGATCTAAAGGAACAATTGAAAGATTTGTTAGAAAAGTGTTTCATCCGACCTAGTGTGTCGCCTTGGGGCGCACCTGTTCTCTTTGTAAGAAAGAAATATGGGTCACTACGTATGTGTATTGACTATCGGCAGCTTAATAAGGTAATAATCAAAAATAAGTACCCACTGCTAAGGATAGATGACTTGTTTGACCAATTGCAAGGTGCTAAGTATTTCTCCAAAATTGATTTACGATCCGGGTATCACCAATTGAAGATCAGGGAGCGGGATATTCCGAAAATAGCTTTTACAACCAGGTATGGGCATTTTGAATTTCTGGTGATGTCTTTTGGGCTAACAAATGCCCCAGCAGTCTTCATGGATCTTATGAATCAAATTTTTAAGCCATTCCTCGACTCTTTTGTGATAGTGTTTATTGACGATATTCTTATATATTCACATAGTCGAGAAAATCATGCCGATCATCTTAGGTAGTTTTGCAAACCATGCAGCAGCACCAGTTATATGCAAAGTTTTCAAAGTGTGAATTTTGGCTTGAATCGGTTATATTCTTGGGTCATGTAGTCTCTAGTGAGGGAATTAAGGTTGATCCTAAGAAAATTTCAGCGGTGAAAAATTGGTCGAGGCCTACAACTCCAACAGAGATTCGCAGTTTCTTAGGCTTAGCTGGGTATTACAGAAAGTTTGTGGAGGGATTTTCTACTCTTGCCTCTCCATTGACTAAACTGACGCAGAAGGCAATTAAGTTCCAATGGTCAGATGCTTGTGAAAAGAGTTTCCAAAAATTAAAACTAAGATTGACTACGGCACCGGTGTTGACTCTACCAGAGGGTATAGATGGATTTGTGGTATATTGTGATGCTTCAAGAATCGGGCTTGGGTGTGTATTAATGCAACATGGAAAGATGATAGCTTATGCTTCTAGTCAATTAAAGAATCATGAAAAGAACTATCCAACACATGATTTAGAACTTGCGGCGGTGGTATTTGCATTGAAAATTTGGCGTCATTATTTATCTGGGGTCCATGTGGATATATTCACGGACCATAAGAGCCTTCAATATATTTTCAAACAGAAGGAATTGAATTTGAGGCAGAGAAGATGGCTTGAATTACTCAAGGATTATGACATTGATATTTTATACCATCCAGGGAAGGCTAACGTTGTGGCAGATGCTCTCAACCGAAAATCTATGGGTAGCTTAGCACACTTGGAGGCATATCAAAGGCCATTGTCCAAAGAAGTCCACCGATTGGCTAGTTTGGGTCTCCGTGAAAGAATTTTGACTGAAGCTCACAGAATAAGAGGTATTCTGTGCACCCAGGTTCTACAAAAATGTATCATGATATTAAGGAAGTCTATTGGTGGAATGATATGAAGAGAAATGTGGCGGACTTTGTGGCAAGATGTCCGAATTGTCAGCAAGTGAAGGCGGAACACCAACGGCCCGGCGGGTTGGCACAGAACATAGAAATTCCAATGTGGAAGTGGGAAATGATTAATATGGACTTTGTGGTAGGATTACCGCGCACTCCGCGCAAGTTTGACTCAATTTGGGTAATTGTGGATCGACTCACGAAATCAGCACACTTTTTGCCAGTTAAGTCTACCAACACAGCGGAGCAATATGCTCAGTTGTATATCAAAGAAATAGTCAGGTTGCATGGCACCCCAGTTTCCATCATTTCTGATCGGGGAGCACAATTCACTGCTAATTTTTGGAAGAAATTTCAGCAAGGTTTGGGTACTCAGGTAAATCTTAATACGGCCTTTCACCCGCAGACTGACGGACAGGCAGAGCGGACTATTCAAACGCTTGAGGATATGTTGCGTGCTTGTGTGCTGGACTTCAAAGGTAGTTAGGATGATTCTTTACCACTTATAGAATTTGCATACAACAATAGCTATCATGCTAGCATTCCGATGGCACCATTTGAGGCTTTATATGGTAGGAGATGTAGATCTCCCATTGGGTGGTTCGAAATTGGGGAAGCAGGTTTGATAGGGCCAGACCTTGTGCATCAGGCTATAGAAAAAGTTAAAATCATTAAGGAACGGTTGAAGACTGCTCAAAGTCGTCAGAAATCCTATTCAGATGTTCGTCGTAGGGATTTGGAGTTCAAAGAAGATGATTGGGTATTCTTGAAAGTTTCCCCCATGAAGGGTGTAATGCGATTTGGTAAGAAAGGAAAATTAAGTCCGAGGTATGTCGGACCGTACAAAATCATTCAGAGGATCGGTGAGGTAGCATACAAGCTTGAACTACCACCTGAGATGTCATTAGTACACCCGGTGTTTCATGTGTCTATGTTAAAGAAAGTAGTTGGAGATCCGACACTCATTGTTCCGGTTGAGACTATTGAGGTAAATGAGAAATTGACTTACGAAGAGATTCCGGTTTCTATTATTGATCGGCAAGTCCGAAAATTGAGGAATAAAGAAATTGCCTCAGTAAAAGTGTTGTGGCGAAACCAACAGGTTGGAGAGGCTACTTGGGAGGCCGAGGAAGAAATGAAGAAAAGTATCCTTATTTGTTTGAATGACCATGTATTTTAAGTCGTGATCTAGGAAAATTATAAAACTTACTTTTTATGAATTTTGTATCATGTGAACAATTGGCATTGAGGGTGTTCCTTTCTGGATATATATTGCTTATGAGACCACATTTGGTATTGTTTTGTATTATGTTACGTCGTTGGAATACGTATATGTTGTTAGGATGTGTTTCTGGGCTCTCTGACATGTGGATAGGCCTAATTACAAGGAAAATTCTGGCGAAATTTTTGGAAATTTTGGGAGTTAGTCAAATTGGGGCTGCTCGAATATGGTATGAAACAAACTAAGTAGCGTAAGATGCTAGTGACGGGTTTTTTTTTACCCTCATTCGAGGATGAATGATCCTAAGCGGGGGAGAATGTAAGGCCCCGGAAAATTTTTCTAACGATTTAATATTTTAAAGTACGCCAACGGTATTTGGGAATAACGTGTTAGAGTATTAAAGGAGACCCATGGGATAGAACCACATTATTTTGAAATGAAACGTATATGCTTAAGGTGTGTTGAAACATACTAAGGAGTTTTATGAATGGAAAGAATTCGTGTGGAACAAGTAGGATACATTAAGTGGAAAGGATGACTCAATTCGCATAAGATCCTACTTCAAATGTATGCTTTTACCAAAGTATAACGACTTATGAGGTGATCTACCTATAAAATTAAATCCCTTTGAGTCTAGTTTTTAACTGTTCAAACCGTTCGTCATTCGGACATTCCTACAAGAAGTTATGATCAGATTACCAAAGGCTGGCGGAGGAGCCTACGGATGCAAAGTATCCGAAGCCGCGTCCGAAAGAGAGGCTGGCAGTGAAGTACTGCCATAGCGTCCAGGTCCGCATCCGAGCTTCAAAGAGGAGTGAAGTGGGGATGCGAAGCATCCAGGGCCGCATCCGAAACCCAGAAATCTGGGCCTATAAATACAAGGTCAGGGAAGGGGGATATTTTGAGTATTTGGGGGTTAGGGTTCTTGAGGTGAAGGGACGATTTTGAGCTCAAATCAAGTCCAATCAACCGAGGTAAGCTGTTAATGATGTTTTTGGTTGATTATTACTCAATATACATGACTTCTAACATCATTCTTACATCCAAATGCAAGATTTCATCATCAAATCCTCAAGAACACAAAAATCACCAAAGTTGTGATTTTTTATGATTGATCTACTAGAGGTAATTCCAATGCTTCAAACTCGTTTTATATGAGTAGTTATAAGTATTTGAAGCATTTGTTGCAAGTTTTAAGGGTTGAAAGATTGTATTATAAAAATCTAGTTCATGGCATGAATAGTACTTTTGAGAAAATAAGGGAGAAGGTGAATGGTAATCTTGGCGATGAAATTTATTAATACATTGAACCTATAGGATTTGTTACTAATATTAGTCTAATTGGATGTTGTTATTGTAGATTGAAGTTGATTAGTGTAGTGCTTCGTTGTAGTATTATTAAGGGAACAATTTGAGGTATGTTGGCTAAACTCTTCTTTAAGATTTGGAATTTTCATTATCCTTGTGAGTTCCAAGATGTTGATTATAAATCGAGTATTCCGATAAGTTTTGTGATGAAGATATATGTCCAATTCGTATTTCAAATGCTCTTATCATATTGCATTATAAATTGATGATGTGTCTCAAACCATGGATTACGTATCCACATGTTATAATTTCTAGTCGTGATTTATGTGAAAGGTATTATGCCAAGTTGTGTACAGATTTTGATTGTGATACACCTCCACCCGCATACATTGGGGTGAGGCGGCATGACCGCTTTATGTGGGGATTATGGTATAGAGATTGTGACTGCGATACACCTCCACCCGCATATATATTGGGGTGAGGCGGCATGACCGCTTTGTGTATGGATTATGATATTGTGGGACTACACCTCCACCCGCTAACATTGGGGTGAGGCGGTACGACCGCTTTGTGTTGGTATTGGTATCGTTGATGCATTTTCACCCGTATACATTGGGGTAAGGCGGCATAGCCGCTTTGTGTAGGTTCTTGGTACTGTGGTTACACATCCACCTGTATACATTGGGGTGAAGCGGCAGGGCCGCTTGATTAGAGTTGTGGTATTGTATGTACACCTCCACTTGCATACATCGGGTGAGGCGGCGGAGCCGCTTTGTGTGAAGATGGTTACATAGGGTCTCATCTTAAAATCCTATAAATGTTGTTGATAGCTTTTAATAAGCTTGCTATGGTTGAGACAGTTATCTATATTTTTTTATTGCCGCACTGGTTCATCATAATTATCTTATATTTCTAAATACTTAAATTGGTGTTTAGTTTTCATACTAGTACTATTCGACGGTACTAACGTCCCTTTTTGTCAGGGGCGCTGCATTTTTCAATGGATGCAGGTGGTTCCACAGCAGGAGACATTGATCAATGATAGCAACACACCTTCTTTCCAACTGACTTGGTGAGCCCCACTTCATTTCGGGGTCATGAATCCTTTGTACTTTGTCTATTTTGTTTGGGGTATAGCCGGGTACTTATTGCCGGCATTATCATTGTACTCTTCTTTATCTATAGAGGCTTTGTAGACATAGTGTGGGTTGTGTATTGGTGCTGGGGAAGACAAAATATGTTATGTTGTGGTTGTATTACTTGTCCGTTGAGACTTTAAAAATGATGAAGCTATTGGAAATAAATTGGTATTGCAGACGTGATCACTTTATTGTTAACGAAGATATATATATATATATATATGTATATTCTCTTTATTCATGAATAAGTTTGGGTAGAAGAAAATCTAATAGGCTTGCTCGGCCGGGTTCACTCGGTTGAGCGCCGGTCGCGCTCCTCGGTTTTGGGGCGTGACAGAAAAACCCCTATCGAAAAAAATCCTAGTGAAGGAAAAAGAGTACACATATTTAGTAATACGCATTGCTAGCTGCCTCATTAAAAACCTTATAAGGAAAACCCTGTGAGAAAAACCTTAGTAAGGAAAAAAGAGTACATCACGTATTTTACTCCCCCTCATGAAAACCTTGTTTCAAATATTTTAGTCTCCGCATTCCAATCTTCTATACCATCTTCTCAAAAGTTGAAGTTGGTAAAGATTTAGTGAATAAATCTGTTGGATTGTCACTTGAACGGATTTGTTGCACATCAATGTCACCATTTTTCTGAAGATCGTGTGTGTAGAATAATTTTGGTGAAATGTGCTTCGTTCTATCTCCTTTTATAAATCCTCCCTTCAACTGGGCTATGCATGCAGCATTGTCTTCGTATAAAATTGTGGGTCTTTTCTCACATTCCAAACCACGTTTTTCTCGAATAAAATGAATTATTGATCTCAACGCATTCCCAACTTGCTTCATGAATAACTATTATTTCAGCATGATTTGAAGAAGTAGCAACAATAGATTGCTTTGTGGAGAGCCATGATATGATGGTACCTCCACATGTAAACACGTATCCGATTTGAGATCTAGCTTTATGGGGATCAGATAAATAACCTGCATCTGCATAACCAACAAGATCTGCACTACCTTTGTTAGAATAAAATAAGCCCATATCAAGAGTTCCCTTTAAATATCGCAATATATGTATAATCCCGTTCCAATGTCTCCATGTAGGAGAAGAACTATATCTTGCAAGTAAATTAACAGAAAATGTTATGTCATGCCTTGTAGCATTAGCAAGATACATTAGTGCACCAATTGCACTGAGATAGGGTACTTCGGGACCAAGGAATTCCTCATCCTCTTCTGGAGGTCGGAACAAATCTTTATTCACTTCAAGTGATCAAACAACCATTGGTATACTCAATGGGTGCACTTTGTCCATGTAAAAGCGTTTTAATACCCTTTCTGTATAGGCAGATTGATGGATAAAGATCTCGTTTGCTAAATATTCAATTTGCATACCAAGACAAAGTTTTGTCTTTCCAAGATCTTTCATCTCAAATTCTTTCTTAAGACATTCAATTGCCTTTTGGAGCTCTTCTGGAGTTCCAACAAGATTTATGTCATCAACATAAACAGCAAGTATAATAAATTCTGAAGCCATTTTCTTTATAAAAATACATGGACAAATAACATCATTTATGTAACGCTCTTTCAGCAAATATTCACTGAGGCGATTATACCACATGCGCCCAGATTGTTTTAAACCGTATAAAGATCTTTGTAATCTGATTGAGTACATTTCCCGAGATTTTGAATATGCTTCAGGCATTTTAAATCCTTCAAGGATTTTCATGTAAATTTCATTATCAAGTGACTCGTACAGATAAGCTATAACCACATCCATTAGATGTATTTCAAGCCTTTCACGTAAGGCTAAACTGATGAGATATCGAAATGTTATGGCATCCATAACGGGTGAATATGTTTCTTCATAATCGACTCCAGGTCGTTGTGAGAATTCTTGTGCAACAAGGCGAGCCTTGTATCTTTCAACTTCATTTTTATCATTCCTTTTTCGCACAAAAACCCATTTATGACCAACTGGTTTTATACCAGCAGGTGTTTGGACTACTGGTCCAAAGACCTCTCTTTTAGCAAGTGACTTCAATTCTGATTGAATTGACTCTTGCCATTTTGGCCAATCAGATCTTTGTCGACATTCTTCGACAGATCGGTGTTCAAGATTCTCACTATCTTGCATAATGTTAAGTGCAACATTATATGCAAAAATATTATCCACCACTATTTCAGATCGATTTAAATTAATCCCATCACCAGTAGAACTTATTAAAAGTTCCTCACTCACTTGAGTCTCGGATTCACTGATTTCTTCAGGAATCTCAGAACTAATCAGATCTTGGGTCTCTTCAGGAGATCCCTTCATAATATCATGTTGATCATTTGTCGATTTTGTTTTTCTAGGATTTCGATCCTTAGAACCCAAAGGCCTACCACGCTTCAGGCGTGCTTTAGGTTCACTAGCTCTTACGCTAGTAGATGGTCCTGCTGGGACATCAATTCGGATAGGAACATTCTCTGCAGGGATATGTGGCTTAGTTATCCTTTTAAAATCAGTAAGTACGTCTGGTATTTAATTTGTAATATTTTGTAAATGGATTATCTTCTGGACCTCCTAATTATATAGGGGTACGTGGATCAAAGTGAGATAATGATGAAACTTTCCACACAATTTCTCTTTTGATTTCCTTTTTCTCTCCCCCTAATTGTGGAAAATTTATTTCATCAAATCGACAATCTGCAAATCGAGCAGTAAATAATTCTCCCATCAATGGTTCAAGATAGAGAATAATAGAGGGTGATTCAAACCCAATATATATTCCTAACCTTCTTTGGGGGACCATCTTATTGCGCTGTGGTAGTGCTACTGGCACATATACGGTACATCCAAAAATTCATAGATGGGCAATATTTGATTCATGACCAAAAACTAATTATGACGGAGAATATTTATTATAATGTGTCGGTCTGAGGCAGATAAGTGATGCTTCGTGCAAGATAGCATGGCCCCAAACAGTAATGGGCAATTTTATTTTCATAAGTAGTGGTCTTGCTATCAATTGCAGTCGTTTAATAAATGACTCTGCAAGGCTATTTTGAGTATGAACATAAGCTACATGATGTTCAACTTTTATCCCAACTGATAGACAGTAATTATCAAAAGCTTGAGATGAGAATTCTCCAGCATTATCAAGGCGAATAACCTTTATATGATAATCTGAAAATTGTGCCCTTAATCGAATTATTTGGGCTAATAACTTTGCAAACGCCAGGTTGTGAGATGATAGTAGGCACACATGAGACCATCTTGAAGATGCATCTATTAGGACCATAAAATATCTAAACAGCCCACTTGGTGGGCGAATAGGTCCATATATATCCCCATGTATACGTTCTAAAAAGGCAGGGGATTCAATGCCAACCTTCATTGTTGATGGTCTAGTGATCATTTTACCTTGATAACAAGTATCACAAGAAAATTCATTATTTGTAAGAATCTTCAGGTTCTTTAATGAGTGCCCACTCGAATTTTCAGTAATTCATCTCATGATTATTGATCTAGGATGGCCCAAACGGCCATGCCAAAGCACAAAAGTATTTGAATCAGTAAACTTTCGGTTTACGATAGAGTGTGTTTCAACTGTACTAATCTTTGAATAGTATAAGCCAGAAGATAAAGTTGGTAAGTTTTCTACAATGCATTTCTGGCCAGAAATATTCTTTGTAATACAAAGATATTCCACGCTCATTTCATCTATTGTCTCAGCATGATATCCATTTCGGCGGATATCTATACAACTCAACAAGTTTCTTTGGGACTTGGAGGAGAACAATGCAATATCGATAATAAGTTTTGTTCCCTTAGGCAGAAATACAGTAGCTCTTCCGGAGCCTTCAATCAAATTTCTATTACCAAAAATTGTAAAAACATTTGCTTTTCCTTATGAAAATAAGAAAAGTATTTCTGATCTTTGAATATGGCATAAGTTGTTCCACTATCAATTATACAAATATATTCATGATTGGTCTTTGATCCAAACATAATTTCAGGATTATCCATATTCTTCAAAATGACATAAACAAAATAAATATGATAGTAAACATCATTTTCAAAGCATAACTTTTATTTGTGTACAATAATTACATAACCACAGTATCTACTACAAACAATAAAAATTAAAATATTTATATTTCTACAGATTCACTACCGATCACATGACTTGTTTCTCCTTCTGGGAGTGCAAAATAATCAGCTACATCCAAATGCATGAAGTCTAAATTATCTTCAGAAATAAAATTTGCTTCAGCATTTTTCTCTGTCTTCTTCAGGAAGGCTTGATACAGCTCTACCAGGTGCTTTGGCGTACGATATGTACATAACCAGTGCCCTTTTCCTCCACATCTATAGCATGCATTTTCTGGCTTTGCTGCTTACACCGCTTCATGCTTTTGTTCCTTCTTTTTCCACTGCTGGTGGTGAGGAGGGTTCTTTGGTGCATTGTTATTACCACGATTAGAGTTTCCTCCCCGACCATGACCATGACCACGACTGGGGCCACGTCCTCTTCCACGCTTTGCTTGGTGGAAGTTCGTCTCATTCACTTCAGGGAATGGACAAGAACCAGTAGGTCGTCTTTCATGGTTTTTCATTAATAGCCCATTATGTTGCTCGGCTACAAGAAGATGTGAGATCAGTTCAGAATACTTTTTGAATCCCATCTCTCGATATTGCTGCTGCAGGAGCATATTCGAGGCATGAAAAGTGGTGAAAGTTTTCTCCAACATATCATGATCAGTAATATTATCACCACATAGTTTTAATTGGGAAATAATTCTGAACATAGCAGAATTATACTCACTGATAGATTTAAAATCTTGTAGCCTTAGATGAGTCCAATCATAACGTGCCTGTGGAAGAACGACCATTTTCAGGTGGTCATATCTATCTTTCAAATTACTCCACAGTATGACTGAATCTTTAACAGTAAGATATTCCATTTTCAGGCCCTCATCAAGGTGATGGCGTAGGAATATCATTGCTTTGGCACGGTCTTGGTTTGATGCCTGATTTTTATCTTTGATGGTGTCTGCCAGACCCATCGCATCAAGATGAATTTCGGCATCAAGCACCCAAGACATGTAACTTTTGCCCGATATATCCAGGGCTACAAACTCAAGTTTAGAAAGATTTGACATTATTTAGAAAAAGAAAGTTCGTACCTCTGATACTTTCAAAGTATTTGCTCGAGATGGCAGAGTCTCGTGCTGATAACATGTTATAAAATAAAGACTGTAAAGTAAAGACAAGTATAGAGAGAAACTGATATATTATTCAAACTTCAAACTTATATACATAATGAACTGAATTCTCCTCTATTTATAGAAGAAAGGAAGCAGTTGTGAGGCTTTTCAGGAAGTAGCTGCAAGGCTTTTCTTTAGCTGTTTGTAAGCTGTCTGCATGAGCTGCTTGCAACCTGCCTGTTTAATAAGAAGCTGTTGCAAATCATTTCATTGAGCTGCTTGCAACCTGCCTGCATCAGCTGCTTGTAGATAAACTTCAACAGAGTACTAAATGGATAATCTTATTCAGGAAGATTATTTATAGCGGAGTAATAAATAGACATCCACAATATAATTATTTTCATAACAAGTTCATTTTTTTCATAGTACACAGTTCGTTTGATTTATTAGTGTTTTTCTCACTCTTCCAAAATAAGAAATTGGTGTATGCGAATATATTGGATCTCCTATGAAGGCACCATCTTTCTGTCCAGCGGTGAGCGAAAATTCAAGGATGGCACGATTTTTACTATAGGTGAAAGTAGAAATTTCTTTTTAAAAAAAAAAGAAAAAGAAATTCACACAATTAATTAATTAATTAATTAGAAGAGCGTAATATTAAAAAATGGCATACTAATCAATTTGTATTAATAAAAAATGGTTTAAAATAATTGTTATAAGGAAATTAAAATAAGGGACAAAAGTGATATTGCAAACCACAAGAGAAGTTAGTGTTACAAAATCAAAGCTGGAGGTAGATCTTCGAAATTATCCCATAATGTTTTTACTATTAGAAAATGGAGTTCTTATCGGCTATAGTTATATAACGGTAAAATATTTTAAACATGGGATGAGTTAATATTAAAAATTTAAATTAACAAAAACTAAAATTTACCCTTTAATGTTGAGAACAGATAATTAAGTTTTTGAATTAACCAATTGCAAAAGAATCTAATACAATTTTTGATTCAAATTCATTATATTACTAAAATTATTTGTAAGTTGACAAATCTCCAGGTACATAAATTTATTTTCGTAAGAAGATAAGTCATCATAAAAGAAATCAGTTAATGGATCAAATTGAATACAATATATTAAGAGTCAAATTGATAAAAATAATTTGAAACAATAAGGATAAAATAGTAAAGAAAAAATATATTATAAACCAGTTGTTATTTTTTTTTTTAATGTTCAATCCAACAATACCTCTTTTAGGAGGTATAGGGCCAAACTTTTCCGTCCCAAATCTCAAAAAGACAAAAGGTCTCACTTTTAATTATTAAACATCTCTGTAACAACATTATTATATAACAACACTTCACTATAAAACTCAAGCTTTTCCGAAACTAATTTTTATGTTATGCTATAACATATATTCTCTATAACAACACTTCGTTATAGCATCCAAATATATTCGGAACAAACGAGACTATTGTAGAGAGGTTTGACTGTATTTGAAGAATCGTGATAAAATTATTTTTATGTTTCATTTTCAACTATTAGGTCACAGATATAATAATAATTTTTATTAGATATTCCCACATAAGTTTTCATAAATCACAATAAAGCATCTGGAAACTTTTGTGAGACAAAATTTATTTGTTTAAGAGCTAGCTAATTGAAAACAATATTCACTATTTTTATTATCTAATAATATTTATGTATTTTTTAAAATTATATAGTTATTAATATGGATACACACGCAAAATGCGTACCCTAAGACTAATAATTTTAAATATATAGTTCATTATTAAAAACCTTAAAGATTGAACTTATACAATTTAAATTATTCTCTTCTGCTCTTATTTACGCCAATGGATTTGCCTTTTCTCTCAGAGATGTAAGGTTGAGTTGGAGAAAAATATAGTACATTACACTTTGAAACTGTAGCACACAACATATGCCATTTCTTTTTTTGTTATCATTGTAAGAATACTATATAATTTTACAAAATAATAGGAATGACATCTATTATATTAATACATAGTAAAAGTGAGAACATCAATGTATAAATTAGACACCTCGGATTCAAACAGAAAATTTCCGTTGTCCACTTTTATATAATGGTGGTGTCTGACCAATTTGCTGAGACCATTAATTGCTAA
This sequence comes from Nicotiana tomentosiformis, assembly GCF_000390325.3. Taxonomy (NCBI): domain Eukaryota; kingdom Viridiplantae; phylum Streptophyta; class Magnoliopsida; order Solanales; family Solanaceae; genus Nicotiana; species Nicotiana tomentosiformis. Next base: position 74,768,592 of record NC_090813.1, read on the forward strand.
CCCCATTAGCACAGGTAAATTACTTATGTGATTAACTTTGTCCATCACAAAAAGAAATAACTTGTGTTTTTTTGCCTTTACTGAGATTTGTTCCCTCCTTTTCTTATTCGTGTTTTTGGTGTGTATAAGAACAGATGGCACAGAAAACAAAAATGCAGGAGTCACAGCTTACTCGTAGAGGCTGATGTTAGTTTCTCATGGCATTGCATAATAGAGATGAATTTAATTCTTTTCTGCATTCAGATTGCTGAGAAATGTGTACTTCATCAACACAACAATAGCTTTCAGCTTCAACTGAAATGTTTATCTTTCTACAGAACTAAATATCCAGTGACAATCAACTTAGTGCCGCAACAGATTATATACACTCCAGCCCTGCTGCGTGCCTAAAGAAAACAAGAAGCACAACTTGGATCCATGCAAGTTTTGGTTTGTATCAAAATGATGGAAGTCACCAATTCCATCTCTATATCATGCCATATGGTCATCTCCAAGAATGTCAAAGGGACAAAGAAAGAACATGAAGATTGCACAGAAGAAATAATTTGGATGATATATGGTAAGTTGGTGGAGTTACTGATAGGCTCATGCACTAACTATCTATGCAGAATTGGGAGAGCACATGCAAGAGAAGCATGATTTCCCTCCTTGTATACAAGATTTCCGCGCACAAAGGTTGCCAAAACTTTCCCAGCGAGTCTTGATCCCATGTATGCAGAAATACTCTGCCAAAAAAAAGGAAAAGAATAAGAGCAAGAAAGAACATATGAGAAATCGAAAACAGAATCAAGGAATGTCAAGAACTGCTACATGTACAGCTTTTCAATTTGATTCTGATTACGTCATGCTAATAATCTGACAGCTGAATTTCAAAATAAAAGGTGATTTACTTGTTTCTAAATCCTAACTTTATATCATCGTGTACAACGCTTAAACATGTTTCCTAGTAGATATTACTTTTAAAAGGGAACTACTTGAATTACTAGTTTCATGGAAATAATGGGTGCAAGAATACATACAGGGTGCTTAACATGTACAGGGTAATCATTATCCAGGTCAAACTCCAGGTCTGGCTCCCAGACAACTATATCGGCTTGATTCCCTATAGCAATAGCTCCCTGCACAAGAACTGTAATCAAATACCAGCTACCAAGATATGGGAGTAACATAAAGAATTTACATGAACTGATAACTGCAACAGTTCCAAAAATTTGTATGGGTCATAAAGCGGAACAAATTGAAGTACTATCTGACATCAATTTTTCAAAAAATCAAAGCAAAATGACATGTGGAACTTGTTGAATGCCTAAGAATAGATGTAATGTTCAAATACTTCCACATCATACCTTAGTAGTTAGACCAGCAAGTTTTGCAGGCTTCTCACTCCACCAGGAAGCTAATTGCTCAAATGTTATTCCATACTTACGCCCATATGTCCATGTCGCGGGTAGAACAAACTGCATAAACAGTAAAAGCATGTTATAGTATTCCAAAAGATTATGAAAGACTATTTGACAATGACATTATGCATGTAAGTTTTTCCACTACACATGAATTTCAAGATAATCTTATTATCTCCAAATGGCTTATATCTGCAATATTTCTAAGCCCACATAGTAATCGCAGCTAACTAGCAAACGTAATGACCTGTAAAGAAGATATGCCACCCCATGCTTTCAAGAAGTTGCCCTCATCTAAGAGTTTCATTTCTGGCTCAGCAGGGGAGTGGTCAGAACTTAACATGTCAATATCTCCACCCTGAAATGCACACAAAACCAAAATGAAGGAAATTCTTTGAAAGAAGAATTCTGGAAGTGACTATATTAGTAAGACTTTGGAAGTTGACTATACCAGTAAAGCATCCCAGAGTTTTTCTTTATTGGCTGCATCACGGATGGGTGGAGCACACTTAAAACGAGTATCTCCATCAGGAATATCTTCAGCTGCAAAAGCGAGATAATGGGGGCAAGTTTCAACAGTGATACTATCACCCCTTCGTTTGGCTTCCTATGAAAATCCCAAAAAACAAAAAAATGTTTTCAGCAAAATGATAATGTAAAATATTCCAATAGCAATGATGGGGCTTCCCCTGTTCTTAATAAAAATAGTCCACCACAAAGGGTGCAAAGACAAGAAATGGCGAGTATATAAATGAATGAATGAAAGAAAGAAATTTTTTTGCTACCTACCTTAATGAGGTTTAGTGAAGTTCTAGCATCAGACAAATGAACGATATGGAGATGAGCTCCTTCAGCAGAACCACCAGCCCGTGTCTCTTTTGTCAATGTAATGAGCTGATTGATAGCTGCCTCTTCCCTATTAAAGAGCAAAAAATTTCAAAAGGTAATACAACATGAAAAACAATAGAAAATAGAGGATGTAAGATTTAATTGGGAGTGATATTATAAACATCTTAATGCAGTAGTGCACTGTATATGTGTAACAATATGCAAGGAGAGCGAGATAAAAGAAAGAGAAAGCATAGTGAGAGAGGAACCTTTTGACCAAATTAAAAATATTAAAGTATGCATCAGCTGAAAGTAAAGCAAGAAATGTTTGTCACGCCTCTTAGAAATACATAGACTTTTTAGGATGTCACATAACTGGAAACACAAGAAGAATGACAAGTTACCTCAACACAATTCTACTCTAGATATGAGCATATGATAAAAGGTAAATTATTTACATTGAAGCAGGCCTGGTCTTAAGATATGTAGAGTATGATCTAGCATTGTCGACCCCATCCTCCGGTTCCAGCTTCCCATCATGATCTAGTAGCACTTCAGCATGAACAAGCAGGGGTCTTTTGTATCGAGCCAGAGTAGGGAGTGCTTCCTGTGCAGTAGTAAGAATTGAATCACAAGAAATTTAGTTGGCACGGCAGAAGAGAAAAGAGATCACACAGTAGAAAGTCTAATACAATGTGTCCGAATAACCATCCCGCTAAGGCATATCTACATAGTTACTGTAGAATGATCGACAAAAACAAACAGGAAAACGAAATTGAGATTCTGTACCTTAATGTGGGCTGAAGTTGTCATGGGAAAGTCATTGATGCCTGATGGCACCATAAAAGACTGCAGAGAAAAGCAAAAGATGTTCAATCATACATGTGATATAATAATTGACGTCACATGGTAGATTGCTACAATCAATGCCCAAAATGATTTCTCCAATGTTGAAGATACATGGTTAATTTGTAAGATAATAGTTGGAAAACTAATGAACTTTATCCAAAATACTGTGATAGTATATTGGACATGTTATCAATCTTTGTTAGACTTCCTAACAGCCATGATATCAATAACTGGAAAGGAACAGAATATATGCTCAATCTGAGCTCTAGTGCATGTATGTTGCTGGATTACCTTCAAACCCAGAACCCCAGCATCTAGAAGTCTTTCCAGAGAAGTCGCATTTTCTGCATTTTCTGGAACCAAACCTCCCCAGAAACCTGAGAATAGAGTAAGCAAGTAACGCCACATTATACAGTGTTGTCAAAGGCGCGCTTAAAGCGCGCTTAACCCTGAAGCGAGGCTCAAAACATGTTGAGCGCTTCGCCTCGCTTTGTGGGCACTTTAGTGTCGCATCAAGGCTCTAAAGCATATTTTTCCTTGCCAATGAGTGTAATCCTGAAAATGCGACATTAAACATTTGATATTTCACTTTATCATAATTTTTTTTTTCAATTTCTTTGTCCATATATTTGTTATTCATGATTATAATTATTAGTTTTGGACTACATATACATATTTTTACTTTTTCTCCAGTTGCCCCTTTTTTCATTAAAGCCCACGCTTTACTTGCGCTTTGCGCTTAAAGCCCCAACGGACATTAAAGCTTTTTTGCGCTTTTCGCCTTTGAGAACACTGACATTATAGCATCTATCAACCAAGAATATAGCTTCGTATTTAACATACCAACATCCACATAGACCCTCCCTTCTGCAGCCTGGACCTGCCAAATGAACAGTAACCCTGATTATATGTTGTTCATTATGACTACACACCTACATGAATTTAGGAACTTCTGCTTAGCAATTTATGTTCATTAATTTGAATACAAAAGAATCCTTACAAATGTGCCACATAAACTAACAAGCTGAACTCAACAAAAGGAAAACACCAGGAGCTAATAATCACACGGGATAGTTTTCCTTTGATAAGCTAGAAATATTTACTCTGTCAAAATTTTCTGCAAAATATATCAAGCATCTACCTGATATGCTTACCTTAAGTTTTAAAGCTTCTTCAGAAACAGTTGATGGAGCACTATTGAGAGGCATGTCAATTAGTGTGGTTACTCCACCTGGAAAGAACATGGAAATATCAAATATGAAACACGATCATCATGTTCTCAAATAGTTTTAAGTTACATATGAACTGCTTATTTGAATCCACATACCGGCAGCTGCTGCTTTTGTTCCTGAAGGAAATCCTTCCCATTCTGTTCTTCCAGGATCATCAAGATGGGCATGCCTATGACGGACAAATTAATAATTAGATACAAGGCTAGCTTTATGAGTTAAACCTTAACGTATAGTTTTGATACTGGTCAAGGAAGCAAAAAGTAAGCTCAAGTATTAAAATTCTAGTGGAATTAAGTGCATAGTGGTTTGCAATTTTTTGCTACATTTTCTAAGTTAAAGTTCTCCATGGCAGGTGACAAAAATTAAAAAACCAACATAAGGAGAGAGTTTTATCTTACACATCAATAAAACCCGGCATGACCACAGCCTCCCCATAATTGACAACTGTGGTAAACCAAGGATTTACATGCCAATTCTCTTCAGCAACAATAGATATAATTCCCCCTTGCTTTATCTCAACTGTTTGTTTCACATCAGAAGAAACAATTTGTCACGAGGAATCAGATCAAGCTACTGATAAGAGTACTAATAAGTAATAACAAGTGACGGTATAGTGTCTCAGATACAGCATAACTTTCATCTTCATAATCTGTAGGTACCAGCCATCACCTTATATGTAGATTCTATATCTATTCCCCGGAAAATCAAGGAAATGTAAAACTTAGTTCAACAAACCTGCACCAGAGATTGTCCCATTTGGAGTCACGATATGTTTGCTGGCTATCCAATAGTGATTATGAGGCAGAAGGCTGCAGTCACTTGAGGGAAGCTGAGGTATAAAACCATAAACTTTCTTGAGGATCATTCAGAAGTTATACAACAAAAAAGCAGTACCTGAGGACAGCATGATATGATGATATATAAACTGGAAAAAGCACAAGTACATAGCTACTTTACAAGTATTATGCTCTAAAAAAGAAACAAAAGAAAATCATAACTAACTACTGAAATGAATAACCATTTGGAAAGTACCAAAAAGCATATCCTTGCTTCAAAGGCTCTTATATACTGCATGCTGACAGATGATTTACCCACTCAATGATTTCTCTTTTGATTCTTCTATGTTTAGTAGTAAATCAAAGGAGGTTCAAACATAGAATCCGTTCCCTAGTTCTAACAACAATTATTTTTCCATCAGCCCTTCCATAATAGCCGTGGAAACAAACTCTAAATATAGATTAAGGTTGCGTACAATAGACCTTGTTGGTCCGGCCCTTCCCCAACCCCATGCGCGGGCTTAGTGCATCGGGCTGACCTTCCATAATCTAGCCTAACATGCAAGACGGATATCCAGATCTACAGTACCTAAGCACTTCACATGCAAGAACTTCATAAAGAAGCTCTTTTTAATGAGTACTTGATGAAGAGGCTTCTGGAATTTGTTTTGAAAAAGCAAAAAGATGCTGACTTTTGATTCTATCATCAAATCTCTTTTGCTTATCTTAAAATGAATACTTACAGCCACCTTAAACAGAGACCCCTTTTTGGAAAAGATTCTGTCCACAAATAGACTATCCAAAGACAAAAACACACACAAGTACTTATCTCATTGTAACCCCATCTAGATTTCAGTGTGTGTTTTTGTGGGTGTTAAACAAGATTGAATCTTTTCCTCATTTCTGATGGTGGGTAACCAACAGATTTTATTTTATCATCCTCACCACCCCCACAACAAATCTAAGAAAATGAATTCTCTTCATAGAAAAAACTGGCATTATCACCATTGATATCAAGAAAATGAGATGGAAAAAAGAATCAGCATAAAAACCAGACCTTTTTAGAGAAATCAAAATAGAACAGGAAAGAAAGGAGAAGTGGTAAGAGAGTCAAAAAACCCCTCTTTCCTGATTCCATTTTTCTCTGCTTTGCTATCCCTCTTTTTTCTCAGCCTTTCTCTATGAACTCTGCACATTAATGGCTTCCACTTATACTACCCAAACTTGTTTTTTTTTTTAAAAAAAAAAACAAAATCATTTTTGGTTAGAATTGATGCAATTTGGTGACGTGGAAAAGATGACCAACCAATAGCACACATTTCCACCTTGTATGGAAAGTTGAAACATTAACCACAAAACCAAGAAAATTACAAAAAAAAAAAAAAAAATGAAATAACAATGGGCGGCTTAGAGGACTCCTCGACCAAGAATCAGGAATCTGTTTATACTGCCCATAATGCCGACTAGCTCTATAATAAAACTATATTTTGTTAGAGAAATTTAAAAAATAACACTCATATGCAGTGTTTTATTAGTCGTAACAGAGAAATAAAATTCAATATTATGCTAGAATTCATATATTATTTTATGCATAATATAATATGAAATAATAATACGGGAATTGAAGTGGCAAAAATATTCTTCGTATATTATTGTATTATTAATCTATATATTACGGTCAAACTTTTCTATAATAATCTCGTTTGTTTCGAATATTTTTAGTTGTTATAGTAAATTGTTGTTATAAAAAATATATACTATAATATAATATGAAAATTAATTTCGAAAAAATTTAACTTTTATATTAAAATATTATTATATAAAAATGTTGTTACATGGAGACGTAACATATATATTTCATGCATATTTACTGAGATTAAGATAACCAGACAATCCTTAAATTATGGCGGATCTGCTTGGTTCAAGAATCAAGATATTCGATTTAAAATTGAATATTTAAGGAATCAGCTAGATTGATGTTCGTTTTTAATGTGTACTAAGTATATACTACTTAGTACAAACATGCTTTGACCTGCTAGCTTGCATGATTGGGAAAAAATAATGGAGTAATTAATAAGAAAAAATGTCTTGAAATGTTTCCAAAAAGAGTGCGCCCACTGGTATCCAGCTATAATAGTATAATAGTAATAATACTAGAAAGAGCTTCTCTTTTTTGTATTCAAAAAATTGTGCCCACTTCTCGTCCTTTGTATAATATATATATATATATATATATATATATATATATATATATATATATATATATATATATATATATATATATATATATATGCACACATTTTAGAAATTTATGGGACCGCTCAAAGAAATCAAATTAAGCTATGTTGAATGTTGAGTAGAAAAAATTAATTATTTACATATGTATTAAATCAATAAATATACAATATGTGTTTTATTTATACAATCATGATTGAATAATATGTAGTTTTTTATAAATTAATCATGCTAAATTAACATGATTTAATGTGTATATCAAGTTTTTTCTTTTCCGATCTTTTAGTGTTGCGAAGTGATGGTCATCATAGGCGGATCCCGTATTTATATGTTCAACTTTTAAGATTTTTAAAATTGAACTTATTATTTTAGTAAGCTTTTACACATTAATTTATATTTCGCGTCAAATGTATTGGGTTCAATGAATGAGCGGTCACTGCTCTTATTTCATCACTGATGGTCATGTCTATTATGTGATCTTAATCATATATCGAGTCTTATTATATGATTTTCCGGTCCTTTTAAGTATTGCTAAGTGGTGGGCATGTCGATTATAATCCATGTGATATGAATTGGTCCATGCACGCTTAGTGCACACAGAAAGAGAAATTCTTGAGAAATTCTTAGAGAATTACACATCAAATGAAATAATTGCCAACAAAAGACGACGAATAGTCCAAGTAAAATGAGAAATAAAGTGTATAAAGTTACTTTACTTTGTGATAGCATTAAAATCAAGGATGTCGACACATCAATCTTGTAAAATGAATTAATGAGAGGTCTACGAATCGAACCGAAAAATCGTACAAAAATTAAAAAATTAAACTAAATCGATAAAAAGTTCGATGGTTTGATTTGATTTGATTTAATATTGAGTAAAAAATCCGAACGAAACCGACATATAAATATATCGTTTTTATATATACTTTTAAGACTTTATATAAAATTTTCTTTAAAAAATATCTAGAAATATTTGGATTCTCTTATGGGATGTAATATTTAATAGAATAATAAGTACTCCAATTTTATTAACTTTAAATAATGTGTTGTATGATCACTTTCTTATCAATTGTTATTGAAATGCATATATCTCTTTGTTTTTTCATATTCATATGTCAAGATCTTTTAAATTCTTATATCTTTTTCGAATTTGAAATGATATTTCAATAATTGAAAATTAAATAGAACATATATATCATTATTTAATTTTCATATTGATTTTTATGTTTAATTATTAAATTCGGTTAACTATGAAAGTGTACATTAAAATCCGCCCTTATAATATTTGAGGCACGATAATACTAAAAAAGGAATTCTCGAGTCGTCGTTGGTCGAGATGGGCTAAAAAGCAGCAAAGTCCTTGGCTGAAGTGGCGACATCAGTCGTGGTCGAGATATTGACGAGAGTCGTAGTTGAGATGATAACAAGGGTTAAGGTCGAGGTTGAATATCGTCGATGAGAGCTGTGAAGCTAGTTTGTTAGGATAGGGTATTAAAAGAGAATATTCTAGTGGATATTCTCTACACTTGTACTATTAGAGTTTTTTAGGAACATGTCCCATATATATAGAAAAAAAAGATAATGAGACGGTTATGTGATATTCATTTGTAAGAACACACGTTGACAAAAAGATTCTCTCTCTCTCTTACTAAGATACAAACACCACTTTTTTACTAAGATTCTTGTCTATATTGTTCCATACTTTTCCATCTGATCTGAAAATAACTCGAACATTTAAGGATTTGTTTGTCACTCAACATTGTCAGGAGGAACAACCGTCTAGCTCATCCTTTATTGGGTGAATCGTTCCTCCTATTTACTTAAATGCGATTTATTTCTATTCATTGCCATTAAATGCTACATTATTGTTCATGCTTTTTTGGAATAGTTATTGCATATTGTTATCACTATTCGACCAAATCTATCTCACGTTTATCACACCCTTGGAAGCTACATCTAGAAATATTATTGTTAACTAAGTTTAACCCATAATCACATAAATTTAATTATTTGAACCAAGAGTCATATTTGGTCAAATAATTTGGCGTCGTCTGTGGGGATGTCTAAGTTAAATCTAGTTTCTTCTAGATCTACAACTAGCACGGGTCACTAACGTAAAAAACAAAAAGGGCAAAAATAAGATCTCCTTTCTTTGTGTGCACAAATCCCAACATGACAGGTAACCGAGAAGAAAGGACGAGAATAATAAGTGACCTCCCAATCAACCTCATGAACGTCATCAACGAAAGCTGTGAAATGGCAGACGAAGGCACGATGCCTAGTGCCTCCCCTAGGCGAGATGGGTCATCGTCCCCCTCACTGCAGCATCACAAAATCTCATGGTAAACTGTGGGGGAAGAGTGACGAGCACAAAACACACACTTAAATTATGCTCGCTAGTCAAAGATAGTATAATATAATATCGTGTGCACATGGATTGGAGTTAAACAGTATTGTCGTAGTTTGTAACTTGATTGCTATCCAAGATAATCAACAATTGATAATTATGTGATTAAAAACTAAAATTAACTAAGAATCTATAGCTAGTTGACTATGACAATCGCAACAAAAGTAAGCAAGGAAGATATCAATGGGAGAAAATAGGTGTTGATTGGATTGGTGCAAGATCATTGTCCGAGATTAACTCTAGTTAATTCGCTCCTAATGTTCAAGTGAGTCTCTCGAATTCACTCAATTATTAGTTCAAATGTTTCATAGAAACTCCTCTCTCGATTAAGTCTCAACCTCACAATATGAACTAATTTAAGCTCGATAGAGATATGCAAGAATTCGTAATGGATTGGTCTTTAGGAGAACCTCTTTCGATTATCCTCCTAACTAGGTTTAATCAATGATTCAACAAGTCTCTTTCGATTACTAAGAAGAATTAATGAACTCAAGCAACAAGATAATGCAAAAATATCACAAGTTATGCCTCTCTCGATTACAAGAACAAGTGAATATAGATGCAACAATTAAATTTTTCAAAAACGATTCAAATACATAAAAATAGAGTTATAATCCACAAACAACTATCAATACACCAAATCCATCAAAATCCAAAAGGATCTACTCCATAGACACGGAGAAGTTCTTCACAAATGTAACTAAAGCATAGGAAAATATAAATTCAATCCAAACTCGGATCTTGAGTAAGTAAGGAATGATGAAATTCTTGTGTTTGTATTCTTCCAACTCCTCCTTAGCATCCTTAGGTCGAAATATGTCCAAAAGTGTCGAAAATGGTATTTTCCCGTGTATTTAAGCCATCCCCCAATAAACCCCGAACGAAAACACCCCTTTTAGCGAAAATGGGACGATACTCTAACAAATTTGTACTACCGCACCGCATGACGCGCCGCATCATGTGACGCTCTTGTGGATAATTTCAGTACGATTTGCAAAATGGATTTTGGGCAGATTGCACTGCTGCGTTGCCCCATGCGGCGCGACTGTTCATTTTTCTCAAAGTAGTTCGTTTATCCAATTTTTGACATCCGGACTTGGTCCTCGACCCCCGAATGCGATCCCGGTTTAATCCCTTGGGCTTCTACTTAGACTTTAAAGCTCCAATTAGCTCGAATTTGCTCTGCAACGTCTAAATAAATTGAAATCACTCCTACACAGTATAAAATACATAAGAAGTGCAAAAACTACTAATTAAAGCTCAATATAAGTAAAGTGCAGTGAATTAGAGTGCAATTAGCGACTAAAATACGGGTTTCTAGCCTACCATCAACATCTCACACTTAAACCATTGCTCGTCTTTGAGCAATCAAACTACACTTCACATAAACATGACCTTTTTAAACAACTCTCCTAACTCATCACACCAATAACAATAGAACAGATTAAGCACAATACCATAACATCCTCGCCTCAAGAGTTGACTCAACAGTGTCACACCTCCTTTTTCCGAAGAATAGGTGAGTTTTTCCAATTAAAGTGATATTATTCGAAATGGGATTATTTATTTAATTAGAGTCGCCACTTGGAATAATTGTTATGGTGTCCCAAGTCACCGATTTATTTTAAAATCCCAAATCAAGGAAATTGATTCTATTTATGGTCCGCAAACATAGAAGACCGGGTAAGAAATTCTGTTAACCCGGGAGAAGGTGTGAGGCACTCCTGAGTTCCGTTTAGCACGGTCGCTTGACAATTAATACTTGATTTAATTATCTGATTACATGTTTTAAACCTATTGTGCATTTTACTCTTTAGCACTTTTAATTATTTATGTAACTGCTTTTAGTATTTATAGAATTTATTTAAACAAGTCGCGATATCGCGCACTCGTTGTTTTTGTACATATTGCAAATCACGCCACGTGAAATGTACCCGTGATTCACAACATATTTATTATTATTTGAAGTTGTGGTCAAGTTGCGTGAAACGCGCACTTTAATTTGGAGTTACGTATTGTGACTATGCCACAGGAACCGTACCCATAGTCACGATGATTTATTAATCGCGCCTAAAGCAAACTACGAATATTCAAAAGAATCATTTTTCTCTAAACTAGTTTGAGATTGTTGTGGGGCCTCAAGCTTATGAAAATTAATTGTGGAAGGAAAAGGAGTAGATTTGTTACAGAAAAATGGATTAGCCTTACTAAATTCGATTTTTTGCGGATTTGAGATTTTGGTGTAAGGTAGCAGGTTGTATGCACATATTATGAATCATGCACACATGATTTTGATCACTGAAATCCAAGAATGAGCGCACGTGAATTAAGGATTACTTTACATATTCATAATCAAATTATAATTGCCAACGGTTTAAACACATGCCCATGGAATTTAACTAGTGGGGGGAAAGATGGACCTAATTATTCGTAAACAGTTGTCCTATTGATTCTAATTTGGTTATTTTAATCAAGAACAAAGGTGAAGGCAAATGTAAATGCCCAGGTCCTCAATGGGCTTTCCTTGGTGAAGCCCAGAATCTGTCATTAACTAAACGGGCCACAGAATGACCAGTTTTATCTTTAGGCCCAACAAAGTGAATTCAACTCCAAAAATTAACAGAAAAGCTGGTAGCATGCATTATAAGACAAAATCTGCAACTATTCAAGTCTAGCATTGATTTGCAATTAATCTGAATAACGTGAGAGGTTCATAGCCTAATTAAATCGAACTAATTACATCAATAAATCAACCAATCAATTACATATATTATTTGACAATCCAGTATCAAATGCTATAGAACTAGGCATCTATAACTACTACTTTCATTGAGGAAGCACCATGGAACCACTACATTCTATAATCAGAATCCACTAAGCTAGCTTTTTCAAAAGTGAATCTAAAATAAAGGTGACCAGATTCCCCGATTCATCACCCTTGAGTCACATTACACATGAATCCTATTTAAACTCAATAGAAATTTTAGTAGTGAACTATTTATGAGAGTGATAATAACTGAAATGGCTTAGTCCGAACATACATGTAACACCACATGTTAAAGAGATGAAAATTTAAACAAAACTTCATCAAAAATACATTGGATCTATTGAATCAAGCATGAACATTGCATAGACAAGTTGGGATTTCATTTATGATCCAAGCAGAAAATAACAAAGGTGGATGAACGCACCTACTAGCAGAGAAACAACAACAGAGAAACAAGGAGAAATCTTAACTTTAAAGCTACAACCCAACCACAGCAGAGTGAGTATATTAACAAACACAATGATTTTTTTAACTCGAACAGCTATGAAACCCAGAATATGCAGCAACAGAGTAAGGAAGTAGAAAACAACCTTGAATCTTCCTCTTTTTTCTTTTGTTTTTTCTGTATTTAAATTGAATTTTTGAGAGTGTTTTCTTTTAGAGCAATCAGTGAGGGTGAAGGAGTGTATGTGAGATTTTTGCAGAGAATTCGTGTATCATGTGTGTGAATATATATCCCTTATATAGAGGGGAGGGGAGTGCCCTATGAGAGGAAAAATCAGTGAGAGTGTAGGGAATCTGTTAGCTGAAAATTAGGGGAGAAAACATTTTTTTTTAACCGAAAATGGACAGTTGTGCTTCAGCTATTCTTTTCCTATTTTCCCAGCCCCTTTTGCTTATGAAATTAACACTTTTTACCCCAAATTTGACCTAATTTATTTGTTTTGTTACACTTTAAATCCCTCTCTAGAAGCTTCCTACTCAACTACTTAAGATTCCTGATTTTCTTATTTCTTTTAGCCCCTTGTATTTTTAGTAACTACAAACGGCTATCACAAAAACTTAGATGGATTAAAAATTACAGCACAACAAACAATATTCAAACTTCAACCTATTTTAGGTGATTAACCTAATTTAAATATGTAATTAACTAATCAAGATCACTTTAACCTAATTAAACTGACTGTTATGCATCTAAAACATTGACCTAATACAGAATTATTGAATTTCAAAATCCCGACTAATGTGAACATGCCAATCATATGAAAGAGCACATTAACAGTCAACTATTGATGCACCATAGAACAATTAATTCAAATGACAATTTAGCAAATTCGACTAAGTATAATTAAAGCTAACCTAAAATATATTATTAATTAAACTAAAGCTAATATATAACATGTAATTCAATCAGCCAAAATACAAAGAACGCCAATCAATCATTAAGTCAGGCAATTAAGTAATGAAAAGAAAAGAAGGATTACCCATTGACGACATCACTGCCGGCCTCCAGGAATTCGAGCTATGGTCGATATCGTTACTCGAGCACTAATTCAATGCTTGAAAAGCAGAGATAGTGGCTGGATGTAACGATAACGATTATATCTTGGCCAGAGAATTGAATATAGAGAGATGGAGAGGAAAGAAACTCGGCGAACCCGTGGAGATTTTACCAAAATTGGTGACTAAAGAATGTTATGAAACCAATATCAATTGATAGCTCTCAACAGGAGCAGTCGACTGATGCAGGTCATAGCATAAAGCAAGCCCGGATTAGAAAAAAAATATATAAAGGGCAAATCTAGGGTTTCTGGAATTTGAGATCTAAAATTCCACGAGTTTGAGTGGATTTTGGGAAAATCAATAGTGAATTTGGATTGAGGATGAGGTGAGGAATATGGGGTGAACATTTGAGGGAGATTGGTGGCGGGCCGCCGCCGTGGGGTGATTTCCGGCAGCGGCTGCGAGAGAGAGTAAGAAAAGAAAGATGTGGGGGAAATGAGGTTGGTTTCTAGGGTTTTGGGGGCTATTTCAGACAGTTTTATGGGATGGGGAAACCAGTTTCGGTCAGTTAGATCAAGACTTGATGAGCGGTGGGGATGAGATCGGGATTAAACGGAAGTGTTTTGGTTTATGGGGGAATTGGACCGGATTGAGAATTGGGCTGGGCGAGATTTTGTGAGGCAATTGGGCCGCTGAGATTGCTTTGGCCCAGTTCGAAATAAGACCAAACAACCTCTTTCTTTCCTTTCTCTCAATTTCAAAAATAATCATTTTATTGAACACTCCTAATTCCAACTGATTTACAAAATTAACCTAATAAACTATTTTTCTAACAATTAACTAATTGCAATAGAAATTGACCAATTAATTAAATCAATGCAAAAACAAAGCATGAGTGATTAATGTGTATTTTTGATTTTCATGTATTAATTATGCAATTAACATGTAACTAAATCCTAAAATACAATTAAAATCTAAAAATTCCATGAAATAAAGATTTGACCAATTTTTTTTATAATTTTTTATACTTTTTTATTTTATTTTTATGATTTGAGATATTAAATATGCACAAAAACGCAACTAAATGTGAACAAACAATTAAAGGGAAATTCTTATAAATTCTATAAAAATAAAAAACAATTAGAAAATAAATTATTATTTTTTTGTGTGGATTTTGTAGGAGTATTTTGTAGGGAAAATATTACGTGCTTACAGCTGTCCCTCTTTGCTCGGAAACATGAAGAATTTTCGGGCAAAGATAAAGTGAGTAATTACGAGCCATTTTTGCCCGTTTGAAATTCCACGAGAAGCATTTTGAAAAAGTTTGACCGAACCTTGCTTTTGAGGTTGCCTACATATCCTTGGCTATAAAGGAATCATGTCAATGTAGTTCTGGAAATTTTGGTAGCTGGGACTACCGAGAAGCTGTGATTTCACTGTTGTTGTTGTTGTTACTGCGTGCTGAACTCCTTAATACACCAAAATCAAAATGACAAGGAACTAAACAAGCCTATCAGCTATGAGTTACAAGATTCCTATCTATAAGTCTTCTGAAACTTGATCTTGAGTCTTGACTGGTTCTCCATTCAGACTCTGATCTGAACCTCGATGCTTGCTAGCTGAAGGTGCTAGTTCATTCTTCTATGGATTCTTCTGATTAAAATGGAAAATGCAATACTCGTGGCTTCGGTCATGTCTTAAGAAATTCACATCTTTTTCCTCCGATTCTGCATTTTGGATTCACTTCTTTTCCTTTTCTTGTCTTTATTCTGGCTTAAGATTTCTTCTTTTGATCATTTCAAACCATGTGCATCGAGGTAAAATATGCTCAGACACCAAACCAAAAAAATAATTTTTTTGCCCCAATTTTCACTAGGAAAGTTTCGTGAGTTATTTGTAACAAAAATCTATACTACTTTATTATTGAAAGCAATGAAAGGTCGGGATTGGTGTACCCTAGTAAAACATGATTCTTTGGGAATGGTGTACCCTGATTGTCTAAATGATGTCTCAACTAAGGATTGGTGTACCTTAGGATGGGAAATATCAACTAGGGAGTGGAGACCCTATGTTGGAAAAGAAGACTAGGGAGTATAGACCCTATGTCTAAAATCGAATCAACTAGGGAGTGGAGACCCTATGTTGGAGAATAAGACTAGGGAGTGGAGACCATGTGTCTAAAATAAAATCAACTAGGGAGTAGAGACCCTATGTTGGAAAAGAAGACTAGGGAGTGGAGACCCAATGTCTAAAATAACATCAACTAGAGAGTGGAGACCCTATGTTAGAAAAGAAGACTAGGGAGTAGAGACCCTATGTCTAAAATAAAATCAACTAGGGAGTGGAGACCCTATGTTGGAAAAATGACAAGGGAGTGGAGACCCTATGTCTAAAATAACTTCAACTAGGGAGTGGATACCCTATGTTAGAAAAACGACTAGGGAGTGGAGACCCTATGTCTAAAATAACATCAACTAGGGATTGGAGACCCTATGTATAAATAACTTCAACTAGGGAGTGGAGACCCTATGTTGGAAAATGAGACTAGGGAGTGGAGACCCTATGTCTAAAATAAAATAAACTAGAAAGTGGAGACCTATGTCTAAAATAAAATAGAGTAGGGAGTGGAGACTCTATGTTGGAAAAGGAGACTAGGGAGTAGAGACCCTATGTCTAAAATAACATCAATTAGGGAGTGGAGACCCTATGTTGGAAAAAGAAACTAGGTAGTGGAGACCCTATGTCTAAAATAAAATCAACTAGGGAGCGTAGACCCTATGTTGGAAAAGAGACTAGGGATTGGAGATCCTATGTCTAAAATAAAATCAACTAGGGAGTGGAGACCCTATATTGGAAAAGGAGACTAAGGAGTGGAGACCCTATGTCTAAAATAACTTCAACTAGGGAGTGAAGACCCTATGTTGGAAAAGAGACTAGGGAGTGGAGACCCTATGTTTAAATTAAAATCAACTAGGAATTGGAGACCCTATATTGAAAAACGCAGTTAGGGAGTGGAGACCCTATAATACCATGATTTTGAACTTTTTTTAAATTATTATTTTTTTATTTTATTTTTTTATATATAGACTGAATGATTAACAATGCGGGAAAGAAATTGGAGAAGACTTCCCTTTTGGAGTTGTTGCTGCAAAGCTGTTTCTAGCTCCCGCGCAATTTATTTTTTTAGGTTGCAACTGCTTCTTGCAAGGTTTCTTTTGGATTGCACATGTTCCTGTTTTTAAAACAAAGAAGAATTGTTAGTTTGAAATAGTGGTTGATTTTGCAGCCTTGAGTGTTTCGGCAACTTGATCTTGGTCCATCTTGTTTTGATGATGATTTCAACCTGCCACTAGTTGTTTCCTGAATACTACTTGCATTTCTGGCCCCGGAGAGCCTTTGACTTTTCAAACTTTTACATGACGGTTTGTTGCGTGTGACTTAACTTTTTCAACTTTATTTTGCCCTTGTAGGCACTTTCAATTTGATTTCCTCCTTTCGAGAGTTTTTGATTTCAAAGAATCAGCCACCATGGCCAGTCGGGGTTGACTTGATGCCCCTTCCGAGGGTGGGTGCCTCTTGAATATTAGCTTGTATCAAATAAAAACCATGTAAATCAATCTTGCCATCCCTTCTTCGACTTAGTTTTGGAACAGAGTTAGACCGAAAGGGATTAAAAAATAAACAAACAATGAAATGGACAATGAATTTAGACAAGAGGTATCCCTTTCGGGGAAAGGAAAGAAGGACTTATTTAGAGTACATATGAACTTCAATGAACATGACATTCCTTTTGGATTGGATGCTTGATCTTTGTAAACTGTCTCACTCTTATCAATTCATCACAACTTTTGCCTCGAAACTGAGAAACCTTGCCCAGGATTGTGTCGGTGGTAATGGCTATGAAGATCCTCTTTTCGATCAGTAGTGCCCTTTGCGGGTTTTCACCAGTTGACCTCTCTCATTTCTCTTCTCACCATCGCCTTATAGTGCCTTTTACGGGTTTGCACTAACAAGACTCTCTCATTTTTATTTTCTCTGCTCGCCATTGCCGTATGGTGCACGTGAGGGTTTTCACCAATAAGACTCTCTTATTTTATTTCTCTCATTTTGTTTGCATCAGATCCAAGTGACTGTATCCTCCAATTCTTGAACATTCTCGTTGATTGATCGGAAGGACTTGAAAAGGATTTGAGTAAAAATAATTTAGATTGAATTACAACTTTGGACTCTTTCAGGCAACCATCGCCGAACCATTGTAACATTTGTCCCAGTTTTAACTTTGTGGGGGAATGTAAATTTTTATTTTGGTGTGACTGAACCCTAGAGAGAGGCTGCCTATGTATCCTTTTGGAATCAAGTCGAACGTAGTTCAATAACTTTGTTTTTGATTTTCTTTTGTCTTTCTTCTCTTTTGTTTCTTTTTTTTTTCCTTTTTTTTTTCATAATAACTTCTAGGTTCCAAAGAGGATAATCAAAGAAAGGGAACCGGCTCAACGAGTTTGCAAAGGGTTGATAGTGTTTGAATAGCGGGAAGGAAATCCTTCGTCATCCCAATCGGAACATGTTAAAGCTGCGAAAACGGGTCAAACGTAATACCTTTTGACCATATCTGCATTAACAGCTGCCTCGGGGTTATTTTCTTCGATGTTTCCCAAATTCAACGCTCCTTTTGGAAACACTCTTCTTATAATGTACGGACCTTTCCAATTTAGAGCAAATTTTCCTTTGGCTTCTTCATGATGCGGGAGAATACGTCTCAAGATGAGTTGTCCGACTTCGAATTTTCTGGGCCGCACTTTCTTATTGTAGGCACGTGCCATTCTTTGTTGGTACAACTGCCCGTGGCAAACTGTGGCTATCCGCTTTTCATCAATCATAGTCAACTGTTCCAAACGGGTCTTGACGCATTCATAATCCTCGATCTCAGCTTCAATAATGATCTGAAGAGAGGGAATCTCAGCTTCTGCATGTATTACAGCTTCAGTGCCATAAACCAATACGTAGGGTGTGGCCCCAACTGATGTACGCACGGTTGTGAGATACCCCAATAGTGCAAGGGTAACTTTTCATGCCATTGTCTGGAACCTTGAATCATTTTCCTGAGGATCTTCTTGATGTTCTTGTTCGCCGCTTCAACAACGCCATTAGCTTTGGGCCGCTAAGGGTTGAATTACGATGCGTAATTTTAAATTGTTCGCATACCTCCCTCATCAAGTGGCTATTCAAATTTGCAGCATTGTCTGTGATGATAGTTTTAGGAATGCCAAAACGATAAATAATGTTGGAATGCACGAAGTCTACCACTGCTTTCTTGGTAACGACTTTGAAAGTGACTACTTCGACCCACTTTGTGAAATAATCAATGGCAACCAAGATGAATCTGTGCCTATTTGAAGCTTTCGGCTCGATCGGCCCAATAACATCCATGCCCCAGGCAACGAAAAGCCAAGGCACTGACATAGGATGCAACTCTGAAGGCGGTGCATGAATAAGGTCACCGTGTATCTGGCACTGATGGCATTTTTGGATTAAACTAAAACAATCTTTTTCCATGGTCATCGAGTAATAACTTGCCCGGAGGATTTTTTTTTGCAAGTACATACCCATTCATGTGAGGCCCACATACTCCCGAATGCACTTCATTCATGTTCTTTTCAGCTTCTCGGGAATCTACGCACCTCAAAAGATTCAGATCAGGAGTTTTTTTGTATAGGACTTCTCCGCTCAAAAAGAAACTGTTTGCAAGCCTTCTGATAGTTTGTTCTCTTTTGATCCCCGCTGGCCTGTTCGGGATATTCTTTTGTTTTCACAAACCTTTTGATATCATGATTCCATGGCTGAACATCTGGCTCCATTTCAATTGCATTACAATAACTATGCCTTTCTCGAACCTGAATTTCCAGCGGGTCAATGTGAACATTACCCGGGTCTGGCAACACTGAGGCCAAACTAGCTAGTGCATCAGCTAACTCATTATAGAATCGAGGGTTATACTTGAACTCCACGGACTTGAACCGTTTGCTGAGATCTTCCACATGTGGATATACGAGATGAGTTTGATGTTTCGAGTTTCCCATTCGCCTTGGGCTTGCCGAATGATTAAATTAGAATCCCCCTGATTAATAATTCCTCTACACCCAGATCAATTGCCATGTTCATGCCTAGAATGCAGGCTTCATACTCGGCGTTATTGTTTGTACAGACGAACCGAAGCTGGGTTGTGGCCGGATAGTGCTGACATGTGTGCGAAATTAGAATTCCCCCAATTTCCATGCCTTTTGCATTTACAACCCCATTAAAGAACATTTTCCAGGCATTGGTGCTCTTCGAAACTTCTTCAACCGAGTTTACTTCCCCATCCTGAAAGTAAGTGCTTAGGGGTTGGGCTTTCATCGCCGTACGGGTGACATAGACTATGTCAAACTCGGTGAGCAGGATCTGCCATTTTGCTAACCTTCCAGTGGGCATTGGCTTCTAGAATATATACTTCAAAGAATTCATCCTGATTATGAGATATGTGGTGTAAGCCAACAGATAATGTCTGAGCTTCTGGGCGACCCAAGTTAGGGCGCAACATGTTCTTTCCAACAAAGTGTATTTAACTTCATAACTGGTAAACTTCTTGCTCAGATAGTATATGGCTTGCTCTCTTTTCCCGGTCACATCGTGTTGCCCCATGACACAGCCGAAAGAATTTTCCAAGACTGTCAGGTACAAGAACAAAGGTCTTCCTTGCTTGGGTGGAACCAAGACTGACGGATATGGCAGATATTCTTTGATTTTATCAAAAGCTTCTTGACACTCATCTGTCCATTTGATTTCCGCATCTTTCTTCAACAACTTAAATATGGGCTCACAAGTGGTAGTAAGCTGAGCAATGAATCTGTTGATGTAATTCAACCTCCCTAGCAGTCTCATGACCTCTTTCTTGGTCCTTGGAGGGGGAAAATCCCGAATAGATTTTATTTTTGTTGGATCTAATTCGATACCCCTCCGACTAACTATAAACCCTAGAAGTTTCCAAGACAGAACTTCAAATGCACATTTAGCTGGGTTCAATTTCAAGTCATACATGCGCAGCCGCTCAAAGAACTTCCTCACATCTCGCACATGGTCTTCTTGTGTTCTGGATTTAATGATCACATCATCCATATATACCTCAATTTCCTGGTGCATCATGTCATGAAAGATGGCAGTTATAGCTCTCATGTAGGTTACCCCGGCGTTTTTCAAACCAAATGGCATGACCCTGTAACAGTAAGTGCCCCAAGGTGTGGTGAAAGCAGTCTTTTCTGCATCTTCTTCATCCATCAGAACCTCTTGATATCCATCATAACAATCCACAAAAAACTGTATCTCGTGTTTAGCACAGTTATCAACAAGAATGTGGATGTTTGGCAGTGGAAAGTTATCCTTGGGACATGCCTTGTTCAAATCCCGGTAATCAACACATACTCGGGTTTTTCCATCTTTCTTTGGCACTGGAACCATATTAGCCAGCCACGTGGTGTATCGGACCACTCGGATCATACCAGCTTTCAGTTGTTTCGTGACTTCTTCGTTAATCTTATCACTAATGTCAGTTTTGAACTTTCTTTGCTTCCGTTGGACCGGTGGATAACCGGGATAGGTAGGCAATTTATGTACCACCAAATTAACACCCAGCCCTGGCATATCATCATAAGACCATGCGAACACGTCTTTGAATTCAAACAAAAGTTGGATCAAAGCATCTCTGGTTCTTTCATCAGCGTGAATGCTTATCATGGTTTCTAGGATCTCTTCTGAACTGCCCAAATTAACTGGCTCGGTTTCATTTATGTTTGGCTTAGGCTTATTCTCAAATTGTTCCAATTCTTGATTTATTTCCCTAAAAGCCTCATCTTCATCATATTCTGGGTCTTGATTCATTATTTCAAAGTTAGACAGTATTTTAGGATCTTGGCATGAAGTCCGCAAGTATATCATGTTATTTAAGTCCGCATTATTAGAACTGAAAAGAAAAAGATAAGAAAAATAGCAAAATCAGAACAAAAGAAAAGAGACATCTATGGACGATGAAATATTGACTCCATTTAATTGAATTGAAGATATGAGGGTTTACATTAGAATAAAAATACAATAAAGTAAAGCATTCGAGTTACACCCTAAAATATCTCGTAATGTAGAAGAGATGGCAAGACTGAATTACCGAGACTCTCGCTTGACGGGGAATTTGGTAGCCTCCTAGTTCTGAAGCATGAAATCTGGCCCCATATACTGCACCATGGCATTTCTCGTGCCTTCCCCTGGCTGGACCATGTGGGACTCATATAGCATTTGTTTCAAGGCTTCACATATATCATCGATTTCTCCGACCATAAAGGCCTCTTTTCTTCTTACACATACTTTGGTTTGGAAAATGATTGGGCGAGATGTGGAATGGGCTGGGACAGGACCCACCCATTTTCTTTGCGCTTATCAGCTCATGTTCTGTCGGCCTCTGTAGCTCGGAAGCCCACACCAAAGCACTTCTCATTGGCAATTGGGATAATAGGCTCAGTAATGCCCTGCAGAGATAACCCGAGCCCCTTTCCGGGCTTGTACCTATTTCGAATCATTTGGGTGGCAACCATGACCGAAGCATTAGACAAGCAAGGTTGAGGTAATGGGACCCCTTCTTCAAATTGGTCGGCAACCGTAATTTTGAAAGCTTGGTACACAATATGCTCACTACCTTCCCTAGATTCAGGACATGGGACTGAAGGGTCCCGGTAGATGGATTGCTCATCTTCTACATGGACAAAAATCTCTTGATTTTCATATTCAAACTTGACCATTTAGTGAAGAGTGGAGGGAACAGCTCCAGCAGCATTAATCCACGGTCTACCCAGGAGGAAATTGTATGTGGTTTCCATGTCCAAAACCTGGAAGGGCACCTCAGAATACACGGGGCCAATAGTCAGAATCAGATCAATTTCTCCTATTATGTCTCTCTTGACCCCATCAAAATCTCGTATGCAGACATTGTTTGCCCGGATTCTTTCTATTCAGATCTCCATTCTCTGGAGTGTTGAGAGAGGGCAAATATCGACCTCTGACCCACTATATAACATCACTCTTTTCACATAATAGCCCTTACATTTAACAATCAAGTGGAGGGCTTTGTTGTGAGCGGCTCCCTCTGGGGGAAAATCATCGCGGCTGAAGGAAATCCTATTGACCTCAAAGAATCTTTTGGCAATTCTTTCCAATTGTTTGACAAAAGTATCCACCAGGACGTATGCTTCATTCAGTGTTTTGAGGAGCACTTTATGGTGTTCATCCGAACTCAGCATCAGAGATAAGAGTGAGACCTGGGAAGGAGTCTTCCGAGTTGGTCAACTATTGAATATTCTGATATTTTCATCTTTCTAAAGAAATCTTCTGCTTCCTCATTGCTTATAGGCCTCTGGGACGATATCTGTTTATCCCTGCGCATCTTGGACTTCTTTAGCTCTTCTGGGGTGTGGTGCTTCCCAGACTGATTCACCTCGTTCACTTCTCCAATAACCTCTTTCCCTTTGTATGTAACCACAATTCTATTGTAGTTCTAGGGGACTACGGTGGGATCTTTCATAGGACTCTGTGGTGCGATGCTAATAACCATGGGTTCAGTCAGCCTGGGTAAATATTACCGACTCCCGCGCCACATAGGTCCCCCTTGGCATATACAATCTTGGCACAGTCAATATAGCCTTCCTTTCCTCGAATTTCTTGGGAGTGTAGAGGATAAACTGTTCTTTTATTGGGGCCTTGGGAACATAGAGAACCACATTGTTGGCAGGTGCTGGCCCATTTTTGTTTCAACAACTTGAGGAATCAGAGCAACTTTCTTTTCGGCTTTGGCCGGTTTGAACGTCGCTTTAGGTCTTGCCTATAAATTGGCGATGTCAATAATGGCCTTCAATGCCGGGTCAAACTCTTTGTCCTCACAAAGCATACCAATGACTGGTCCATTATTGTTAGCTGGTAATGGATTGTTAGTCACATTAGGGATCTCCTCGTCCCTCAGCACAATTCTTTTCTCTTCAATCAAGCCTTCGACACCCCTTTTGAGGGCCCAACAATCTTCTATGTCATGGCCTTCTATTCCTAAATGGTATGCACAACTGGTACCGCCCCTGTATGATGGAGACTCGGGATTTTGCCGATTGGAAGGCGCAGGTTGCAAAAGACCCAGTTGGATAAATTTCTTAAGCAGACTGGAGTAAGATTCACCAATAAGGGTGAAATTGTTTTTCCTAGGAGGCTCACGAGGGCGTGGATTATGTTGGTGTGCATTTTGTGGTAGGCAAGAATTATATAGATCTTGATAGGGATATTTATTTCTGGGAGTTGGAGCTCGGGTTTGGTTGTAATGTTGTTGGTTCCGTGTGTAAGGTCGGGCATTCATGACCGCATAGTGAGGCGGTTCCACAACATAAGATGCATCTTGATGTGGGAAATAGTGTTGTGGGATTCTTGGTGGCATATAAGAGCGGTCAAATGATCGGCGAGGCCCTCTTGAACCCGAAGCCATCATGGCTCCTTCCTCTCTCTTTTTGCGATTAGCCAAACCCCCTGAACCGTTCTGGATGGCTTGGGAGGTAGCTTTCAAGGCAACTTGACTCAATATCCGGCCAATTTTTAGACCGTTCTCTACCATCTCCCCAATCTTGATGGCCTCAGCAAATGGCTTACCCATAGCAGACATCATATTCTGGAAGTAACCAATCTCCCAGGCTTGCAGGAAGACTGTAACCATTTCTGCTTCGTCCATGGGTGGTTTTACTCTGGTGGCATGCTCGCGCCATTTGATAGCATACTCGCGGAAACTTTTCACGGTTTTCTTCTTCAAATTAAACAATGAGTTTCTGTCTGGAGCGATGTCCACATTGTAATGGAATTGTCTGACAAAATCTCGAGCCAAATCATCCCATATGTGCCAGTGGGAGATTTCTTGATCTATGCATTATTCCGAGACGATTCCAATCAAGCTTTCTCCGAAGTAGGCTATCAATAACTCTTCTTTCCCACCAGCCCCTCTCAGCTGATTGCAGTATCTTTTTAAATGAGAAATTAGGTCTCCGTGCCCATCATACTTCTTGAACTTTGGCATTTTGAAACCATCAGTAAATGAACATTTGGGAACATGCACAAATCCGAATAAGAAACACTTTTTTGTCCACTCACGCCTTGCATTTTTTTCAAGCTCTGTTCCAAGCTTCTCATCTTCCGAGCTATTTCTTCCTGCTTGGGATTTCTAACTATTTTTTCTTGCTCAATCGGGGACTCATATTGTGGCTGTTAAGCGTACGAGTCCGGAGTAACATGAGTCAGGTCAGACTGAAATTGCGGGCCTTAGAAGGTGAATATTGAAGGTTCAAAACATGTCCCGGGCACGGTTGGTTGTGCCATGGCGAAGGCCGGTGGTGCGGAGAATAACGTTGACGGTGCTCCGGAGAATGGTGTCTGGGGGCGGACCACAAAAGGCATACTGGTGAAGTTGGATGATGTAGAAGGGTACCCAAATGGGACAAATGGGTTAGTCATAGGGATGTTGGTGGTTCCAACTGTCCTTGGGACCAGCTCGGGTAACTCGGAAATTGCGCTTGGTGGATCCCTACTTTGGACCAGGTGTCCTACATTTCCAACATGCGGAGATGCAACATCTTGTTTTCTTCGGCAGATACCGACTTGGGTTGTGAAATAGCCAGCTCAGGGCTATCCTCAGTGTTAAAAATGCAGAGATTGCTTTCTGAAGCCATTGGAACCTTTCCTTTGGATCTTGTAAAATAGGGGTGAGAAGCCAAATTACCGATAAAACCAACCACCTGAACAAGACCTGGCTAAAGGCATATATAACAACCTTATTAGTTTTGAGACATTTAACATATAGGAAATCACATATTGGGATACAGTGCACCTAAACAGTTTAAACGTTTCTACAATGTTTTTGCAACGATTGCATGTTTCATCCCGGCTTTCACTATCTCTTTTTCGCTCTGTAATTCTTTTCTTTTATTTCCAATCTCTTTCTCTATTGTTTTGTCATTCCTAGTTTTCTCTTTTGTCTTTATCACACTTTTTTCATTTTCTTTCACTTATTGCCTCTCAATTTTTTTTATTTTTTATTTTTCACTTAGATTAATTATGGTTATGATCGAATCCGATGGGGGATTGCCTACGTATCATGACGCCGCATGAATCAGACCATTACGTAGTTCAGGATGATTAGGAATAAAGTAAATAAACTAACTTTTTTTTTAAATTTCCGAAAGAAAGACTTATAAAGAAGAAAGAAAATATTTTTGGATTTCGATTTGTTTGTTTTTTTTTTTGAGAATTTTTTAAAAGAAAGACTTCTAAAGAAGAAAGATTTTATTTTTGAATTTAGATTTTTTATTTTATTTTTTTCGGAGAAAGACTTCTAAAGAAGGAAAAAAACATATTTTTGGATTTTGATTTGATTTATTTTTTTTTTTAATGAAAGACTTCTAAAAAGAAAGAAAGAAAGTATTTTTGGGTTTAATTTTTTTTTCTTATTTGAGATTTTCTAAGGAAAGACTTCTAAAGAAGGAATTAAGGAAAAATACTTTTAGATTTTTGAAAATTGGGGGCCGCAACCGATGAAGTTTTCCTACGTATCTCACATCCGGTGAGAATCAGACCCGCATAGTTCAGTCAATGTTAATGGAACAGGGGAAACATGACACTTGAAAACTTTGGCTCATTTTGAAATGACATTTCTTTTTCACTTTGTTTTTTAAAATTTCGGTAGAGTTTTAGAATTTTTAAAATACCTAGATTTTTAGAACCGGGTAAATTTTCTCTCGTACCTCACTCTTTATTTTTCTTGATTTTCTTTCCCTATTCTAGAAGCCGGTCAAAATGCAAGCCAAAACAAACATATGTACAAGTAGCACGTAAAATGCATCAGGATGGTCTTTTATATTGGGTACACCTGTCCTAGACGGACCCAACCCCTGTGTTAAGTCCCCAAAGTTAAATGCACGTAATGCAAACAAACGTTCCTACTAGGGTTCCGGCAGGAGGCTATGTTATTCTAGGTTTAAATCTTGGGTGTGTTGTTCTAGACCTGGCTTACCCGAGCGGACAACTCGAGCGGGGGGGGGGGGGGAGGGGGGAGGCAACATACCTGGAATACAGAAGCTTCACCGGCTTTACAACTTGTCAGATTTTCATTCTAAAATTAGGGGTATGACTCTAACAGAAAAGAAGCCACGCGAAGCATTAGCACATAGGCCAAGTAAAACAGTTATTCTAAGCTCGAATTTTGAACCCTGAACCAGAAGTTCTGGGTTCGTTTCCCCAGCAGAGTCGGCAGAGCTGTCACACCTCCCTTTTCAGAAAAATAGGGGAGTTTTTCCAATTAAAGTGATATTATTTGAAATGGGATTATTTATTTAATTATAGTAGCCACTAGGAATAATTTTTATGGTGTCCCAAATCACCGATTTATTTTAAAATTCCAAATCGGGAAAATTGACTCTATTTATGGTCCGCGAATACAGAAGATCGGGTAAGGAATTCTGTTATCCCGGGAGAAGATGTGAGGTACTCCCGAGTTCCGTTTAGCACGGTCGCTTAACAATTAATACTTTGCTTAATTATCTGATTACATGTTTTAAACCTATTGTGCATTTTACTCTTTACCGCTTTTAATTATTTATGTAACCAATTTTAGTATTTATGAAATTTATTTGAACAAGTCGCGATGTTGCACACTCATTGTTTTTGTACATATTGCAAATTACGCCACGTGAAATGCACCCGTGATTCACAACATGTTTATTATTATTTGAAGTTGTGGTCAAGTCGCGTGAAACACGCACTTTAATTCGGAGTTACGTATTATGACTATGCCACAGAAACCGTACCCATAGTCACGATGATTTATTAATTGCTCCTAAAGCAAGCTACGAATGTTCAAAAGAATTATTTTTTTCTAAATTAGTTTGAGATTGTTGTGGGGCCTCAGGCTTATGAAAATTAATTGTGGAAGGAAAAGTAGTAGATTTGTTACAGAAAAATGGATTAGCCTTACTAAATTTAATTTTTTGCGGGTTTTGAGATTTTGGTGTAAGGTCGCAGGTTGTATGCACATATTGTGAATCATGCACACATGATTTTGATCACTGAAATCCAAGAATGAGCGCACGTGAATTAAGTATTACTTTACATATTCAGAATCAAATTATAATTACCAACGGTTTAAATACATGCCCATGGAATTTAACTAGTGGGGGGAAAGATGGACGTAATTATACGTAAACAGTTGTACTATTGATTCTAATTTGGTCATTTTAATCAAGAATAAAGGTGAAGGAAAATATAAATGCCCAGGTCCTCAATGGGCTTTCCTTGGTGATGCCCAGAATCTGTCATTAACTAAACGGGCCACAGAATGACCAGTTCTATCTTTAGGCCCTACAGAGTGAATTCAACTCCAAAATTTAACAGAAAAGTTGTTAGCATGCGTTATAAGACAAAATCTGCAACTATTCAAGTCCAGCATTAATTTGCAATTAATCTAAATAACGTGAGAGGTTCATAGCCTAATTAAATCGAACTAATTACATCCATAAATCAACCAATCAATTACAGACATTATTTTACAATCCAGTATCAAATGCTACAGAATTAGGCATCTATAACTACTACTTTCATTGAGAAAGCACCATGGAACCACTGCATTCTATAATCAGAATCCTTTGAGTTAGGTTTTTCAAAGTGAATCTAAACCAAAGGTGACCAGATTCCCGGATTCATCATCCTTGAAGTCACATTACACATGAATCTTATTTAAACTCAATAAAAATTTTAGTAGTGAACTATTCATGAGAGTGATAATAACTGAAATGGCTTAGTCCAAACATACATGTTAAAGAGATGGAAATTTAAACAAAACTTCATCAAAACTATATTGGATCTATTGAATCAAGCATGAACATTGCATAGACAAGTTGGGATTTCATTTATGATCCAAGCAGAAAATAACAAAGGTGGATGAACGCACCTACTAGCAGAGAAACAGCAACAGAGAAACAAGGAGAAATCTTAACTTTAAAGCTACAGCCTAACCACAACAGAGTGAGTACATCAACAAACACAATGATTTTTTAACTCGAACACCTATGAAACCCAGAATATGCAGCAACAGAGTAAGGATGTAGAAAACAAACTTGAATCTTCCTCTTTTTTCTTTTTGGTTTTTCTGTATTTAAATTGAATTTTTCAGAGTATTTTCTTTGAGAGCAATCAGTGAGGGTGAGGGAGTGTATGTGCGATTTTTGCAGAGAATTCGTGTATCATGTGTGTGAATATATGTCCCTTGTATAGAGGGTAGGGGAGTGCCCTATGAGAGAAAAAATCAGAGAGAGTGTAGGGAATCTGTTAGCTGAAAATTAGGGGAGAAAGCATCTTTTTTTAACCGAAAATGGACAGCTGTGCTTCAGCTATTCTTTTCCTATTTTCCCAGCCCCTTTTGCTTATGAAATTATCCCTTTTTACCCCAGATTTGACCTATTTTATTTGTTTTGTTGCACTTTAAACCCCTCTCTAGAAGCTTCCTACTCAACTACTTAAGATTCTTGATTTTCTTATTTCTTTTAACCCCCTTGTATTTTTAGTAACTACAAACGGCTATCACAAAAAACTTAGATGGATTACAAATCACAGCACAACAAACAATATTCAAACTTCAACCTATTTTAGGTGATTAACCTAATTTAAACATGTAATTAACTAATCAAGATCACTTTAACCTAATTAAACTGATTGTTATGCATCTAAAACATTGACCTAATACAGAATTACTGAATTTCAAAATCCCTACTAATCTGAACATGCCAATCATATGAAAGAGCACATTAACAGTCAACTACTGATGCACCATAGAACAATCAATTCAAATGACAGTTTAGCAAATTCGGCGAAGTATAATTAAAGATAACCTAAAATATGCTGTTAATTAAACTAAAACTAATCTATAACATGTAATTCAATCAGTCAAAACACAAAGAACGCCAATCATTCAGTAAATCATGCAATTAAGTAATGAAAAGAAAATAAGGATTACCCATTGACGACATCACTGTCGGCCTCCAAGAATCCGAGCGGTAATCGATATCATTACGCGGGCACTGATTCAATGCTTGAAAAGAAGAGATAGTGGCTGCATGTAACGATAACGATCATAGCTTGGCCAGAGAATCGAATGTAGAGAGATGGAGAGGAAAGAAACCCAGCAAAACCGTGGAGATTTTAACAAAATTAATGACTAAAGAAAGTTATGAAACCAACATCAATCGATAGCTCTCAACAGGAGCAGTCGACTGATGCAGGTCATAGCAGAAAGCAAGCTCGGATTAGAAGAAAAATTTAAAATGGGCAAATCTAGGGTTTTTGATATTTTGAGATCTAAAAATCCACGAGTTTGGTGGGGATTTTGAGAAAATCAATGGTAAATTTGGACTGAGGATGAGTTGAGGAGTATGGGGTGAAGATTTGAGGGAGATTGGTGGTGGGGCGCCACCGTGGGGCGATTTCCGGCGGCGGCTGTGAGAGAGAGTGAGAATGAGAGATGGGGGCAAATAAGGTTGGTCTCTAGGGTTTTGGGGGCTATTTCAGACAGTTTTATAGGATGGGGAAATCAGTTCCGGCCCGTTAGATCAAGACTTGATGAACGGTGGGGATGAGATCGGGATTAAATGGGGTCGTTTTGGTTTTTGGGGGAATTGGACCGGATTGGGGATTGGGCTGAGCGAGATTTTGTGAGGCAATTGGGCCGCTGAGATTGCTTTGGCTTAGTTTGTAATAATAACAAACAACCTCTTTCTTTCCTTTTTCTCAATTTCAAAAATAATCATTTTATTGAACACTCCTAATTCCAACTGATTTGCAAAATTAACCTATCAACCTATTTTCCTAACAATTGACTAATTGCAACATCAATTGACCAATTAATTAAATCAATGCAAAAACAATGCAAGAGTGATTAATGCGTATTTTTGATTTTTATGTATTAATTATGCAATTAACATGTAACTAAATCCTAAAATGCAATTAAAATCTAAAAATGCCATGAAATAAAGTTTTGACCAATTTTTTTTATATATTTGTTTTTTGGATTTTTGTGATTTGAGATATTAAATATGCACAAAAACGCAACTAAATTCGAACAAACAATTAAAGAGAAATTCCTAGAAATTCTATAAAAATCAAAAACAATTAGAAAGTAAATTATTATTTTTTTGGTGTGAATTTTGTAAGAGTATTTCGTAGGGCAAAAATTACGTGCTCACAAACAGCACCACGCATTTTTCACAACTTGCTCACTTACTCTAACACAGAGGTCAATGACATTACTTTTCCTTCATGCATCAAGTCCCCTCACACAAAAATAGAGAGTAGTTTCACACACAATAAAATTCAAGAACACATAGGAACTCAAGATAGAAAGAATTAACTTACTCTCAGAAATAAAATTCATGCACCACAAAGAATGTACCATAAGCTTGCCCGTAGTGTACTACTCTACTAATTAAGCTTATTCAGTCAAGGATCAAGTAGAATTTTATTTGGTTATAATGTAGGCTGCGGGACAGCTATGATACATTTGGATTTATTGATTGCACCTTCCTAAACACTTTAATATATACAATTGGCCGTTCAAAATCCCACATTTTTTGTCAAACCATAACTCCACCCTAACATCAATATATGTCAACTCCCCACTTCTTTAAGCACACATACATCAAAAGTTATCACTATCAATAAATATTTGCACAACAATGCAACTATATTTTTTCAATTCATGTGGCTCTTTTTTTTTTCAAAATAGTGCACCTTTATCCTTATTTCATTAGTTTCACTCAAAAGCTAACCAACACTCCACACATTAACTTTTACAAAGTTCATACCAATTTCAAGTGCTCGCGAGAGGTAAAATGGGTAAGGCTTGTAATGTGGTTGCCAAAGAAACAAGATTACAGGCTCAAAAAGGTTAACTAAGATACTTAACAATTAGGTGGGTACAACATATAACTAGCTCAACAAATAAACGCCTATCACTTCCAAGACTGAATAAAACTACTATTTCACTTTCAAACACACGGGGCAAGTTCTAGACATCAAATGAAATGCACAGAATACATAAAATCTCACACACACATGGCACAAAACTCACTCAGGATCAGACTCATCAAGACACTCTAATCAAAGTAGTTAAGCAAAATTTAGTTCATACAATTTAAGGTGCTTATACATGAGTCAAAACCTGAGCCTAAGCGTCACAACTAAAGCACTTACTATTCTCAAGGCATAATAAAGTCAAGAAATATTGCTTTCATTTAAAATGACAACACAAGATCTCCTACTCCTAAAAAGAAAACTACTCCAGGTTCAAATAAAACCCTTGGAAAAGAACCGCGACACAAAGAAAAACCAAGGGGGAATTCAGACGCTACCTAAAAAAAATCTTTTGTCTTTTTCTTTCGACTTAATCCCTCGAGAAACTTGTCGAATGACATCCATCGTCTGGAAAAATAAAAAAATTTCAAATTTTCAATCAAATGAATTACAAAAACACACATGGACATTTTTACATTCTATACATATGTACATCCTCACCGCACACTTTAAATTGTGTCATGTACCTATCACACACAAATAAAAAGAAGACGTAAGGACAACTTCCCTGAACATCCTGTCGGGGTTTGAGTCGAAGTTGGGATCCATCCCTCGCGCCCGAACTAGTGCACTCATCCATGCAGATAGCTTCTTCTCAGCCTTCTTGGGGTACACCCCACACTTATCTTTTTCACTCACTGCAGCCTTCTCTGTTACGCCCTTCACTTTTCACATAACACTAGCAGCTAGCTTCTCTCTTTTTACCCCCGTTTCTACATCCATCTCAAAAGTCACAGTTTCCTCGCCCACTCTAAGCATGAGTTTTCTCTCATGTATATCTAATATTTCTCTACCCGTTGCTAGGAATGGTCTTCCTACGATGAGGGGGACTTCCTTGTTATCTTCCATATTAACCACTATGAAATTCACAGGAAATACAAACTTATCTACCCGAACTAAGACATCTTCAGCTATTCCTTCGAGTATTAGAGTCGTTTGGTCTGCCAGCTGCAAAAATATTAGTGCAGACCTTATCTCTCAAATCTCCTTCTCCAGTTTCCTGTAAATAGATAAAGGCATTAAATTAATTATGGCAACAGAATCACATAGAAACTTATCAAAATTAGTAGTGCCTAAAGAACAAGGTATGGTAAAACTCCCTGGATCTCCACACTTTTGTGGGAGTTTATTTTGCTATACTGCACTGCAATATTTTGTGAGCTTGACCACTAAGGTCTCTTCTATTTTCCTCTTCTTTGTCAGGATCTCCTTCAAGAACTTGGCATAAGCCGGCATTTGTGAGAGCACTTCTGTGAATAGTAGGTTTATATGAACCTCTTTCAGCACATCTAGAAATCTCTCGAACTGCTTGTCTAGCTTTTCTCTACTTAGCTTTTAGGGAAAAGTCAGCACAGGGATATGCTTGCTCGCCTCAGGTTCCTCCCTTCTCGAGTTTTTTTCCTTCTTCTTTTCGACACCACTTTTCAGATGCTCCCCGATTTCTTTTTCATGTCTCAT
This sequence comes from Nicotiana tomentosiformis, assembly GCF_000390325.3. Taxonomy (NCBI): domain Eukaryota; kingdom Viridiplantae; phylum Streptophyta; class Magnoliopsida; order Solanales; family Solanaceae; genus Nicotiana; species Nicotiana tomentosiformis. The sequence goes on from NC_090813.1 coordinate 74,802,260, forward strand.
ATATTTGTGGATTGGGGTGAGATCCTTCAACACTTGCCCATTTTTCAAAGTTACAATATTCAGTGTTTCTTTGGGACTTCTTTCTGTATCAGCCGGGAATGTTCATGGGGCTCTTCAGACATTAGAGTAGCTAATTGCCCAATCTGTGTTTCCAGGCTACGAAATGATGTACCTAATTCTTTGATAATTGCATCATGGGAATCAAGCCTCTCATATGTCTTGATAATAAAGGTCTTCATAAGATCTTCCATGCTGGGTTGATTCGGCTGTGGAGATTGATACTGCTGCCTCTGCTGATTTTGAAAACATGGAGCTCCTTGTTTCTGGAATCCGGGGTTGTTTTGTTGCCATACATTTGCAGTACCCCCAGGTGAACTCCATGAAAAATCGGGGCGCCTCTGCCCCATTGCATTAAAATTATAGTTTGCTACAACATTCACTTCCTCGGTTGAGACTTGACTCTCATGCATATTTTGCATCACAAGTTGTGTGGTGTACATTTTGCATCGAAGCTACAGTTAGCTTTCGTATTTATTTAGCCATAACATCAAGTTGTAGTTGCACAGATGTAGTAGTATCAACTTGGTGAACATCAGTTGGTTTTTGTTTTCACACTATTAGAGGGCCACTGATTAACATCTTCAGATAATTCATCAAGAATTGTAACTATCTCCTCTGGAGTCTTCTTCATAAAGGGGCCTCCAAATGCATTGCTTAATGTTCAACGTGAGGTCAGTGTCAATCCATTCCAAAAATCCTGGAGTTGCATCAAGAGTTTAATTCTGCTATATTGACACCTTCTAACTATCTCCTTAAACTGCTCACATGCTACAAAAATAGTTTTATTCTCTTTCTCATAGCGTAGCTGAGGAGAAATATTTATCAAGAAGTTTTCTGGTCATTTCCTCCCATGTTTGAATTTATCCATTTGGAAAGCTTCGAAGCCATTGCTTCGCATTATCTTTAACTGAAAAGGGGAATGCCCTTAAATACACTGCATCTTGTGACACCCCATTGTATTGAAAGGTATTCATAATCTCCTCTAAGTCCATCAGATGCGTGTTTGGAACTTCGTTTATCTTTCCTCTGAAAATACAATTGTTTTGAATGGTTTGAAGCAAACTTTACTTCAATTCGAAATTATTGGCTGCAATTGGAGGTGGTCTAACACTTGACAATCGTTGATTGTAGACTGGTCTGGCGTAGTCACCCAATGCTCTACCAAGCCTTGGTACCACATTCTCGAACTGGTCTTCAATTAAGGGTCGATTTAGATTGAATCTTCGACACCTATTGTCTTCGACAGTTTCCTCAACAGCTCTATGGGCTGCCTCAGCAGCTGCCTCTACCTCATTGTCATCATTATTAGCCGTGTGTTCTTGGTTTGAAGGTTGCCCCAAGAACCTTATGGTGAACTCTTTCTCTTTACTCAGTTGTCGCAGGTGTTTTTCTAATTCCCGGTTGTAGGGTATTACTTCTTTACAAGAAGATTGTGTCATACACAACAGACTGAACCTATTGCCTGCACATGGAGGAGAAACCCGTGACGAACAAAATAAAAGAAAAAAAAATAACTTCCTGAATTAGCACAACAAACTATTTTAAACATTATTGATTGCCAATCCCGGCAACGACGCCAAAATTTGACGAGCACAAAATACACACTTAAATTGTGCTCGCTAGTCAAAGATAGTATAATATAATATCGTGTCCATAAGGATTGGAGTTAAACATTATTGTCATAGTTTATAGCTTGATTGCTATCCAAGATAATCAACATTTGATAGTTATTTGATTAAAAACTAAAATTAACTAAGAATCTAGAGCTAATTGACTATGACAATCGCAACAAAAGTAAGCACGGAAGATATCAATGGGAGAAAGTAGGGATTGATTGGATAGGTGTAAGATAATTGTCTGCGATTAACTCTAGTTAATTCACTCCTAATGTTCAAGTGAGTCTCTCGAATTCACTCAATTATTAGTTCAAACGTTTCATAGAAACTACTCTCTCGATTAAGTCTCAATCTCACAATATAAACCAATTTAAGCTCGGTGGAGATATGCAAGAATTCGTAATGGATTGTTCTTTAGGAGAACCTCTTTCAATTATCCTCCTAACTAGGTTTAATCAATGATTCAACTAGCCTCTTTCGATTACTAAGAAAAATTAATGAACTCAACCAAGAACAAGTGAATATATATGCAACAATTAAATCTTTCAAAAACAATTCAAATAAATTAAAATAGAGTTATAATCCACAAACAATCATCAATACACCAAATCCATCAAAATCCAAAAAGATCTATTCCATTGACATGGAGAAGTTCTTCACAAATGTAACTAAAGTATATTAAAACATAAATTCAATTCAAACCCAGATCTTGAGTGAGGAAGGAATGATGAAATTCTTGTTCTTGTGTTCTTCCAACTCCTCCTTAGCCTCCTGTAACGACCCGGCTGGTCGTATTGAGAATTTAAATCCCATTCGGCAGCATAAGTCCCTGAGCAGCTTCATATTATATGTATTGACTTGCGTGCGTGATTGAATTCAGTAACCGAATGATTCTGAGTGATTTGGGACACTTAGTCACTAAAACGAAAGCTAAAGTCTTAGGATTTTGACTGTAGTTGGAACTATGTGAAGATGACTCCGGAATGGAGTTCTGGTGGTTCTGTTAGCTCCGTTGGATGATTTTGGACTTAGGAACGTGTCCAGAGGGTGAATTTGAGGTATGTAGCTGATTTAGGCTTGAAATGGCAAAAGTTAAATTTTCGGAGATTTTGACCGGATGTGAACTTTTTTATATCGGGGTCGAATGTGATTTCGAGAGTTGTAACAACTCCGTTATATTATTTGGGACTTGCCTGCAAAATTTGGGGTCAATCAGATGTGGTTTGGTAGGTTTCGATATTAGTTATAGAAATTAGAAGTTTCAAGTTCATCAAGTTTGAATCGAAAGGTGAATTGTGTTTTTAGCATTGTTCTGTGTGATTAGAGGGCTCGACTAAGTTCGTATGGTATTTTAAAACTATTTTGTGTGTTTGGTTGAGGTCCCGGGGGCCTCTAGTGTATTCGGGTGCTTAGCGGAGGAAATATCAGACTTATGCAATTGCTGAAACTTTGCTGGTTTCAAGTATTTCGCACCTGCGGTGGGGAGATCGCAGGTGCGGGATCGCACGTGCGGAGTGAAGGGTGCAGGTGCGCTTTGGGCCAAGAAGGTCTGTGAGAACATGTGCGAGAATGGAGCCGCATCTACGCATCCGCAGATGCGGAGTGATGGTCGCAGAAGCGGTATGGGCGGCCTGGGCGGGGGGTCGCAGATGCGGACTAGAATCCGCAGGCGCGCACTCGCAGGTGCGGCCTTGGGCTTGCAGAAGCGGACCAGAGGACTTAATTCATTTCCACACCTGCGATGGAATTTCCGCAGGTGTGACTGGAAGTCCGCAGGTGCGAGATCAGTGGGAAAAAATGGGAAAATTTCGAGGGTTTGATCTCATTTCACTTTTGGGCTTTGAGAGCTCGGTTTTGGGAACTTCCTTATGGGTTTTTCAAGAAAATCGATTAGGTAAGTGTTCTTCACCTAGAATTTAATATAATACATGATTTTATCTTTACTTTTATATTTTAATTTGTGTTTTGAGTTGAGGAAAATGGTGGTTGTTGAAGAAAGTTTTCGAAATGGAAAATCATGATTTGAGGGACGAATTGGTATCAGAATTTAATAAATTTAGTATGGTTGAACTCGTATCGGAATGGGTGTTCGGATTTTGTGAAATTTGTTAGGTTCCAAGGTGCGGGCCCGGGGATCGATTTTTAGATTTTGATAAAGATTGAAGCTTTATGATCCGGAATAGTTTCTTATGAGTTTTATTTGTGCTTTGAAGTTATTTTGATTAGATTTGAGCCATCGGGAGGCCATTTCAACGAGAAGTTCACTTTTGAGTATCGGTCTGTCTTCTTTGAGGTAAGTATCTTGCCTAACCTTGTGTGGGGGTACTACCCCTTAGGATTTGAGTCTCTATGCTAATTGTAGTTCGTGTACGTGAGGTGACGAGTACGTGCTCAGACTTATTTGTGGAAAGTTGGCCTTTTAGGGTTCTTAGGTTCTTGTATTTACTGAATATGCAGTTGTTTTGTTATGAATACATTTCTTAATTACTAGTTTCACTTCTACCTGCTTTAATTAGAGTTAATTGCTTCATGATCCACTCTTGTTGTTCATTTGATTCATTTGTGCCTTAACTAAAATTGTTATCTCTTCTATTGTCATGTTATCTTTCCCCTAATTACTTATCTTTATTTGAAGTTATAATTATCTCTTCTGTAATTGGTCATCCTTAATTGAAACTATGATTATCTTTCTGCTGCTTATCCTTAATTGAATTAGTTGTGTCTCTTTCGTAATTGCCCGACCTTAAAGTAAGTTTAGATATCCTATATCTTAGTCGACTTATCCTTATTTAGAATCATTCGACTTGTGTTAGCTCCCTTGTTGTTGAACTGTACATTGCGGGCCGTTGTTACATATTATTTCTTTTCTTGTTGAGTTGTTCTTATTATGAGTAGTATTCTCTATTGTGACTACTCCTTGTGAATTAGTTACTCTGTTTCTTTGTGTTCTAGAATTTTGGAGTTGACTTATTTGTCGTACCCTTGTATTATTGTCATTATTGTTGTTATACTTGTTATTGTGATGCACGAGGTTTTTGTCATGCGGTTGTTATTATTGTGATGCACGGGGTTTCTGCTGTTCGAGTGTTATTGGGTTGCACGAGGTTTCTGTCGTGCTATTGTTGCTATTGATATTTGCACATGGGGCGTGACAAGACGGGATGTATATATATGTGGGTTGCGCATGTGGCGAGACAAGGTGGGAACATTATTATGCACGTGTGGCGAGACAATGCGGGCATTTATTTTACTATTGCACACATGGCGAGACAAGGTGGGTTGTGTCGGAGATTGATTTGTGATGATTTGTGATGGCCTGGGGGCATTCTTGTTGTTGATATTTGTGTAGTGGTACACTTACCTCTGTGAGCTTTATCTTGTGAAAGTTGTGAGAAAACATTCTACGTGCTATCCGTTCATTTCCCTTATGCTCACTAGCTGGTATGAACTATGTTAGGACACTTGCACAAGCATACACATAGTTAAGCTCTCTTATCATATAAGAGGTTTTCTTGATATTGTTGAGTATAGATGTACACCCTTGCTTACTTGCCTTCTATGTGAGAATGGCTCTATTTGGCACGCGAGTCGTCAATGCGATTATGAGGTGTAATGAGGGCACGGGATGCCAAGTGTTAAGGTTCAGGCATTGAGACCTGTGAGTTGTGATTTGTCCGAGGTTCGGTATCTCATGGAGTTTATTGACTGAAACTTGATGTGAAAACGGTCGTTGTGGTTGAATGATTGCTTGTCCTTTCTGTATCTGTGATTTCGGATTTATGTTGCATTTCCGTTCATCCTTCCGTGTCTTTATTTTGGTATTCCACTGATATTTGTTGTTGTCCTTTCCTATTGCAATTACTGTATTGTTAGACATATCGCGTTATTTTTTTATGTAGATATTATACTCTGTTGTTTCTATACTTATACTTTGTTCAGGTTATTTAGTCCAGTAGGTGTCTTGACTGTACCTCGTCACTACTCCATTGAGGTTAGTCTTGATACTTGTTGGGTACCACCGTGGTGTACTCATACTGCACTTCTGCACATTTTTGTGTAGATCCAGGTATTTTCGAAGTCAGTCAATCATTAGCTAGCAGTGCAGACTGTTGCTGTGGAGACTCAAGGTAAACATGTTGCTGTGTTCGCAGGCTTCGAAGTCACCTTCTGATTTGTATTCACACTATTTACTTTATTTCAAATAGTTGTATTTAGTAAATTGTAGCAAACTCTGTAGAGCTTATGATTTGTACTACCGATTTTGGGAATTATAAATTTTATAGAGATTTCTATTTCAAAAATTATTAGATGTTATTTAATTATTGTTGCTATTCAGTAAATGTTAGGCTTACCTAGTCCCTAAGACTAGGTGCCATCACGATACCCAACTGAGGAAAAATTGGGTCGTGACAAGTTGGTATCAGAGCTCTAGGTTTATAGGTGCTACGAGTCATAAGTGAGTTTAGTAGAGTCTTGTGGATCGGTACGGAGACGTCTGTACTTATTTTCGAGAGGCTACGGAACTATTAGGACAGTTTCACTTCCTTCATTCCTATCGTGCGAGTTCATTGGTCTCGAAGTTTGAACTTTTATCATTCCATAGTCTCACAGATGGTGAGGACACGAGCTACAGTTACTGATGAAGTTACCCCCGGAGCAAATGTCGCTGGGGGCAGAGGCAGAGCTGACGAGGAGCACGTGCCGCAGCTAGGGCACCTACCAGAGTAGCAGTTGAGGAGCCGCCAGTAGTTCCAGTTGGGGGGCAGGTACCGGAGGCGCCTGCTGTTACCCCGCACTTCAGGAGACCTAACACAGTTCCTGAGTATGTTTGGTATATTGGCTCAGGCGGGGTTGATTCCGGTTGTACCAGATATTTTCCAGATCGGGGGAGGAGCTCAGACTCCCGTCGCCCATACTCCAGAGCAGCGAGTTCATGTTGGTTAGGTTCCAAAGGTGTCATGGCGACACAGTCCATGGTCCAGTTCAGCCCATGGTTAGGGCAACAACATCTGAGGAAGAACAGCTTAGACTTGAGAGGTACAAGAAGTACCACCCTCCTACCTTCAGTGGATTGGTGACAGATGATGCCTAAGGTTTTCTGGAGGAGTGTCACCGCATTCTCCATACTATGGGTATTGTGGAGACGAGCAGGGCTGCTTTTACTACGTTCCAGCTCAGGGGAGCGGCTTATCAGAGGTGACAGACGTATGAGTTGGGTAGCCCAGCCGAGTCAGCTTCACTTACATTGGTTCACTTTTCAGAGATGTTCCTGAAAAAGTTTGTACCTCAGTCCCTTCGAGATGCATGTCGCATGGAGTTTGAGCAGCTATGCTATGGCACTATGTCAGTGTCAGAGTATGCCATTAGATTCAATGATTTGGCCAGACATGCACCTGCTTTGGTCGCTAGAGTTAGAGAGCGTGTCCGTAGATTCATTGAGGGGCTCAGGCATGATATTCAATTCAACATGGCTAGGGAGTTGGAGTCGGATCTTTCGTTTTAGCAGGTGGTAGGGATCGCTCGCCGAGTGGAGGGCATGTGGGATCAAGAGAGAGAGGACATGTGAGGTCAGGAGAGAGAGGACAGGGAGGCGAGGAGGACTCGTAGACCGAAAAGATCTACTGGTCCTTATTTTGGAGGCAGGGTACAACATGGTAGAGGTTTTGTGGGTCAGCCAGTTCAGTTTGCACTTCAGGCTTCGCACAGTGTTTCAGGTGCTCATGGGTCTCAAAGTACCTGTACCGCACAGTTCCCATAACCATGTCAGCAGAGAGGTTGTTTCGAGTATGGTGATACCAGCCACATGGTGAGAGATTGTCCTAGACTCTTGACAGGTGTGTCACAGCAGAGTATTCAGGCGAGTAGAGGGCGCCCAAGAGGGGAAGGCCCGACCCGTTGATATGTTTCATATAGTAGGATTGAGGCCGTTACGCCAGATGATGCCATACAGTTATGCTTTTGATTTGTTATAGAGGGGCACCATTCGTATTTTGTTTCAGTTCTGCTTATTATGGTAAGTCCCCTATTTGTTGCTCCACCTATGAGTGAGTTCATGACTTAGTATTCTGTACATGTGTTTGTCCCTGTTGGGAGATTTTATGAGTGATAACCGTGTCTATTGTTGTTTTAATTCATTATTGAAAGTTACGAGACTAGAAGTAAATTCATGTTTTCTATTATGGAAGGTTTGATGTGATTCCTGAGTAATTTTGGTTACGATTTGTGATTTGATACTCTACCGGGGTGAGAGTTCAGTAAGTGTTGTGATTTTATTGGCAGAATTGAGTTAGTAGAAGATTTCAATTGGTGTGATGTGTATTCGGAATGTGATTCAGAGTTAAGGGTGAGACCCTCACAATTCCATGTGATTTGATATGTTTGAGCCGGGTTGCGTGCCGCGGTGGAAGTTATATTAGGATGAGATCCCTGTGATTTGTTCATATACTTTAATTTTTCCTTTTAAATTGATTTGTAGGATGGTACTCAGAGAGAGTTGTGTCTGTCGGGCTTGTTTGATGTTTCTCTTTACATATTCAGTCATTTTTGTTCTATGCTTCTTGAGTTTTAGCTTGCGGGGTGTGTGCCCGGTGGTGTTAGTTGTGACTTGTTGATTCGGGTGTATAGTTAAGAGGTCTTCATGTTTCTTGCATTGTTGTCAGTGTTGTGGAGATTTGAAATAGGGGTCTAATGGATATGAGGCTAATTGCCGGTGCTGGTTTTGATTACGGGCAACTATTATGATCAGAAATGTTATTTTGGGCCTATGTGTGGCGTGTCATGTTGAATGGTCGTACCTTATGTGTATAGGCATGAGTTGTTTCAGTTAGTTGAGACTGATACCGGGTATGAATTTAGAATCGGGTCCTTTGGAGATGAACTGAAGGTGAGAATTTTGATTCCAAGGCTTATCGGTGTTGGTAGAAAGGAAACATTACAGTTGAGATGGTGTCGTCAGGCTTATGTGGGTTGGGGTGACATGGGGTCACCCGCGAGTGTAAGTTGGATATGTGTTTTCAGTGATTTGAAGACTTCGAGGCAATTCTTGACACGTTCGAGGACGAACGTTTGTTTAAGAGGGGAAGGATGTAACGACCCGACCAGTCATTTTGAGAATTTAAGTCTCGTTCGGCGGCATAATGCCTTGAGCAGCTTCGTATTATTTGTATTGCCTTGTGTGCGTGGTTGAATTCAGTTACTGGATGATTCGAAGTGATTTGGGACACTTAGTCCCTAAAACGGACGCTAAAGTCTTAAGATTTTGACCGTAGTTAGAAGTGTGTGAAGACGACTCCGGAATGAAGTTCTAGTGGTTCCGTTAGCTCCTTTGGGTGATTTTGGACTTAGAAGCGTGTCCTGACGGTGGATTTGAGGTCTGTAGCTGATATAGGCTTGAAATGGCAAAAGTCGAATTTTCGGAGATTTTGACCGGAAGTGGAATTTTTGATATCGGGGTCGGAATGCAATTCCAATAGTTGGGACAACTCTTTTATGTTATTTGGGACTTGTCTACAAAATTTGGGGTCAATCGGATGTGGTTTGGTAGGTTTCGGCATTAGTTGTAGAAATTAGAAGTTTCAAGTTCATCAAGTTTGAATCGGAGGGTGAATTGTATTTTTAGCATTTTTTTGGTGTGATTCGAGGGCTCTACTAAGTTCGTATGGTATTTTAGGACTGGTTGGTATGTTTGGTTGAGATCCCGGGGGCCTCGGGTGTGTTCGGGTGCTTAGCGGAGGAAATATTAGACTTATGCAATTGCTGAAGCTTTGCTGGTTTCTGGTGTTTCACACCTGCGGTGGGGAGACCGCAGATGCGGGATCGCATGTGCGGAATGAAGGGCGCATGTGCTCTTTGGGCCAAGAAGGTCCGTGAGCACAGGTGCAAGAAGGGAGCCGCATCTGTGCATCCGCAGATGCGGAGTGATGGTCGCAAGAGCGGTATGGACGGGGGTAGCAGATGCGGACTAGAATCCGCAGGCGCGCACTCGCAGGTGCGGCCTTGGGCTCGCAGAAGCGGACCAGAAGACTTAAGTCATTTCCGCACGTGCGATGGAATTTCCGCAGGTGCGGCGTCGCAGGTGCGACTGGAATTCCGCAGGTGCGAGATCACTAGGCAGAAAAGGGGAAATTTCGAGGGTTTGATCTCATTTCACTTTGGGGCTTTGAGAGCTCGGTTTTGGGAGCTTCCTTGTGGGTTTTTCAAGCAGATCGATTGGGTAAGTGTTCTTCACCTAGAATTTAATATAATCCATGATTTTATCTTTAGTTTGATCATTTAATTTGTGTTTTGAGTTGAGGAAAATGGTGGTTGTTGAAGAAAGTTTTCAAAATAAAAATCATGATTTGAGGGACGAATTGGTATCGGAATTTGATAATTTTAGTATGGTTGAACTCGTATCGGAATGGGTGTTTGGATTTTGTGAAATTTTTTGGGTTCCAAGGTGCGGGCCCGGGGGTCAATTTTAAGATTTTTATAAAGATTGAAGCTTTATGATCCGGAATAGTTTCTTATGAGTTTTATTTGTGCTTTGAAGTTATTTTGATTAGATTTGAGCAGTCCGGAGGCCATTTCACCGAGAAGTTCATTTTTGAGTATCGGTCTGTCTTCTTTGAGGTAATTATCTTGCCTAACCTTGTGTGGGGGAACTACCCCTTAGGATTTGAGTCTCTATGCTAATTGTAGTCCGTGTACGCGAGGTGACGAGTACGTGCTCGGACTTATTTGTGGAAAGTTGGCCTTTTAGGGTTCTTAGGTTCTTGTATTTACTGAATATGCAGTTGTTTTGTTATGAATACGTTTCTTAATTACTGGTTTCACCTCTACCTGCTTTAATTAGAGTTAATTGCTTCATGATCCACTCTTGTTGTTCATTTGATTCATCTGTGCCTTAACTAAAATTGTTATCTCTTCTATTGTCATGTTATCTTTTCCCTAACTACTTATCTTTATTTTAAGTTATAATTATCTCTTCTGTAATTGTTCATCCTTAATTGAAACTATGATTATCTTTCTGATGCTTATCCTTAATTGAATTAGTAGTGTCTCTTTCGTAATTGTCCGACCTTAAAGTAAGTTTAGATATCCTATATCTTAGTTGACTTGTCCTTATTTGGAATCATTCGACTTGTGTTAGCTCCCTTATTGTTGAACTGTACATTGCGGGCCGTTGTTATATATTATTTCTTTTCTTGTTGAGCTGTTCTTATTATGAATAGCATTCTCTATTGTGACTACTCCTTGTGAATTAGTTACTCTGTTTCTTTGTGTTCTGGAATTTCGGAGTTGACTAATTTGTCGTGCCCTTGTATTATTGTCATTGTTGTTGTTATACTTGTTGTTGTGATGCACGAGGTTTTTGTCATGCGGTTGTTGTTATTGTGATGCACGAGGTTTCTGTCGTGCGAGTGTTATTGGGTTGCATGAGGTTTCTGCCATTCTATTGTTACTATTGACATTTGCACATGCGGCGTGACAAGACGGGATATATATATGTGGGTTGCGCATGTGGCGAGACAAGGTGGGAACATTATTATGCACGTGTGGCGAGACAAGGCGGGCATCTATTTTACTATTGTACACGTGGCGAGATAAGGTGGGCTGTGTCAGGGATTGATTTGGGATGGCCTGGGGGCATTCTTGTTATCGATATTTGTGTAGTGGCACACTTACCTGTGTGAGCTTTATCTTGTGAAAGTTGTGAGAAAACATTCTACGTGTTGTCCGTTCTTTTCCCTTATGCTCACTAGCTGGTATGAACTATGTTAGGACACTTGCACAACCATACACATAGTTAAGCACTCTTATCAGATAAGAGGTTTTCTTGATTTTGTTGAGTATAGATGTACACGCTTGCTTACTTGCCTTCTATGTGAGAATGTCTCTATTTGGCACGTGAGTCGTCAGTGCGATTATGAGGTGTTAAGGTTCAGGTATTGAGACCCGTGAGTTGTGATTTGTCCGAGGTTCGGTACCTCGTGGAGTTTATTGAGTGAAACATTATGTGAAAACGGTCAGTGTGGTTGAGTGATTACTTGTCCTTTCTATATATGTGATTTCGGATTTATGTTGCGTTTCCGTTCATCCTTTCGTGTCATTATTTTGGTATTCCGCTGATACTTGTTATTGTCCTTTCCTATTGCAATTACTGTATTGTTAGACATATCGCGTAGTTTTTTTTTATGTAGATATTATACTCTGTTGTTTCTATACTTATACTTTGTTCAGGTTATTTAGTCCAGTAGGTGTCTTGACTGTACCTCGTCACTACTCCATTGAGGTTAGTCTTGATACTTGCTGGGTACCGCCGTGGTGTACTCATATTGCACTTCTGCACATTTTTGTTCACATCCAGGTATTTTCTAAGTCAGTCGATCATTAGCTAGATGTGCAGACTGTTGCTGTGGAGACTCAAGGTAAACCTACTGCTGCATTCGCAGGCTTCGGAGTCACATTCTAATTTGTATTCACACTGTTTACTTTATTTCAAACAGTTGTATTTAGTAAATTGTAGCAAACTTTGTAGAGCTTATGACTTGTACTACCGATTTTGAGAATTGTAAATTTTATAGAGATTTCTATTTCAAAAATTGTTAGATGTTATTTAATTATTGTTGTTATTCAGTAAATGTTAGGCTTACCTAGTCCCTAAGACTAGGTGCCATCAAGATACCCAACGGGGGAAAAATTGGGTCGTGACACCTCCTTAGCCTCCTTAGGTCGAAATCTGTCCAAAAGTGCCGAAAATGGTATTTTTCCGTGTATTTAAGTCATCCCCCAATAAACCCCGGGCGAAAATACCCTTTTTAGCGGAAATGGGATGATACTCTAACAAATTTATACTCCGCGCAGCATGTCGCGCCGCACCATGCGACGCTCTTGTGGATAGTTCCAGTACGATTTGAAAAATGGATTCTAGGTAGATTTTGCACTACCGCGCCGCCCTATGCAGCGCGGCTGTGCATTTTTCTCAAAGTAGTTAGTTTCTCCAATTTTTGACATCCGGACTTGGTCCTCGACCGCTAAACGCGATCCCGATTTAATCCCTTGGGCCTCTACTCAGACTTCAACGCTCCAATTAGCTCGAATTTGCTTTGCAACATCTAAATAACTCGGAATCATTCCTACTCGGCATAAAACACATAATAAGTGCGAAACACTACTAATTAAATCTCAACATAAGTAAAGTGCAGTGAATTAGAGTGCAATAAGCGACTAAAATACGGGTTTCTAGCCTACCATCAAAGAGATGCCTCCTACTGTAAAAACACTCCTCGAAGCGTAGCTAACTGACACACTAACCAGCATCCTCAACAAGCCCACTCGAGACACGACTGCGGAAAATGCATGGACTTCCATGATACAATAAGCGGACGAGTAGTGCAACTAGACTTCTCCTCCAACGATAGGTATTACTCAAAATGTCATTGATAGTTCATGTGACAACGCCCTTTCAGCCATTCTGAAAAGGATGAAAGAAAGGGAGAATGAAAATAAAGCGCTCCGAGATCAAATGAAAGAACACCAAGAAAGTGTCGACAAGATACCGGGCGCTCCTAAGATGTTGCCGAAGAGGGACACCGGCCGGTTCATCGAGGAACCTTACAGTGATGATGCAGCACCGCATGCCATACCAAAAACCTTTAAAATGTCGCCCTACCTCAGGATATATGACAGCACAACCGACCCTGAAGATCATATGACTCATTACGTCACCGCCGTAAAAGGCAACGACCTCGCCAAAGAACAGGTGTCTTCTATGTGTGGGAGAAACCCTCACATGAGGGGCATTAACCTGGCATTCACATCTACCAGCATGCACCATAGAAACCTTTGAAGAAATGGCTGACAAGTTCGTAACGACCCACGCCGGAGCCAAGAAGGCCGAAGTGAGAGTGAACGACATATTTGCTTTTAAACAATCTTTGGGAGAGGGGATGAGGGACTTCCTTGCTTGGTTCAACCGAGTAAGGATCACTTTGCCAAACGTGTCCAAAGAGATGGCAATCGAAGCTTTTCAGAACGGGCTGAGTAGGGATGGTTCAAGAGCAACAAGGAAATGGTTGAGTCGATGATGAAGTACCCCCAACCACTTGGGATGAAATCCACAATTTTTATTGCACCGAGGTCCGTGCAGATAAGGACGACCTCAACAGGCCAACCCACTGACTAACCTCGGTAAACGCAGAATCAAGAAAGGATCAAAGAGAGAATACCAGAAGAGATCATCCGATTCCGCAACCCAACAGGGAACGACATCAACCATATATTAGAACGGTCGCCGCCACCTCCCCCCGCTACGAAGAAGGTCCATCCAGACCAAGGACAGGAACCCATCGGAATGAAAAAGTTATGCCCTCCATATTATCTGCTCACAATTTTTGTGTGTCACCTACAAAGATAGTCTACGCTCTAGAAAAGCTCGGTCCAAAAGTGAAGTGGCCGCCAAAGATGAGATCGGGTCTTTACACCAGAAAATTCGACGCCCTCTGTGAGTTCCACCAAGAACGAGGAAATAAGATGGAAGACGGCATCGCCCTAAGGCAAGAAGTCTTAAATATGCTACGACAAGGTTACCTTAAATAGCTGCTAAGCGATAAGGGAAAAACGAATTTTAATAGAGGGCGCGAACATCAAGGGCCGCCCAAACCACCCTCACCAGCTCGTACCATCAACATGATCATCGGTGACGATGCCTCTATCAATAGCGTGAAGTTCACCACTACCTACAAACTCAAGCGATCTATCACCCTGCGAATGGTACGATGAACTCAAAGAAAGTATCATCTTCGACAAGCCGGACGCTGACGATTTGATTTTTCTCATAATGACACCCTCCTTATTACTCTGTGAGTGTTAGATAATAATGTTAAACGCTTTATGATAGATCATGGGAGCGGCGGGTGCATTATCCATCCCCGAGTACTTACCCAAATGAAACTCAAGGATAAGATAGTAGCGCGCTTCATCACGCTAACTAGTTTTAACAATGTAGTTGAACGGGCGTCTTGGGAAATTACACTCCCTATTTTGGCCGGCGATGTGACTCTGGAAACAATATTCCACATCATGTACCAAGACATCGCATACAACGCCATAGTGGGACGATCGTGGATACACCCCATGAAGGTCATCCCCTCCAACTTACACTAAGTCGTCAAATTCCCAACTCCTTGGGGAATATTCAGCATACGAGGATAGAAGCGTATGTCCCGCGATTACTACCATATTGCTTTAGACAACACGACCACCTAACAAAGGAAGGACAAAGAAAAAAAGGCATAGCAATCAACATGGTCGAGGTCGGGGCATGACGAGATTAGGGAAGGCATCAAAGATCCCGACATAGTCGAAGCCGCATGATCAACCACAGAAGACCTCAATCCCGTTCAATTAGATCCCAACGACCATAGAAAAAAGGCCTATATCGATTGCAAACTTCAGGAACCAGGTAAATTCAGTCAATTTTTAAAAGCTAATGTGGATTTATTTGCTTTCAGCCATGCAAATATGTCGGGCATCCCAAAGAAAATCACCACGCATAAATTAAACGTCGACCCCTTCCACCCCCCGGTGAGGCAGGTCAGGCAAAAATTCAACTCCGCGATCAATGATGCAGTGCGGGAGGAGGTGGAATAGCTATTAGAAAATGGCTCCATCAGGGAGTCGAAGTACCCCCAAGTGGGTCGCCAACGTAGTAATGGTTAAAACAAAGAATGGGAAATGGTGGATGTGCGTGGGCTTCACAGACTTGAACAAAGCATGACCAAAGGACTCGTTCCCACTGCCTCACATCGACCAACTCATTGATGCAACGGCCGGACATGAGATGCTAAGCTTCTTGGATGCTTAATCAGGCTATAATCAGATCCTTATGGAAGAGGAAGATCAGGAAAAAACCACGTTCATCACCCACTGAAGAACGTACTGCTACAGGGTCATCCCTTCGGACTAAAGAATGTGGAGGCGACTTATCAAAGATTGGTGATAAAGATGTTCAAGGATCAGCTCGGTAAAATAATGAAAGTATATATAGACGACACAGTGGTCAAGTCCAAAAGGGGAGAAGATTACATCGACCATCTAAAAGAAACTTTCGACATATTTAGACGATACATAATGAAACTGAACCCAGAGAAGTGTGCGTTCGTCGTAGCCTCGGGAAAGTTCCTAGGTTTCCTGGTATCACAGTGAGGGATCGAGGTCAACCCTAACCAAATCAAAGCCATTGAGGGCTATTAAGATAAGCGAGCTATCAATCTAATCGACCACGATATCACGTACCAGCAGCTCACGTCGATAAAGTCACAAGTGCTCGTTGACTTCGTCGATGACTTCAGCGCAAAAATAATGCCTGAAATCGAACGGGAAGCCATCCGTACTTCCCCCCAAACACAAGACCTCTGTGTCCTATACACCATCGACGTATCCAACACGTCGGGGTCCAGACTGGGACTCATACTCAAAGTCCCAACAGGCAAAGTAATTTGCAAGTCCATAAGGTGCCCAGATATGACTAACAACGGGGCCGAGTATGAGGCCTTCATTGCAGGTTTAGGACTAGCACTCAAGTATGGGGAAAAACGGTTAAAACTACATTATGAATCCCATCTCTTAGTCAACCAAGTCACAGGGACTTTCCTAATCAAGGAATAAATATTGCAAAAATACCAGACCAAAATCTGCAAGCTGCTTCCCGAGTTCGATGAATGTCAGCTCGACCAAATTCCACGAGCACAGAACGCCGAGGCAGATGGACTCACTAAATTAGACATAGCTACCAAAATCATCACAACAGGAGAGAAAAACGTGGTCCATCTTCTCAACTCATCGCTATACCAAGTCGAAGTAAGAACCATTAACTTAACTTGGGACTGGCGCAACCGTATTATCGCATACTTACAGGACGGAACACTCCCAGGCGATAAAAAAGAGGCTAGGAAAATGAGAATGAAAGCAGTCAGATACAGTATCCTCCACAACGACCTGTACAAGAGAACCTACGGCGACCCTTTAGTGAAGTGCCTGGGCCCAAACCAGACTTGGGGTGTCCTTGAAGAAATACACGAAGGCCATTGCTGTAACACCCTAAAAAATGTCGAAGTACTTAAGTTTAAAGCCCCGTAAAATTTCGTAAATAAATTCAAGGTTTCATGGTGACGGAGTAGACTTATATATTTGAGGATTGTATAAAATCTTCACGGCGATTTAATGCATTTTGAAACCCATATCATATTCGGGGTGCCAAAATATTATCATTTCGAGTTGAACTGATTTTCCCTACACTCCACGAGACGACTGGTGTCATGTACTTGGCCATTTCTCTTTGAGGCTTACTATTGCCAAACAAGACACATATAGAATAAAATAATTCTTGTTGTTCTTTTTCATGACTCATAGACTTCCAAGAATAACTGACGCTAATGTATTTATCCTTCCGATTATGCCTCCCATATGTCACATGTCAAAGAAGAAGCATCATCCCGTGATCAAATATATTGGATAGGAAATTTCATGGTGATATTCAATCTATCACATCTTAGACTAATTGTTGGAGGTCTCCAAAGTTTAGTTTGGGTGTTCGGCGTAGAGATTTCGAGTTGAAGAAAGTGAGCGGATTATTCTCAGTATTTTCTCCATGAGGATGCTATGTAAATTGTTAATAAAGGTAAAGTATGTGTAGTCACATTAGGCCTTATGAAATCTTGAAGGAAATAGGCCAAACAGTGAGTATGATATTTCCCTATTATTATCCTCCGTGTACCCAGTGTTTCATGTGTATATGTCTAAGGAGGTATTTGGAAATACTTTGTATATCATTCCGGTGGAGGTTATTGAAGGTGAAGTTAATAGATAGTTAGCTTATGAGAGGTACCTAATTGTCATCCTTGTTAGATAATACTGGAAGTTGGGATTGCCTACGTTAATGTGTTATGGCGAAGTCTGTAAGTCGAGAAAGTCATCTTGAGGGCCAAAAGTGTTAAGGAAATAAAATATTCTCACTTGAGTGTATAGTCAAATGATTATGATTTGAAAGGTACTTTCTAGGTGTTATGATTTAAAAATGTTCATTTCCTGTCCAGATATCATTTTGATAATGCAGTGCTTGTAATGCTGAGATTAGTATTATTGATATATACATTGTGGTGCTTTATTGGGTTGTGGATGTGTTGTGAGGAGTTATTTTGGTGTTACCCTGGCAGGTGGATAGGCCCAGTTACATGGGAGACTCTGGCGAAATTTTTGAAAATTTAGGGAGTTAGCCAAATTTTGAAACTATTGGTGTGTGTGAACTAATAGTTGGGCCACATTGAATGCTAATGATGGATTTTGACCCTCATTCGAGGACGAATGATCCTAAGCGGGGGAGAATATAATGCCCCGAAAAATTTCGAAGTGCTTAAGTGTAAAGCCCCGTAAAATTTTGCAAATGAACTCAAGGTTTCATGGTGCCGAAGTAGGCTTACGTGTTTGAACAATGCACTGGGCAGTAAAGGAAAATTTTGGCAGAAAAGGGCATTTCTGCGGCCTATTATGCGGTCGCAGAATCACTCTGCGGACTGCATAATGGCCGCAGAGTGAAGCAGGTGAGGGGCAAAATTTGGAGGAAGTCTACGGTACATTATGCGACCGTAGACCAGTTCTGCGGTGCATTATGCAACCGCAGAACAGGTCTGCGGGCCGCATAATAACCGCATACCCAAGCAGGCGACATCAGCTTTGGGGGCCAAATTGTGCGGCCGATATGCGGACCGTATATCCTATTTCGAAGCTTCATTTTTTGGGTTTTTATAACCCGACCCTACTTCGTTAAATAGACGCAATGGACCATTTTTGAGCTAAAACCTGATTTTTTAGAGTGAGAGAGTGCCCTAAAATGGGAAACTGTTCCTCAATAATTTATTCATCAATTATTTCTCAAATCTTGGAAGATTAACAAGGAAATCTCACAAGTTCTTTATCTAAGAGGTAAGGTTCCATACCCTAGTTTTCAATTTCGAATTTGGGTAGAAGATGGGTGATTGGGAGTATGATTCTTAGGTGTAAGAGTATTATGTATATATGCTTGTACCAATAAGGTTTGTGGGAAGAGTGTTAAGCTCAAATAAGTAAAGATTGGGTTGTTGAATGAAGAAAATCTTATAGAAGAACCTTGTAGCCAAATTTGTACACCTAGTGTTTGATAAAATACTCAAATGAGCCGAAACCATGAATACATCCCTAATTTGTGTTCAATTTTGTTATCTCTCAAAATAGATTGGGATAGCTAGAATTTTCGGAACGTTGTAGTAATTAAAGGAAAGTTCAAAGTGAGGTATGCTGGCTAAACTTTCTCTTTTAGAATTGAATTCCATGATGTTCCCGTAAGTTCCAAGTATGGTTGTCCCAAGTTCCTTATTCTATGTTTCGAGTTGTCCCCAATAAATTCGATTGTCCCGAATAAGCAAAGTGTCGAGAATTATGTATTCAAAACTTGTTCTGAATGTTCCTATCACATTATGTTGTCCTTTGGGAATGTGTTCAAGAATGATATGTGTATTAAAATGCTATGTCTTTGAGTCGTGTTCCAAATGAAGGTTATGATGCCAAATTGTGTGAGAAAATCTCAATATGCTTATGACTCTTAAGTGCTCAAATGTGTACCTAAAGTCTTGATTTGGAAATGTCTTATTGTTGATAATATATAGAGATGGTTGGAAGTGAAATAAGTGAATTGGGGAAATAAAGTGTGGCCAATGTGCCAAGGATGAAAGTTATACTTCTGGACAATGGTGCCAATGAAGTGAGATGATGTGATAAAGAATATAAAATGAGCCTCGACTCAATTGTTTTAAAAATGATTTCGAAAATAGAATTGCCTAAAAGCTTTTGTACTCAATTCATGCCCATAAGTGGCTCCTTTAACTAATGCTTTGCTTCATAAATATATCCACTGTGATTCGAGTTCTTACATACTCATGTGTTGAAATTGTACATTGTTATTTCTGAGGAAGGGTATTGCAAGAATAAATGATGTATTGATTGTTTATGATTTTGATGTGTGTTTCTATTGCTGGTTGGTATGCCCCATTCTTTGGGAAGAAACTATTTGTCTTTAAAGTTCCCATTACAAATGGAATTAAAGTATATGATTTCTGAAATATTCTATATGTTAATATTTTTTGGTGATCTTTGAAATTGAAAGAGGTGAAAGTGTGGAATATGAAATACGGCCATCGTGCAAGGAATAAAGAATCTTATAAATGGCCAAATGAGCTAAGAAAATATTATTATTGTGAGTAACTAGAAATACTAATGAGGATTTATACAATGTGAAAGAGGTTGAGGTGAGTACAATTGTATTTATGTTACCTTTGTGTGTAAATCAAATTAAAAATATTTTTGGGAGCATCATTAGCAAAATCGAGGAAGGGTGGGTCATAAAGCCCACACCTGAAACTACACGTGCTGGTGTAGGGGTGGATTGTGATTATTCCCCTTATTTGGGATGAAATTAAAATATTGGTGAAATTGTGATATTATTCCCCTTAATTGGGATGAAACTGGTAATAATTGTGGATTGGAAAAGTCTACCCACATGGCATATATGGGAAGGCGGCCTATCTGATCGGGTGGAGATCGGACGCCATGTTGCGCACATGGTGGTACTACTCTTGGTAACAACTTTCTTTTGCATCACATGTCAAACCACATTGTTCGTGGGGAGATGGCCTAGCCGATCGGGCGTGATATGACTTCGTGCTAACAAAGACGGTGGTATATCGGTGTTAATGATCTCCCAACCAAAATTTGTAAATAAAGTTTGTATTTTGAAAATTATTATGTTTTAACTGGACATTTGGATATTGTTGATTGTGATTTGTTGTTTCTATGTGTTACTTTTTCTTATACATACTAGTGCTATTCGACGGTACTAACGTCCCTTTTGCCGGGAGCGCTACATCTTTAATGAATGCAGGTGGTTCTACAGCAGGCGACATAGATCAGTGATAGCATTACACTCTTTTCAGCTGATTTGGTAAGCCCCACTTGATTTCGGGGTCATGTATCTTTTATTTCTCATGTACTATGTTTTGAGGTGTAGCCGAGGCCTTGTTGCCGGCATTTCCATATTACTCTTCTATGGTACTTAGAGGCTCCGTAGACATGTTGTGGGTTGTGGTTGATGTTGGAAATTAAACTAGAAATGTTAGTATTTGGAAAATATATTTTTTATTATATCTATAAACTCGTAATATTTTGGAAATTATGAATGAAACTGCTAATGGAAATGAAATAGGAGTTGCTAATAAAATATTTTCAGTGTTTGATTAATGGAGTACATCTCCTCTTTATTCATGGATGAGTTTGGGTAGAAGGAAATCTAATAGGTTTGCTCAGCCGAGTTCACTCGGTTGAGCGCCGGTCGCGCTGCTCGATTTCGGGATGTGACAATTGCGAGGCTCATTCCGACAACCGAGCACTGGTCAGATGCCTCATACGGGTAGGATATTACTAGCCTGCCATTGAAATGGAGGCCGCATACTACGTAAAATGATGCGAGCAATGCCAGAAGTACGCTCTAGTGATTCACCAAGCGGGCGAACACCTCCACTCGGTCACCTCACCTTGGCCGTTCATCAAATAGGGAATGGACATCGTGGTCTCCCTCTCGGCAGGATGAGGTAATGTATGATTCTTTTTAGTTTTAACTGACTATTTCTCTAAGTGGATAGAAGCAGGAGCATTCGTCCAAATACGGAAACAGGAAGTTATCACAATTATATGGAGAAATATCATATGCCGGTTCGGCTTTCCCAAACAAATCAGCTGCGACAATGGATCCCAATTCACGGGAAAGAAAACCGCCGAATTTTTCGAGAAATGGCATATCAAAAGAATATTCTCAACCCCGTACCACCCTGCGGGCAACGGGCGAGCAGAGTCCTCCAATAAATCGATACTAAACATCATGAAGAAGAAGCTTGAGGACGCCAAGGGGCCTACCGAACAACTCCAAAAACGAGCACAGGTGAGATAACCTACTCTTTAGTCTACGTGACAGAGGCGGTAATACCAGTCGAGGTCGGAGAGCCTAGTCTAAGGTACTCCTATGAGAGCGGAACAAGCAACGACGAGAGAAGTAGCAGGAACTTGACGAAGTCGACGAACGAAGAGATATGGCCTATATAAGAATGATCGCCCAAAAACAGCAAGCAGAACGCTATTAAAACAAGAAAGAAAAGTTCAGGCCGCTCAAAGTCGGGGACTACGTACTGAAAGCTAAACCCCAAGCGAGCAAAGAACCCAAGGAAGGCAAGATGGGAACAAATTGGGACAGTCCATACAAAATCACAGCAAAAGCAAATAAAGGATCATTTCAACTAGAAACAATGGAAGGAAAGCTACTACGAAACAATTGAAATATCAGCCACCTCAAATACTTCATCTTCTAAGAGAAAAAGTGTCCCCCGAAGTCGTACTCTTTTTTCCCTCACTTGAGTTTTGTCTCAGTTGGGTTTTCTCAAGGAGGTTTTTAACGAGGCGACAAAGGGAACGCTCAAAGTCGAAGTATGCGAAAGCCAGGCCCTGGTTACTATATCATTGCTTGACTTCTCATTATTTTCTATACCGACCAATGAAGGGACTAGATAGACCGGGACTGGAACGCCAGCCAATACCCAAAAAACTGTAAATTTCTCAAAGTATATAACAAATGCAATAATGTCAAGGCAATAAACTTTACACTGACGAGCACATTTCTCTTAAATTCAGGCTATGTTCGACCTTGTTCGAACTAACTCTTATCGACCCACGACCATGATTAAACCAGGTTATATTCGACCTTGTTCGAACTAACACCTATCGGCCATTGCCATAATTAAACACAGGTTATGTTCGGCCTTGTTCTAACTAACACCTATCGGCCCTCGGCCGTGATTAAACACAGGTTATGTTCGACCTTGTGCCCGACCTAACACCTATCGGTCTCGACCATAAACTAAAATCAGGTCGTGTTCGACCTCGCTCGAACTAACAACCAACCCTTGGCAGCAACTTAAACAAAAAGTTATGATCGACCTCATCCGAGTAAACACCTATCGGCACTCGACCGCAATCTAACGAAAGGTCACAACCAAATAATTCGATGACCTCGGCGGTGTTCCAATGCACAAACAGCAGAAGCAGAAACATACAAGTACAGAAAACAAACCATAGGAAAAGAAGCAGATGCAGAAAACAAATTTGGCATTTCATACTTAGAAGACGCTGTCAAAAATACACAAAAGATTTAGTAAAAAGAAGAAATAATTACTGGTCACCACCATCGTGATCTTCTACTCCTTGACCGCCTTGGCCACCAGTACCCTCGCCATCTTGGTCCCACTCGCCACCGTCGCCTTCGCCCTCCGAGTATGCAGTATCGTACCAGGGATCCTCCTCAAGTCGACCCACACCTTCATCGTCACCTTCGCCGACCTCAGGCATAGCGGGATCATACCCACAAGCAAGTCGGGCTTCACGGGCCTTCAAACGAACATCTTCAAGGGCTTCATCAGAAACAGACCTTGCCGCATGCAAATCGCGAAAGATATCTAACTAGGCCTCAGCATGAATCCACTCCTTGTATAAATCCCGAGGAATATTGGGAAAGACCGAAGTACGGTAAGAGGACGGGTGTGCCTGTAATAGAGTCTTCTCGGCCTCCAAGGCAACCACTCGATCATGGAGAACAAAGGCCTCTCTTTTTAACTCCCTGATCCTTTCATCAAACCGTTCTTCCTTGAGCCTGACCGTCGCTAAATCATTCTCCCGCTCAGAACGGAGGGTTTGAATCACCACCTCAAGGGACTCCGCCTTATTCAGAGCCTCTGACCGTGTCGCCTCTGCCTTCTCCAACTTTTCCGCTTTCTCGGCGACTTCGCCACTAAGGACCTCTATCTGGAGCCGTCATTCCTCCAACTGCATGCACATCTCGACCACTTGTGCTTGAAAGTCGCCCCACTGGGCCTCTTTGGCTTTGCTGACCTCAAGGTCCTCTTCCCTACTCCTCAACGTCCCCTTAAGGACTCTACATTTCTCGATGACTCTCACCAGATCGTCATCCTTCTCTTTCAAAAATGACTCTCACCAGCTCGTCCCCTAAAAAATGAAAACGCCCCTGCTAAAAAAGGCACTACACTAAACAAAAAAACAGAAGAACAAAAACACTAAATACTCACCCTGAGAGCAAGATAGGCTATGCTCCTTGATAAAGTGACATTGTCCAGTTCTTTGAGGGTCTCACCCTCTATTTAGAAGCAATGAGGGCCGAGGGTAGGAACTACGTTCTCCGTATTCTTCAGCAGATCATGATCCATAGGGATCGCAATGGTCCTCGTAGACCCCTCCAACATTACCTCGAGCTAGGTAAACCCTTCTTCCATCATCTTCAGATCGCCAACATCAATGTATGAACCCGTCTCATAGCCTTCTTCGACAATGCCTTTGCCTCTCCCATCGGCCGGCAAAGAAGTATCATCAACTGACCACGAAGTCGACGACTCCTCTTGCCGCGATGTGTCAAAAGCTCTAGTGGTCGGCCCTTCAACCTCCTTCATCGCAAAAGGGAGAGACATACCTATGTCGGCCTCCGCCGACCTTTGAATCTCAGACACCGGCCCGACATCGTCTTCAATGACAATGATTGCCGTCTCGCGTAGCGTAAAATCACCCGCCACTGAGTCAACGACCCGGGTGACCCAACACCGACATCCACAGATCTCCTCTTACGAGGCATCAAGTCCTTATCACCTGGCAACAACTCATTTTCTTCATCTATGAGACGGTACAAAGGAGAAGTCGAAAGCTCTGCGGCCGAAGTCTCCGCGGCTAGAGGAGGAACTAATACCGGAGCAGCAACGGGAGGGACCGAGGAGTGAGCAGAATCAGTCATGGTCATAGAAGAGTTGGGAGCTGAAGATGCAGCAGCTTTCCTCTTACGGAACACGGGTGCGAGAGCTTTAGACCTCCTTGAAGATCCCCTGGTCGAAGCTGAGAAGAATATGAGGAGAGAGGAAACTTAGCAAAAATGAACAAAAGATAAAGAAACCCAAGATTTCAATAACAAGAGTAACTTACCAGTCGAGAGGGGAGCAGGTCCAAACCTCTTCAAAAACCCCGACCACTCGCGAATCCCTGCATTATGAGGGAGAAGTCGGCCAACCCAATCGGAAATATCGGCGACCGGAGGAGGAGGTGTAGTCTTGGCTGCACAAGTAATGAACGTAAAGTCAAAACCACCGGTCGGGCACAAAAAAAAATCAAGTATCTACATGGAGATTAAATACTTAAGAGTATAGTTCCAAGTCTCGGGAAAACCGTCGACATTGGTCACCACGTCTTCGGTCTTGATGAAGAAAACATTAAATCAGAATTGGCTGTTAGCCTTATCGTCCATCTTTACCATCAAACATTTACCCCCTCGATGGCAAAGATTTACAATCGTCCCCCATAAAAACTAGGAGTGAAGAGATGTATCAAATGTCGAAGCGTCAATTCGACCTCGGCCAGCTCGACTAATTTGGTGAGCATCCGGATAAGTTTATAAACATACGGTGCGAGCTGAACCGGACAAATACCATAATAACGACAAAACTCCTCCGCTAACGGTAAACGAGGAAGAGTATAGTCAACTTGGAATGGGTAGGCGTAGAAGGCGCAGTACCCAGGACGGTGAGTCGTCAGAGTATCCCACCCCGCCGGAATCAACTCGACATGACTAGAAATATTGAATTTAGCCCTGAGCTCTTCCAATTCTTTCACCATCACCACCGACCGAAAAACCCCAGGATCGACGTCAGGGGACTTGGTGAAATCAGACCGGGAATCGGGGTTGCATGGAATTATCTCTTCCACCAACGGGAAGGCTCCGTCGTCAGCGGTGGCAGGAATACCCTCCTCATGGGGAGGATACGCCACTGCCAAGGGGGGACATAACTCCCCTTACCGGACTTGGAAGGTATGTTAGACACCGCTTTTGATAAGCTAATGGGGTTTCAAAAGAAGAAGAAGAAGAAGAAGAAGAAGAAGAAGAACGAAGGACATGATAAGCCTCATAAATAAAAGAAAATGAGTGATCTGCAAAGTGAATCAAGCAAGGATGGTGATAGCAGAGAAGTTTGGAGGGCTTCCCCTATTTATAAGTTTCCCCTATTTATAAATGAATCAAGCAAGTTGGTGATTTCAATCAAGCAAGCTGGTGAAATCGGAAAAGCTGGTGACCATTTATAAGTTTGGAAGGCACCTGAATTGAAACCGTATGAAACATAATTAGCATGAAACTCGAACCGACAGAGCCAATCAAGAGCTCCACCTGAATCGATGTAATGCATCGAGAAATGGCGTCATTATGACGCATGGGCCATGATGTCACTTCTATTCATGGCCCAAATAACTCCAAATAATTTTCGGGGCAATTTGATAAATTCAAAATATGCGGACCACAAAAAGCCACATAGTCCCATCTCCACAACCACTACCCCTGCCAACTATGCATGACACTGTCTGCTCATCGACCTCGTACGGGGACACGACCTCAATAAGAGGAGGGACTAACTGTATGGGTCAAAATCCGTCCTTATAATATTTGAGGCAGGATAATACTAAAAAAGGAATTCTCGATTCGTCGTTCGTCGAGATGGGCCAAGAAGCAGCAAAGTCCTTGGCTAAAGTGGCGACATCAGTCGTGGTCGAGATGTTAACGAGAGCCATAGTTGAGATGATAACAAGGGTCAAGGTCGAGGTTAAATATTGTCGATGAGAGCTGTACCGACTAGTTTGTGAGGATAGAGTATTAAAAGAGAATATTCTAGTGGATATTCTCTACACTTGTACTATTAGGGTTTTTTAGGAACATGTCCCATATATATAGAAAAAAGAGATAATGAGACGGGCATGTGATATTCATTTGTAAGAACACACTTTGACAAAAAGACTCTCTCTCTCTCTCTCTCTCTCTCTCTCTCTCTCTCTCTCTCACTCACTCTCACTACAAACACCACATTTTTACTAAGATTCTTGTCTATATTATTTCATACTTTTTCGTCAGATCCGAGAATAACTCAAACATTCAAGGATTTGTCTGTCACTCATCATTGTCAGGAGGAACAATCATCTAGTTCATCATTTATTGGGTTAATCATTCCTCTTATTTACTTAAATATCATTTATTGTTATTCATTGCCATTAAATGCTACATTATTGTTCATGCTTTTTGAAATAGTTATTGCATATTGTTATCACTATTCGATCAAATCTATCTGACGTTTATCACACCATTGGATGTTACATCTAAAAATATTATTGTTAACTAAGTTTAACTCATAATCACATAAATTTAATTATTTGAACCAAGAGTCATATTTTTGGTCAAGCATACATCAACGAAAATTTATTGTCAGGCAATTAAAAAAATAACTATCATGTATTACGAAGAAAATTCTCCCATAAGAATATTTTAATATATCATATATTTGTCAATTTTTTTAATCTTTATTTAACATATATTTACTTATCAAAAATTTAATAAAGTAAAATTGACATATTATTCATGTAACAAAAAAAAACCCGAAAACCCCGAAAAATCCGATAAAACCGAACCAATCCAAATCGATATAGTTGGTTTGGTTTGGTTTTAATAAAAATCGAACCAACTCTGTTCCATGTACGCCACTAAATTAATTATATCAAATTAAACAAATCACAAAATTTATTAGTGCAGGTTACCAAGAGATTCCCACAAGGGGTTGATGGTCAAATATCTTTAATTAAAAGGTCGTGAATAAATCTCGTGACAAGTAAACGATTCTGGAGGAATATTTACTAACACTCTAATTACTCCAAATCATATCACTTAATCATGATTGAATCATTACTTATAGTAATAGTACATACAAATCAAAACATAATTAAGTAATAAAAGATATCTAAATATATATATTTAGATATATCAATATTAAAAGTGAGTATTTTTTTCCCTCTTCCTTTTCCCCTTTCAAGTTGTTGTTTGGAGCTGGACGGATTAGATATAATACTAATAAACAAATGTAGAGGCGGAATCGGAGTAGAGCCATGAATTCAAATGCTAATAACAGAATTCTAAGCTTATATATTTAATAAAAAGTTTAACATATATCTAAATAAAAATTATTAATTTTGGCCGAACCCATAATCGGGTACTAGCTCCGCCCCTAAACAAATGACCAATTGATAGCGAAGGTTACCGAGAGATTCCCACATAGGGATCCACGTGAATTTTTTGGCTACTTATACTTTTTCCTAATTTGCTTTAGATGCATTATTATTATGTGTGGTGTCTTTTTCCTCCTTATCTTCTGGAAGATTCATTAAAGATTCACTAATTATTTACATACGAAAAGTAGGTTTAGTGCAAGAATGCTTTGACTTTCTGTATTAATATAGAAAAAACTAATAAGACAAAAATGTATCATGAATTATTTTCCAAAAAGTTGTGTCTAATTATAGTTTTTCAGCTGTTGAGAGGATTAGAAGTGACGTGAGAAAATAGAAGAACTTTCTTTTTGATTTTTTTAATTTACTTTTTGGCCTTTGTACAATATATGCTACACAATGGACCACTTACATTATAATTTATTTAATGCAATGCAATTTGGTCCATGCACTTACACAATTTTTTTGGGTTAAAACTTTACAATTTTATTTTAATGTTGTCTTTGCATATAATTTTAGTGTAAACGATGAGATATAAGTAATAAAAGGAAATATAAAACATAACCTTAAGTTTACAAGATATCAAAAATTTTGATACCATCAATCTTGTCAACCAATTAATTTAGATTAAAAAATCACTTGATAAATTCAAAGGAAATTATCAAAGAGGAAAAGCATGGGTTGATAGTCAAATACTCAAATGCCTTTAGAGTGTGGATGAATCTCGTGATAGTGCCCAGAAGGGTAAATATTCATTGGTCATTGTGTTTGACATGATAGAAAGTTACTTTTTTAAACAAGAAATTATTTTTTTATATTTGGTTATGAGAAATATTTTGCAATAGTTTTTTTTTTCATCGTGGAAAAAATAACCCCCCCCCCCACCCACTTTTAGAGCCGAAATCATTTTCTTCTCTACTGTCTAAAATTTTAGCTTTATATGATTGCTTCGGTAACACTTGGATATTATTATTAATTTTTAATACTAGAAAAAAATATCACAATCATATAATCTGCTAACATTAATGTCAATGTTTAATAAAAAAATTACTCTTCATGAAATATCAAAAATATTTTATGATATTCGATTAGTGAGAGAAAAATATTTTAAAGCTTGATAAAACATTTTTAACTTATAGTATTGATAAAATTCTAAATATTAAAAATTTATAATAATGTTTTAAGTGAAAAGAAGTCTTGGAGCAACAATAAAGCTATTTTCGTGTGATATATAAATCGCGAATTCGAGCAATAAAATCAGTCATTGATACTTGTATCATGATAAACTGTTTACATTACATCTATTGTGGTGCCTTCCCGGGTACTACAGAGAATTCTTCGTACAACATACTGCCATATAATAATATGTAAGTATTTCGGAGTACTAACTCATCTTGCCTTCTCTCTTCTAAGTGTTTTTTTGGGAGGTATTAGAATATTCAATAGACAAATGACCAATGATAGTGACACTTAAGGAGAGATTCCCACAATGGGGTCCATGTGAATCTTTTGGAATATTGCATTAGGTCAAACACGTGGCTTCATTTTCCCCCTTAGATTATTGATTAGCCGGGAAAACTTCAAGGCTAGATGTAGTTATGCCTCAAAGTAGGTTCAGAATTTCATAATTCATATTTTGAGTTCTTTGTTATTCATGTATTTTTTCCAGCAGTATTTTAAAAGATGATGGCAACAAATCAAAGCATTTTACTCATTACGATGGTGGGTAATTAGTTTGCGCCGAATTTGAGTTCCACGAAATTTACTTCCAATATTTTGTAAAAAACCATAATTAGATAACAAAATAGATACTTCTAACTCGTATGATTGTTCGAAAAGAAACTAACCTATGCTTGTTACTATAATGAATATATTTAGTATAAACTTTTAACAGGTATAAAATTATATATATATATATAGCCTCAATAATGTGATTTAATGCAAATGCCGAATTTATTATTCTAGCAACTTTCACACCCATTCTTTTTTAAGCTCTTTATTTGTTTTCTGGAAAAGTCATGTATCCTTATATATCAATTCATCATATTATGTGTGACATGGACACCCGGGCAAATTTCACATTAACAAAATATGTGAGAGATGTTGAGTATATAAGTAAACAAGCCGTACGAATTTGGGATTAAAGCGGATACTATCACTAGTGGACTGAACTGTTATATTACGTAAGTTACGAATTGTACAAACGAAAAATCGTTAAACGGAGGTAAAACATTATTCGGGCAGATGATTGAATGCATCAAAGCGTATATAGCCAATAATTGAACCGTTAACATCAGCTATTGCTCTTCTTCAACTTTTATATAGGCGACATTGCTAATTTCTGTAACTTCTAAGCTATAAACTTTACAATTATCTCTTTTTGAGGAGGATTATAATTTTATGTTTGTGGACATATTGTGACATTGAGAAAGCAAAAATGAACACGAAAGCATGCCCAATGAATAGAGAAAATTGACACAAGAAATGGGTGACCACAAAACGAGGGAAAAGACGAGGGAAAGCAATAGAAAGTGCTCGTCGCGTCCCTGGAAGTTCATGGTATATTCCAAAGACGTGAAATTTGTTTTGTCCTTAAAAGCCAAATTCCATGCTTGTTTTTTATTTTTTTATTTGACGAATAGATCAAATTGGTGAAAACTAGAAATCCAATTATTATTAGTAGAAACCAAACCGAGTGGTAGAATTATTTTGTTGCTAATGAGAATGTTAAACTCAGAGATTGACCGGATTTGATGAACCCATGTTTAGGGTTTTTAGAGAGAGAAGAGAGAAGGCAGACGAGCAAAATTGTGTTTTGTATTATCTGTCAAAAAAAATGTCCCTAGAATCTTCTGCTTGCCCCTATATCTGTTCCGGGCCTCTTATTTACAAATAAATACAGATAATGGGCTTGTGGCCCAACTAGCTAAACTAGTCCAATATTTAATATGTCCAATGTCATGTAACTCCAACATGATGTAACTCCAACACCCCCCCTCCCTCCCCCTCCCCCCAAGTTGGAGGGTGGACACACGCCCAACTTGCTCGATAAGGTGCGATGTTGCAAACCTGTCAAAGACTTAGTAAAAATATCAGCCATTTGAGAAGAAGTAGGAACATGAGACAAGGAAATGAGCCCATCAGCTAACTTGGTACGTATGAAGTGACAGTCCACTTCGATATGTTTAGTACGCTCATGAAATACAGGATTTTTGGCTATGTGAATTGCAGTCTGGCTGTCACACAACAGAGGAACTGGAGTAGCAAAAGGAATACTTAGATCAGCCAACAACCTGACAACTCAAGCCATCTCTGCAACCACCTTACTCATGGCTCTGTATTCAGCTTCAGCAGAGGATAAAGAAATAATAGGCTGCTTCTTAGACTTCCAACTAAAGAGGTTGCCCCCTAGATGAATGCAAAATCCAGTAACAGACCTCCTATAGGCTAGGCATGCCGCCCAATCACTATCACAGCTAGCTAATAAAGAGAAATCAGAGGATTTGTTAAAAAATACCCCATGATCAATAGTACCCTTCAAGAACCTCAAAACATGTAAGGCAGCTGTCATGTGAGGAAGTTTAGGAGCCTGTAGAAATTGGCTTAGATGGTGGACAGTGAAATATAGGTCTGGCCTAGTATGAGTTAAATAATCCAGCTTCCCAACCAAGATCCTATATTTGTCAAGTTGGGGCAACAGATCACCAAGACCAGAATGCAGCTTATATGAATTGTCTAATGGACTAACAACATCAGAAACATCAGAACAGTGGTATTTAGTAAGAAAATCAGTAATAAACTTCTTTTGATGCAAAACAACACATGATTTGTGATAAAAGACCTCAATACCCAAAAAGTAATTAAGAAATCCCAAGTCTTTAATCTTGAATTGAGCATCCAAGAATGACTTAAGGGCAGAAATCTCAGATAAATCATCTCCGGTTAGTATGATGTCACTACAAGAAATATGACATACGACGACATTTTATAAATGTCGGCATAAGTCACATAAATGTCACAAAATCAATTATCGACATTTATTTTATACTTAATTTAAATGTCAAAAATTTTAATGTCGCTTTTTTTCCGACATTTAGATTAATGTCGGCAAATAATTCGTGACACTTAGTTATGACATTTTTAAATGTCAGTAATTTGGGTTCATAACCTGTCTTTTTTGCGATATATATATAAATGCCGTTTAATTCTTATAGTTTTTGACTAATAACATGAATATGAAGAATTGTCATGGATAAAGATTAAACTAAAGATATTTTTATATTAAAAGAAATCAATAAGTAACAACAATTTATTCACAATAACATCTATTCTTATTTCAATACTTTCAGTACATTACAAACAATTTGAACCAAATACAGAGTTACTTCACATACAATTACATAACTTTTCCCTTAAACTTCCATAACAATCTACCCAGTCATAGTTTTAGTATTGTCCTTTTGATGGAAAAGCTTCAGTGTCCATGCTTTCCCAAGTGGAGGATTCCTTTACATTAGTTGCTCATATTCTCTAAGGTATTGTTCCAAGAATTGAAACAAAAAAAGAATAGAATCATCACTAAGGTAATTTAGGAAACTACTAAGTAGCGGAAAGAACAACATGATTGTACCTCGTACACTATCTTGAAGAAGTATAGATAAGTCGTGTGGTTCCTACCTTCTGCAAGAAAACATAAAAACGATTCAATATTAGAAGCTCAAGAGAAATGTATAAATTCAGCATCATTAGCTTATGGAAAAGATCATTCCACTAATAGAGATGGAGTTACATACAGCTGAAGGAAGTTTTTCACAAATGATATTCCCTTCTCAGCCAGCCGTTTAGGTGGACACACATCTTGAGCAATCTTTTCCTAACCATCATATTTCATTATTCCAAGAATGATGGATAATGCTTTCTGTAAGCTAAAGCAAAGAGAAACAACATTACAAATATTAGTCTGCAGTGTTACATTATATCTTAGTCTTAGGTCTTTTACAGTGAAACAAATAATTAGATTATAGAGTATCATTTCACTGGATCAATATAGAGTAGGTGTCGGGAATAAATAATTAAATAAACTATCTAATTGATGCAAAGATTGTCCTATAATTGGATTAATTACCTTTTGCTTCGACTGGTGCATCAGTATGTCGTATGTGGTAAATGAATTTCAGGTTCTGTAGTTGTAAGAACAAATTGAACACCCAAGCAATGTCAATAATCTAATAAGTACCATACAAAATCATTTCAACATGAAAAGATGCAGCAAAAGAGCTGACTTTTGATATTTGATTTGTTTAACTTCTTACCAAGAGATGTAGTACTACAATTTACAGCTCGGTGCTTCATAATGAAGCTCTGTTGTTGCAAGTACAACAGGTATCATTAACATAGTCTCAAGGGGCAGTACTTAGATAGCCTCAACTAGTGTCACACGTAGCATATGAAGAAGAATGGAATGGTAGACAAATCATGAAGTGTACTTATACAACCTCAAGTAGTTATGAGAATGTCATCTATACAAAAGAATTCTATTCCTTTTTTTGAGAAATGTAAAAGGATTCTAATCAAGCTGCTATACTGATAAAAATAAATTCGTTTCTCTCTAGTTATGAGAAAAATGATTAGCTACGAAAGTGTAAATCCAATAAATGTTAATTAATCCTCTAAAGCATTTAATCAAACAGTTGGTAGGAATAGAATAGGATGGAACAAAAGTTTGGAACCATTTTAAAGGCAGACAACCAGAATTTCAATCCAAGAATAGCACTGAATCATAGGTGAATAGAACTTACCCGAAACTTAGTAACCTTGACTAAAATATCGAGAATTATCAACAATGGTATTATTGACTAGAGAACAGATTAGATATGACAGCCGATGGTGTATGAAATGAGGCCTAAATTTTGGTAATGTTTAGAATTCTAGAATAGTCTAACACCAACCAGGTCATCTCCCCTTTCGATTCTCTGTGTCATGCTGGAATTGGCTTATCCGCTAATCGAGCGCGACTATGAACTTCGAGATGAATTGATTGGAACGCTTGAAAGGTATATGAAGCGAGTCCAGAAGAAAAATCTCATTAGGATGCTGGAGTTTCACGACGCCTCGATAATTTCGCGAATATAAAAAGATGGCAATCGTGATTTTGTGTTTGAGGAAAGGGGAGAGATCACGAGTAGGATTTTTGGGAGAATTAAGAACATTAGATAGGCGGCCTTCTGTAATATACACGTAATTTTTTTGTTTTAATTTGTCAGAATTAACATTATAAACGTAAATAAGTTTCCTTCATTTGCTGTAAAAGTCAGCAAATACTGACAAATATTACGACACTTTAATTAAAAGTGTCAATAATTTTGTCATTTATTATTAAATGTCACTTAATTTATGACATTTCTTAAAAAATATCAAAAATTTAATCATTTTCCGACATTTATTACATAAGTCATTTTTTAAATATCGTCGTAACCCTAACTTCTTGTAGTGTGTCATCCACATAAACAACAATAAAAATAATAGAGGTCTCAGTCTTCTTAACAAACAATGAATAATCATTCAAAGAGTGGGTGTAGCCTCTAGAGTAAAGAGCTTGTGACAACTTTGCATATCACTGTCTAGATGCTTGTCTAAGCCCATAAAGAGATTTTTGAAGTTTGCATACCAAATAGGTAGAAGTAGAAGAGGCAGAAGGAATAGAAAGCCCAAGAGGAATCTTCATGTAGACCTCCTCATCTAGGTCACCATGCAAAAAGTTATTGTTCACATCTAGTTGAAACAAAGGCCATTGCTTTTTAACTACAACAGCAATCAAGTATCTCATAATGCACATCTAGACAACAAAGGAGAAAGTTTCATTAAAATCAATCCCTTTTACCTGAGTGTCCCCTCTAACCACCAATCTAGCCTTGAATCTCTCCACACTACCATCAACTTTATATTTAATCTTATAAACCCATTTACAACCTATAAGCTTCTTTCCAACAGGGATTTCCACAATATTCCAAGTCTGATTAGATTCTAAGGTTTCAAACTCTTTGACCATAGCTTCCTACCAGTCAGGGCTGGCAGCAGCCTGAGTGTAGGAATTAGGTTCTATTGTAGCATGTTGTGCAATAGTAAGGGAGGAAGGAGTGGAAGAAGAAAGAGAAGAAGGAAGTTGTACAACAAAGTCTCTCAAATAAGATGGTATTTGGTGGGTTCTAGAGCTCTTTCTAAGTGCAGGAGTAAGATGAGTTAGAGGTGCTGACTGAGTAGGGTTAGGAATATATAGTGAGGAAGCTGGCTGAATATGAGCAGATGTAGAATGCGTAGGTACAGGTGAAACAGCTGGAATAATGGCATTAGGAGAAGATGATGAAGTAGGAGTAGAAATAGAGAAGTCATAATGAACATCAGAAGAGAATATGGGAATATAAGGAGGTGGAGTAGAGGAAGAAGTAGTAGATGATACCAATTGATAAGGAAACACAAATTCATAGAAAATGACATCTATAGAGAACAAAACTGATTTACTATGCATGTTGTATAGCTTATAACCCTTTTTAGCATAGGGATACCCAACAAAAACACAAGGGGAAGATCTTGGTTGAAATTTGTCCCTATAGCATTTGGGCACAATGGCATAACACAAACAACCAAAAGGTTTCAAGTGGGAGTATGAAGGTGGACTGCCATATAGAACTTCAAATGGTGTATTGTTGGACAAAACTGAAGAGGGAAACCTATTTATAAGGTAGGTTGCTGTTAAGACACAATCACTCCAAAACTTGGTGGGGAGTTTGGATTGAAACAATAAGGCTCTTGAAGTTTCAAGAAGATGCATGTGCTTTTTTTCTACCACCCTATTCTGTTGGGGGGTGTGGGGACATGTGGTTTGATGGATTATTTCAGTTTCAGAGAAGAATTGAAGAGCTGAATTGGAAGATCCAAGTTTTAAGACATTTTCACTCCTAATGACTTTTACGGGAAGTTGAAATTGGGTTTTGACCATTGCTATAAATGCCTTAATCAAGGTGAAGGCATAGCTTTTGGAGCGCAACAGGTATGTCCAGGTTGCCCTGCTGTAATTATTAACTATAGTAAAAATATATCTTGCCCCAGAATAGGATTAAGTATGGTAAGGTCCCCAGGTATCCACATGTATAAGTTGAAACAGAGTAGTAGAATGAGAAGAGCTATTTGGAAAGGACAATCTAGGTTGTCTTGCTAAAGGACAAACATGACAAATGAAAGACTGCTTTGCTGATAAACTAGAGGAAATAGAAGGTATATTTTTCATTTGTGCAAAAGGAACATGACCCAATCTGTGATGCCAAAGAATATCATTTTTATTTATATGTTGATGACTATTACAAGTTGGTAAAGAAATAGGATTATGAAGAGAATCCAAAACATCTACATTTGCATTCAATGGAAAATCATTTACTGTTGCTATGGTATTAAAGCTAGAAACAAGTGAATCAGAAGCAACAGAAACAAGAGTAGACTGTTTAATGTTGTCCATGACATTATGAAAAATAGGTGCATAGTTATCAAAATTATCAGAGATGAGGTGTGCAGCAGAAGTAGATTGGTTGAAGTAGAATTTGTATAGTCTATGGTCCATTCTACCAAGCTCTAGAAGCTTCTTCATAGAATGGGCCTGTAGAAGTATCAATGAATAAGATGTGAATAAAAGATAGCATTTGTATTGAGAAATGAGTTTGCTCACTGAAATCAAATTGTAGTGAAAGGTAGGTATGTATAAAACATGATGAAGAGTGAGGGAAGATATCAGAGTAAGGGATCCAGTATAAGTAACTTTTACTTTGTAACCATTAGGCAAATAGACTAGATAAGGAATAGGTAGAGGAGTAATGCTGAAAAGAAGAGTTTTATTTGAAGTCATATGGTCAGTGGCATCAGAATCCACTATTCATATCCTTCCAGCTACACTACTTAACATGCGCACATTAGAATTACATTCAAACACACATGCAAGAAAGAAGAACTACCAGCAAAATTGGTAGAGCCCATAATGGCAGGTTGTGATGATGTTTCATTGAGACCAGATTGCTGAAGAAAACTCATCAATTGAGTATACTGATCTCTAGTTAAACCAGGTACTAGTGAATCCTCAGCATGTGAAGGAGTATGATCAGGAAACCCAGAAGACTGCCATTCAACATTAGCAGCAGTACCAAATTTCTTACCCTTTGTGAACTTGAAGTTCTGAGGAAAACCATGCAACTTATAGCATTTTTCAATTGTATGACCAGGCTTCTTACAGTACTTGCAAAACAGTAAAGCTTTGTTATGACCAGAATTAAATCTCTGACTAGGGTGATCAAATTTTCATTTCTGTGGATATTGTTGTTGAGGTAAAATTGAGAAGGAAACTTGTTAGAATTTGCATGGAAAAAGGTTGATTCAGAATAAGCTTGTACATTTGGAAGGACTTATCTTTGTTTTTCATCTTGGAGAAGTATATTGTAGACATTATCAAGGTATGGCAATGGATGCATCATTAGGATATTGCTTCTAACTCCTACATAAACTTCATTTAGACCCATCAGAAATTGATGAACCTTGTCTTCTTCCTTTTCTTTTTGGAGACCTTCTTTAGCAGACAAGCACAAGAACTAGCATGACTGATGCGCATAATCTCCAGCTTATCCCAAAGTTTCTTAAGTTTATTAAAGTAGGAGGCAATATCTAGAGATCTTTGGTAAGTGGAGAAAAATTCTCTTTTAATCTCAAAGACTTTAGTCCCACTAACAGTCCCATATCTGTTATTTAGTTGCTTCCAAATACTCTCAATTGTCTCTGAATATTGTACACTCTCAGCAATGTCCGGGGATAAGGAATTCGTTAACCATGATATAACTATGTTATTACATCTATCCCATTACCTATACTGAGGAGAGGTCTTAACAGTTTTAGTACACGAACCATCTATAAAATCTATTTTGTTTTTAGCGGACAGAGAAACTATCATATTACGCTTCCAAACCTCAAAACCTGTCCACGGAGGGGCACACTAACAAGAGATACGCCTGGGACATCAGAAGGAAGGAGAAACAAGGGACTAGTAGGTTCAGGAACGCAAGGACCAGTATTTGAACTGGAATCACCCATAATTTTCAGAACATTTCTCAAAAAACAAACAACTAATTTCTGATAACAGACAATCACCTAGCACAACAAAATCAATAGATGTGTAAAAACAGGAAAGAGTATACCAAAACTTCTTCGCGACTTGAAGAAGTAAAAGGCCTTGAAGATTACTCAGATCTGAAATCCTAGCTTTGAAGAAAACCTCCAAAACTCCAATGAATAGATGAATCGTACAAGTCTCCTAGAGATTGACTACGTTCGAACGTAATCGAGCAAAAGACCATTAGAACAAATGAAAATCAGAAGAAAATTCTGACCTCAAGGCCGGCGAAGAACGGGCGAGAAATTCCGGTGACTAAAGAACTAAAACCTCCAGGTGTAACACCGCTGAGATTAGAGGATGAAGGATCGATGATTTCATGGCTCTGATACCATGTTAAACTCAGAGATTGACCGGATTTGATGAACCCATGTTTAGGGTTTTTAGAGAGAGAAGAGAGAGGAGAGAAGGCAGACGAGCAAAACTATGTTTTGTATTATCTGTCAAAAAAAACGTCCCTAGAATCTTCTGCTTGCCCCTATATCTGTTCTGGGCCTCTTATTTACAAAGAATACAAATAAATACAGATAATGGGCTTGTGGCCCAATTATTCAAACTAGTCCAATATGTAATATGTCCAGTGTCATGTAACTCCAACATCATGTAACTCCAACAAAGAACTTTAACTCCAACATCATGTAACTCCAACAAAGAACTTTAACTCCAACCTCATGTAACTTCAACAAAGAACTTAGTCTATCTTGACTAAGGGTGTTCAAACCCACATAACCAAAAAGTCAAATCAAATCGATTAAAATTTTCGATTGTGTTTGATTTGATTTAATTTGGTATTGAGTAAAAAAAAATGAACCAAACTGATATATAAATATATAGTTTTTATATATACTTTTATGACTTTATATAGAATTTTCATTAAAAATGACTAGAAATATTTGGTATCCTCTCATGAAATGTAATATTTGATAGAACTATGAAGTGCATCCATTTTTATCTGTTTTAAATAATGGTTTGTATCATCACTTTTTTATCAATTGTTATTGAAATGCGTCAATCTCTTTGTTCTTCCGTATTCATATCTAAAGATTTCTTATATCTTTTTCAAATTTAAAATGGTATTTCGATAATTTAGAATTAAATAAAATATATCATTATTTAGGTATCATATTAATTTTTATGTTTAATTATTAAATTCGGTTAACCTTGAAAGTGTATATCAACAAAAAATTATTGTTAGACGACTAAGAAAATAACTTTCACGCGTTACTAAAAATATTCTCCCATAAAAATATTTTATTAGATCAAATGTTTGTTAGTTTTTTTCAAATTTTACTAAACATATACACTCTTATCAAAACTTTATCTATAATTTTAATAAAGTAAGATTGAAATAATATTTGTGTGATAACAAAACCCGAAAAATCCGACAAAATCGAAACAATCCAAACCGATATAGTTTATTTGGATTTATTTTAATTAAAATCGAACCAACTCGATCGATGTACACCCTTAATCTCGACAATCCGACCTCATTGAAACTTGTGGACACGAATATTTTTGTGAGGTAGATATAAGTGAATATTTAAGTGAGAGCTAGGAAAGATACTAGCAGTGGAGAAGCAAATTATAGCTTTGCAATACCGCAATATCAGTGGCATTACGTTGAAAAGAAATCTATAAATTGAGTTTGTAGATTCCTTTTCCAGTATTTGCAAGCAAAACTAAGGAGTTTGAACATGAAATAGAGAATTTAAAGTTTTAAATTTAGTCTAAGAAGTACTTCTAGTGAAATATTGATTTTCCCTCACAAAATAAATTAAAAAAAATCAAGTGGAATTTATGTATAAAAACGACTTCACTTTTATTTTCCCAAAAATTCAACTTTAAATTCTCTGTATTTTCAATTTCAGCGTTATGGTTACTTCTATTCAAGGATCTTTACGAAAATAGCCGTCTATATTTACTATTTACTTTTTTAGCCATACACTTTGATTACACACAATTATACACATATAATACATAAATTATGCATATATTATACTCCACCGACTATTTTTTGTTTAAGCGATTGGTTGGGCAGTTATTTGGGTTAATTCTTCTTTACATCGTTCCCGTTTAAGGGAGTTTTTCAACAATAGCCTTGGCATCACACACCTAGAAGAATAAAATTCCTCCGGATGTGTTCTGGGAGTATAGTTTTGAGGTTATTTTTGTATTAATTCCTTAAATAGGGACAAAATTCAGAAAGTGGCACGGCTATTTGTGCAAATCTCCCAATTTATGTGTTAGAAGTAAGCCCAATAGTAGTGAAATAGGCCCATTAAGTCTACTTGCCAAGTCAGGCCACGTGGCACAAGGCCCTAACTACAACAAAATAAGGAAAGAGGAAAAAAAAAGGTGGTTGTTTGTCGAGGGATTTTAATTTTTAAGACATTTCAAAACTTATATCAATTTTTAAGACAAAAATATTAAGAATGGGATAGAAGGGACACTTTTGTAATTAGTATTAATGATATAATTTTTAAAAACCCCCAAGTTTTCTTATTTACAAAAAAGTTCTCATCCTCCTCCTCCTCCATCTCGCAACGCTCCTCTCTATCCTCCCCTTGCTCCTCCATCTCGCAACGCTCTTCTCTATCCCCCACCACTCTTAATCCTCAAACATTTAAGAAGATGTTTCAAACATCTAATGAGATGTTTCAAAACATCTACACATATGTTTCAAACATCTGTGGAGATGTTTGAAATATCTGTGGAAAAAAAATCAAACATCAAAAAGAAAGAAGCAGAAGAAATATCCCGAGAGATGTTTGAAACATCCGGGGATGTTTGAAACTTCTCCGAAGATGTTTTGCATAATACTCATTTATGAGAATGTCTCAAAATATCTCGAGGGTATTTTGCAGAATTCTCACTTTGTAAAATTTTATATTTTTCTCTTTCTCTTGTATATTTTAAACCACTAGAAGAAAAAGAAAAAATAAAAAAAGAAGAAGAAGATGAAAATGAGATGAAGAGGGAAAGAAGAAAAAGACAAGGAAGAAAATGAAGAAGATAGACATAGACGAATAAGCACCAACAACAAAAGTTGAAGAGAAAGAAGAAAGTAAGGAAGAAGAATAAAAGAATGATGAAGAGAAAGAAGGAAGAAGGAGAAGAAGAAGTAAAGAGGAGAAAGAAGAGGTAAATGAAAATTTGAAATAATTTGAATGTATATGGTTTTTTAAAATTTTAGTATTTATCCACAACTTTTGTTATTTTTAATCTCACCCCGAACCCCTTTAATGTGTCCTAAATTGTTACACAAGACTTCCAAAATCTCTTTTACCTCATTCTTCCTTGTTTGTTTCGTTTTCTTTGGCTCTTTGTTCACTCACAGGTGCTTAAAGGAACAAGCACAGTAGCAGAAATTTGAACTTTGGCTGGAGGGAAATAAAAGACAGGGCCTAAGACACCCATTAGTATATATTAAGCTCCCATTAACTTCCTAAATCCAGGTGCGTTCTAAATTCTTGCTAGAAAAAAAAAACAACTTTCCTAAATCTTGATTTTACTCTTCTTTCCCCCCGTATTGATTTGCCAAATCCAGGCATTCAGCTGAAACTTGGCATCCATTGGAATGGAAATATTTACGCTGATTAGAAATAAGTAGTTAAATTTATTTCAGTTGATGTGGAATTTTGATGAGCTTTTTCAATTTCGAAATGATTACTTGTCGTTGATCTTGTCGTTCTCCCACTCAGCTGCCAAATTTTGTTGAAACATACTGTGTTCTATGGGAGGGAATTTGGCGCAGATCGATGATGTAGTGCCATCGCTGTGAAATTTGGATGAGGTTTAAGCTTAGCTTGAGTGTGCCTTGTTTTCTGTAAGTTGGATTGCTTAGCAATTCAATGATGATATTTTTTTAGTGTAATAATGTCGTGATGTCACAAATATTTGCTTTTGCCATCAATTCAGGTAGCTCAGTTTGTCTATTGAGCACAAAGATGGAGATTACAGACAATCATCGTCCACATTTTGTTGTGAGATTGTAGGGTTTTTCCCATTTGAACATTTAGTTAGAAAAATTATGCATATTTTAATAAGTATTTGTTTCTCATTTTTGTTCCTGATCATATAAAAGTTCAATTTCCAAAGGATCAATAATAATTCATCTTACATCTTTTCCTGTTCATAAGTCAAATTTAGTTGACGCTTGGTATTCTAAGGGATGACAATTTGATTGAAATTAATGAAAATGTAGTGGCTGATGTGGAATTTAGTTGAGGTTTTCACTCGAGACACAAATGATGATCATCAACTACGTTTTGGTAATACCTCAATTACATAAGTATTCAACTCTCGAAAGATCACTTCTACTCAAGTATTATATTTCAGGATTTTACAGTTTGCGACAATATATCTCCCTCAGTTTTGTTAAACTAGAATCAGATTTAACCACTAGGTCTTATATGTAGTACTATCTGGGAATTCTTTAGCTTTAAATTGTTAAGAAGGTTAAGCTTCACTTATGCTGCAGAATTACTAGGCTTGTCCCATTATATAATAACTTAAGAAGCACACACAAAATTTTGTATAGGTATGGAAGTACTTCAAAGTTGTAAAGCTAGTTTTTTCTCTCTTGAGGAGTTGTAAAGCTAATCTACGAATTAGGGCAGAGTAACATTCCCATTGGCAATCAAAATCAATCCTATGAACCAATCGTGCTACTGGCAACATTAATCAAACTTTTAGCTTAGCCAAAATGATGCTAATGGAAGCCTGGTATGAAACTAGAGGTTCAAGGAAGATAGCTTGTTTTAGCTGAATAACTTTGTGTGAGGCTTGCCTGACTCTGGGAACATAAAAAGAAGAGTCATTCTGTGTAATAGGTGTTGAAAGTATAAAGCG
Source organism: Nicotiana tomentosiformis (assembly GCF_000390325.3). NCBI lineage: Eukaryota > Viridiplantae > Streptophyta > Magnoliopsida > Solanales > Solanaceae > Nicotiana > Nicotiana tomentosiformis. The sequence goes on from NC_090813.1 coordinate 74,845,193, forward strand.
GAGATGGAAAATCGAAACATGTTTTCCTACATTGCACATTGGCTAAGGATATGTGGGATTCATGTTTTAGGTCCCTGCTGGTATACCGCGGGTAATGCCCTACACTCTGAAAGATGCATATGTTAGCTGGTGCGGCAGGTCAGGAACCCTTAAGAAAGATATAACATACTATATTGGGCTGCATTTCTGTGGTCCTAGTGGAGAGAAAGAACCATAGATGTTTTGAGGGAGTTTTCTCCTCTAGTCGCTCTTTCAAATGTTTGATGTCTTTTTGTTGTTTCCTCAGATATGCACATGATGTGGATGAATTTTTGGATTTCAAAGCTCCTTAAATTTTCTATAGGAGCTTATGGTTTAGGTGATCTACAGCATTTTCTGGATGGTTTATCTTGTTATTAAAGTTCTGACTACTTCGTCTAAAATGACCTTTATTGAGGTTGTGTTGCTACTACGCACATGGAGAATGAGAACTTTCTAACAATTATTATATTACAAAAAGGACATTAGTTGTTGGGGTAAAATAAGACTCCACAATTATCTTAATGAGGTTGTGTTGTGGAGAAGGTGGACAATTGGATGAGATGGTAGGATAGCAGCTCGAGTGTAAATTGTAATGGGGAAAAGCCAATGCTAGGGGCATTGCTGTGTAATATCAACCTACGTGGCTGGGTCAGATGAATGAGATTTCAATTAATAAGATTGACGTAATACTATCTTTATGATGCAGTCTCACTTAAACTATTCATTAGGATATGCTCATAGTTAATGAAGTGTTAACACATAGTTATGAGGTTTAGCTATTAAGCTCTTGGTGAAACATTTACATGTAATGATTGATGTAACATTTTTAATTGACAATCATTGTTCCCAAGTGTAGTGCTAGAGTTGCCTCAAGAGAGGTGCTTGGCCAACTATCTGTTAGCCTACTTGTTTAAAGACTTGATTAATATTGGAAAATAAGGCCAAATGGATATTGAGGATTATATAGACGACAACAACTGATATAAGAGTAAGGGTTAGTTGATTGATCGATCAATTAACCTAACCTACTTGCTTATCGGAGAAATGATTAAGGTTTGCCTTTATTCCAGAAAACTTAGAGAGAGCATTTTAATGTGCTTATTGAGGGAACAAACCCGGGTAGGTCCAGTGCCGCTTTCTCTGTAGTGTTGTCACAAGCTGCCCGCCAAGAAGAGCAACTCACTCTGTAGCATTGGCACACTAGATAAGCACGCCGCCCTCTGCTGATCGGGCAAATTGAAGTTACCTTCTCATCTTCCTTCAACTTCTTTTTTAGCCTGGTATAGTTGGGCTTGGTCAAAATAAAATTTAGGAAACAGATAAATGGTCAAACCAATATGATCCACAAACCAAAGAAATCATCAGATAATGTAGTTTTTACTCTTTTTTGGGTATTCAAAACAACTTATCAGGACAAACAATAGCAAGGGGTTCACAACATGTTTTGCACGCCCAATAATACTCTTTGCTCTACTTTATTGCCTTGTTACTCTCTACAGTTTTGCTTATACAATCGAATATGCTGCAAACAAACTCAACTGAACTTGATCATAACTTAGCATATTTCTTGAGATTGACAGCAGCATCTTTGGCATTATCAGGTACAGACATGTTGGTCTTAAGGGTGACTCTTGATGATGCTATCAAAGTCTTGTTTTCCTCATTGTTTGAATCAATCTTCCAAAGACAAACTTCCCAAATATGAATAGTTTTGCCAATGTTGACTGGTGCAGCTTCAGCAAAAACAAGGTCCCCAATTTGAGCACTCTTGAGATGGTGTATGCTAAGATGAATTCCAGCCACTCGCGAAAAACCAGAAGCCATGTGTGCTCCCATACTTGCCAAAGCCTCAGATATCAGAGCTGAAACTCCACCGTGCAACACCTTGAATGGCTGGCAACACTTTTCGGTCACAGGAAGACGGCCGGTGAGTTTGCGGGGTGTGATTTCTACGAACTCAAAGCCAATCTCATAAAGTGGGATATCTAAAGCTCGAGCCTTTACCCCTGATGGTGGCGGTTCCATATTTTCTGCTATCTTGAAATGAGCTCTTGGTCTTGGAGGGCCGAAAGGTTTGACTCACTTTCCTAGCTTTAGTAGAAGCGCTTGTCCAAATTGGAATGAACCTTTTTGTCACACTATTGTTCCTTCAAAGTAATAGGGTAAGAAATATTCATATCTCAACAGTGTCAATTTTTGATAAATAGAAAAGGGAGTTTCTTTTTTGGATTCAGATATTCTGAAATGGTAAATCTGATCTGTTTATGGAAATCAAGAATCTTGATGAAAGTGGCAGAGAAGAACTAGATTGAAGATGAAGATGATGATTGGAGTTTGGACTTTGGGATAGCTGTGAGGAAGAAGAAAGGATAAAGGTTAAAGTGCGTGGTAGGTGAAAAAATTAAAGCATCTTGATTGGTATATTAATGTAAGGGTAAACCTAATGGTCGGCACTTAATTGGCTGGTGGTTTGTTCCTTCCATCTTTTCCCACAGAAAAATACGTATTACATATTTGGACCCCAGAAATCTTATCGAATTTGGAATTAGATGCGATATATTAGTATGTCAGTAAATACAGTAAAAGCAAGAGAGTGAATAAATAATTTATTAATTATTGATGGAGCATCAAACTCCAAAATCGGTTCAAGCCATCTCTTGTCTTTCTTCGCAATTAGATTGCAACAAGGAAAGAGTTACAATTTGAATCACAGTATCACGAGTTGGGATTTATTGTTTTTTAATCGCTGCAAGCCCAGCTATGTACAGTTTTGCTTACAATCAAATATATATGCTGCAGACAAACTCAATTAAACCTGATCATAACTTAGCATATTTCTTGAGATTGACAGCAGCATCTTTGGCATTTTCAGGTACAGACATGTTGGCCTTAAGGGTGACTCTTGATGATGCTATCAAAGTCTTGTTTTCTTCATTGTTTGGATCAATCTTCCAAAGACAAACTTCCCAAACATGAATAGTTTTGCCAACGTTGACAGGTGCAGCCTCAGCAAAAACAAGGTCGCCAATATGAGCACTCTTGAGATGGTGGATACTGAGATGAACTCCAGCAACTCGCCCAAAACCGTTTGCCATATGAGCTCCCATACTTGCCAGAGACTCAGCTATTAGTGCTGAAACTCCACCGTGCAACACCTTAAATGGTTGGCAACACTTTTCTGTCACAGGTAGACGACCAGTGATTTTGTGGGGTGTGATTTCTACAAACTCAAACCCAACCCCGTGAAGTGGAACATCTAAAATACGAGCCTTTACCCCTGATGATGATGGTGGTTCCATATTTTCTTTTATCTTTTTGTCTCTTCAATTCTTGAAATGAGCTCTTGGTTTTGGAGGTTGACCTCCGACAGAAAGGTTGGACGCACGTTCCTGGCTTTGGCAAAAACACTTTGGGGATTATGGTAGTAAGACATCCATATATATATATATATATATATATATATATATATATCAACGAGATCAATTTTTGATAAATCAAAAAGGGAGTTCCTTTCTTGGATTCATATGTTAATCTGATCTTTTTATGGAAGTCCAGAATCTTTTATGAAAGTGGGAGAGAAAAGATGAAGATGATGATTGGAGTTTGGTACTGTGTGTGGAAGGAGAAAGATAGAGGTGAAAGGTCGTGGTAGGTGGAAAACGTTTTAAGTACGTTGCTTGGTATAATAATGTAGAGGTAATATTAATGGTCGGCACTTATTTAGCTGGTAATTTGTTCCTTTCAAATTTCACACTAGGTATAGATAATATATAGTAGTAGTAAAAGTTTTGGACCCCAGAAATCTTATCGAATTTGGGATTGGATGTATTACACAGCACTCCCTCCATCCACTTTTATTTGGCACATTTTGACTTTTCATGCCAATTAAAAAATAATAAATGAAGTGCATAATTTACTATGTTACTCATATTAATTGATACATATTTTATTGGATTTGAGAAAATGATTTGAAATGGTAATAAATACTGTGGGTAAAAACATGAAAAAATTTGTTGTATTCTCTTGCTATGCGTAAAGTGCCAAGTAAAAATGAATATTTATTTTTAGTATACATGCCAAATAAAGTAAGTAACTAGTAAGTAGTATACGTTTTCTCCCCTTTTTAGTAATAAAATAAAGTAAAAGCAGAAGAGTGAAACAAAATATTTACGGTATCCAATATCTTATGATAGTATCTGCTGCAGCATCATTCTCATAAGAAATTTGGCTATTAATAACTCATCACTCAGAAGAGAAAGAAATTTACCTTTCTTTCATGGGTTAATAATTAAATTATTGATTCTCTTATAATAGAAGCAACAGTTCAGGTTCTTCACTAGTATGTATACTAGTATGTATATATAGGAGAGTAATAGATCACTAGCAGAGATTAGGTGGACAATTTTTGACCCAAAAAAAGAAAAGAAAAGTTTTGGGACAAGTTGAGGGGTGTATATGTATTATCCGTTCTTTCATCCTGCTTACCTGGCACGCATTATTAAAAAGAAGGGCAATTAGAAACCGATAATAATACAATTTGTGTGTGTGAAAGTGTGTTTGAATTTTGAAGTTTAATTATTGTAATCCTCATCATTTATAACCTAGAAATGAAACTAGTTAAAATAATCACTCTAAATGACTGTTATTTAGAAATTAGTCAATGCGTCTTGAATTATAATTTTTTAATTTAAATTTTCAGGACAAAAATATTTTGAATTGTCTTAAAGTTAAAATTTTTAGTTTAAAAATTTAGAATAAAATAAATATCAGCTAATCTCTAAATAGTTGAGAATTGTTATCCGTGCACTTGACCCATTTATAATGATAGTAACAACTAACAATCCTGGCCCACTCTTACTTTAGACTTGGGTAGGTGACAAATTTCCAACCACTCTACCTACTGAGTAATCACGACTTACACCACATGTACTCAAATCCCTAACTTCTATAGTATGATCTATTTTCTCATACACGTCTGCAAATTAATGTAATGGGATATATATCTTCTCTAGCTACTCTTATAAAAATAAACAAATTAAATGACTGTAAAAAAAAAAAGAAGGGAACTATTTAAAAAGAAAAGTAGAATAAGTTTTGGGCAATTCTAAATGAAAGCTAGGACATTTTATTCAGGATGGAAAGAGAATTGGAGGATTTTGAAAGAAAATGGAAGGAAAGGAGACAAATAATTCTACATTAATTCATTTTTCATTCTTTTAACGTAAACGCACAGAAACAAAGAAAAGTTTCTTCCTTTTGCATGGTGTCCAAAACAAGACAAATAACAACATTGGCACACAAGAGATGAGTCGCCTAAATTTACGAATCAACAATTATTTCCCCCTATTTCCTGCATCGATATTCCTAGTTATTTTTCTACGTTTTGATTCAGTCCATCCTTTTCCTAACTCACGTTCCTCCTCTATGTTTTTCCTTCTAACTTCATCTTCTACATTAAAACTTCCATTAATGTTCCTATCTCCCATTTGATTAGAGAATTATAAAATAAGAAAAAGCTGAGAAAAAAATGATTCCGCAACAGTGGACACCGCCTTGTAACAAACAATGCACTAATAAATTCTCTGCTCTCACCCAAATTCCTTGTAATTTACTCTCTCCCTTTTTCTTGGAACCCCCCACCCCCAACAAAAAAAAACTTTTTTATTTTGGAATGATATTTGGAAGACTTTGTTTATGGATATGGGAATTTTGCTGTTTTATGTAAAGGTCTCATTTTTGTGTTAATGTTTCCTATTGGAAATGCCTAGCTAGTTATTCAATAAAAGAAATGAACAATAACGATTATGAAACTCATGTCTTTCTTGAGCTTATTATGAAATAGCAGTTTTATATACCTTGTTTAAATCATTGAAATTGATATTAGTATGGGAATAAGATGGCCCAATAGAGCTGAATGAATCTAGAGAATAAATATAGGCGAACTCAACTAGCTTGTGATTAAGATATAATTGAAATGTTGCTTCGCGATATTCCTGTTGAAAATTGCAAGCATGTTTCATAGTTTCAAAGTTATAGAATATTAGTGCATTTTGGCTAATCATTTGGGATGCTTTGTGCACCAGGCTGCCCTTAGACTGCATTAGGCAGAAGAAAACTGCGGCTAAGATTTTCAACATACTATCTCATTAGTAGTTTCCTCTTTTTAGTAGTTTATTTCTTGGAATGCATATTTAGCTTGAAACCACAACTCAAAATTTATGATGTGTACATTTTTGTAGGGAGAGTTTTTTGCAAAAAGGCGTGTGATGCTGATGGAGATACTTGGGAGGAATGTAAGTTCCAAGCTTCTATTTTATGATGTGTAAATTATTCTGTAACATAGCCAGCTTAAGTGAAGACATATGGCCATTAGTTGGTGAACAAGCAATTACTAATTCATAACTCAAATTTTCCAGAATGTCCATAATATGTTGCTTCCCTTTGTGATTGAACAAAAAGCATCTCCTCAATTAAGATGTTTAATTATTTGAAAGATAACTAATGGTTAATTATGAGACGTCTTTTTGTTGAATTTGCACCCTCGCTCGTGTGATGCTTCTCTAATGAATTAATTAAGGTAGAATAGAAAATGAAAAGGTATATATATATATATGCAGGTTTGGAAGAATGTGAGGAAATGTGCTATAAGGGTCCAGTTCTGAAGGATCAACAATGGAGTGCTTATATTGATCGTGCCCCTGGTTCTGCAACCCAATCTGAGGTTTCCTTTTATATTCTCAAATTTGTTGTCATTTTTTACACTTACTGTCAACATTTGTTTTTTCTTCCCTGTCTCTATGGCTTCAATAGAACTTTGTTTCTGTCGCAGGAGGAATGATAATGCTGAAAAATTTGTCTAACAAAAAGTAACAACATGAATTTGTAGTGACTAATCAACCAGATACCGATGGAATATGGAGTTGGAAACAAGATCTATGCACCATTCGCTAAGAGTCCTATACTTCTGTTTCAACTTTTAGGTTTGGAGTCATATCTAGTTAATGGTGGAATATAGTTACTAAAATCAAATTGTAAAGAAGAATTCCCAAGTGATTTTACATCTTTACTATGTTGGCAACTGTCTGATATATATTGGACTACAATTATCAAGTGAACATACTGACATTTGGCATTTACTGTGTTTTCCTACCTGCACATATATATATGTTATATACTCTTGTTTTATGAATGTAGGATTGCCATCGTGCTTGTGTAGCTGGCTGTGGTTTCAAGGTCAGTACTTTGTCATTGATCGGTCCTTTTCTGCTATTGCTTGCACAAAATTTCTCAACAAACATGAGATTGGTAGAAATTTCTTTTAATAAACTGCTTGTCATCTGCATTTCTATGTTTCATTTTATTTAACTATTTACTGTTTGTTATGCAGTTTGATATCCCTTCTGAGAAAGTAAATAAAATCCAATCAAACAGGTCGTCCAAGCCTCTTGTAGAAGAGGAGCCAACTGATAAGAACAAGACCACCGCCTGAAGCCAGTTGAACTATTATGGCAAGCATATATATCCTGGACATTCACTTAAATTACAATGAAGATAATCTTGACATTTTCTACAACTGATTGTGTAATAGGCAAGAGTAGCATACATAATATATTCTAAGGATTACTACTTTAGTTCAAAGATTTGTTCTAAGGCATATAACGTGGGGGTGAAAGTTGAGTTTTACAGACTTTATTCTAAAAGCACATGGAAGTTTTTGTACAATTTTGAAACAAACAAAGTTACAAACAATCAAAAGATTGCAATCAATTGAAACAATTAGAAATATTAATATATATGCTACTTATTTGAAAGTATAGCTATTTACTATATAAGTCTTCGTAGCATATTTGATTTGGTTACCTGGAAATTAAGTAATAACCTATTATTATCTGTTAAATTTTACTAATAGTGTAGAGATTTTTTACATTGTTAGTGTTTCTGACTTAAATCATATTTTTTATACTAATTCCAAACTTGTGCAGAACAAATTTCATGTGGGGTTTCTTTTCTCCAGTTTCTTCTTAGAAACAGTCCATCTAACATTCTTCTTTTGGTTTTCTTTTCCATCTTTGTTTTAATAGCTTATCATTTCAAAAATTTCCAAGTGATAAATCCGTTGCTAGACCATATAAAGTTATAAACCATTAATAACATGGTCTTTTGTCCGGATTTAATTAACATGGTTGATTAGACGGGAAAACATAAATGATTTTAGCACGAAAGAGAACACAACACCTTTTATAAAATTTTATCTTCTTTGGGCTAAATCTGAAATTCAAAACTTTAACACACAGTCACTGACATTGCAAAGAGTTTCAGCTGTTAAGCATCAAAGTGCTTTTGGGAATTTCATTATTTTTTGTACCAATTAATTGACTAATACTCCTAAAGTAGAAAATTACTTTTTTTGTTTTTGTTTTCCTAACTCTATTTTTCAGCGTTCTAAATGCATTTATTTTCTAATGTACTAATTAGCGACTGTTCTAAAAAGTGTTAACAATTTTTTTTTTTCCGAAAACACTTTTGTACTTTCTTTTTCTTCAAACCAAACACCATTAGAGATAAGTTTTTTCTATTTTTGCAAACAAAATAAGAAATACATCTGGAGTAATTTTCCAGTTTTGCAAAAAATATAAAGAAAAAACCAATTTTTAGTTGAATAAACTTTTCAAAACCTTTTCGAAAAATTGTTTTCACGTGTTTTTGAAAACAAAAGCTTCTAAATGTCATAAACGTAAGGGAAAAAAACAAAAAACAAAACGAAATAATTCTACCCTTGATCTCGAAGGCCCAAATATATTTTCGCCTTCAAAACTTCAAAATCCAAAGCAAACGCTAGAAAGTCCAAGATCATCTGGCCCAAATCGCACGAATCAAAGAACTTTTCGATTTTCATCGCTTGAGTTTGCTCGAGTTTACTTCATAATCTGCACTTTTCTTTGTCATGATTCGTATGAATATATAGGCGAAAGTACCATAGAATCATCAGAGTTAAACCTAGGTTGAGAAATTGAAATTAAAAACACTAATTTGATCCAAAACAGAGATTGGGAACAATGCCACAAGTGAAGATAGTGCCCAGGAATTTCATGGACATGGTGGCTTCATTGCCTGCAGTGAAGCTCGACATGCTCTACGACAATTCCTTTATCTGTGAAGCCATCCTCAGGTTAGAGTTTTTTTTTGTTGCATAGCCATTTTTATATGTGCAAACTTCGGTTTCATATTGAGTTAATCCTTAATCTTGCCGTTTTTATTTATTTTTGCAATTAAAATTAGATGTAATCTTCACAATTGTGTTTTCCAATGTTTGATAAGTAATGTGTAAGTTTGGATGCAAAAGAAATTTGATTTCTCTTTGGGCTTATTATTCTGGAGAAATGAACTTCAAGCTAGTCACAAGTATAATACACACAGACACAAAATATATAAAGTTGAACAATTTGAGAAAAATATTACTATTACTTATTATTTAGTTCAGTGGTTCACCTTGGGCTATAGCAAGGAGATACTATGGGAACCGACAAGAACTATGACGGATGCGATTGTCTTTTTGAATCTGATAAAATGTAGTTCTACAAAGAGAATATATATAGAATATGATGAATCTAGGCGAATTGGGGCATTCCGAGAGTCACCGTGACTTTAGGTATTGTAGGCACATCAAGGTTGGGGAGGCCGTGGATGCTATGCGTAAGATGAGTGAGCTACCGGGCCAGACGAAATTCCGGTAGAATTTTGGAGGTGTGTAGAGCAGGCTTGGAGTGGGGGACTGGGTTGTTTAATGTTATTTTCAGGACGAAGTGGATGCTGGAGGAGTGGAGGTGGAGTATGGTGGTTCCGTTGTACAAGAACAAAGGTGATATTCATAGTTGTGACAACTATATGGATATCAAATTACTGAGTCATACCATGAAAGTTTGGGAGAGAACAGTAGAAGTGAGGGTGAGGAGGACGGTATCTATTTCAGACAACCAGTTCGGGTTCATGCCAGGGCGTTCTACCACAGAAGCTATCCACCTTATTAGGAGGTTGGTGGAACAGTACAGGGATAGGAAGAAGGATTTGCACATGGTGTTTATTGATCTGGAGAAAGCGTATGACAAGGTTTCTAGAGAGGTTCTATGGAGGTGCCTGGAGGCAAAAGGTGTGCCGGTTTCTTATATTAGGGTGATTAAGGACATGTATGATGGAGCTAAGACTCAGGTTAGGACAGTATGATGGAGGCGACTTAGAGCATTTTCCAGTTGTTATGGGGTTACACCAAGGGTCTGCGCTCAGCCCATTCCTATTTGCCCTGGTAATAGATGCACCGACACACCATATTCTAGGGGAGGTGCCATGGTGTATGTTATTTGCTGATGACATAGTGCTGATTGCTGAGACGCGAAGCGGTGTCAACGAGAGGCTGGAGGTTTGGAGACAGGCCCTTGAGTCTAAGGGTTTCAAGTTGAACATGACTAAGACGGAGTACCTAGAGTGCAAGTTCAGCATCGAGCCGACGGAAGCGGGGTTGCACGTGAGGCTTGATTCACAAGCCATCCCTAAGAGGGGCAGTTTCAATTACCTTGGGTTGGTTATACATGGGGATGGGGAGATCGACGAGGATGTCACACACCGTATAGGGGTGGGGTGGATGAAGTGGAGGTTAGCGTCTGGAGTCCTGTGTGACAAGAAACTGCCACCGATTCTCAAAGATAAATTTTATAGAGCGGTGGTTAGATCGGCCATATTGTATGGGGTTGAGTGCTGGCCAGTTAAGAACTCACATATCCAGAAGATGAAAGTAGCTGAAATGAGGATGTTGAGGCGGATGTGGGGGCACACTAAGATGGATAAGATTAGAAATAAAGATATTCGGAAGAAGGTGGGCGTGGCCCCATGGATGACAAACTGCGGGAAGCTAGGCTCAGATGGTTCGGGCACGTTCAGAGGAGAAGCTCAGATGCGCCGGTGAGGAGGTGTGAGCGGCTGGCTTTGGTGGATACGAGGAGAGGTAGAGGGCGGCCTAAGAAGTAGTGGGAAGAGTTGATCAGGCAGGACCTGATGCGGCTTCAGATTACCGAGAATATGGCCCTAGACAGGAAGTTGTGGAGGTCGAGCATTAAGATTGTAGGTTAGGAGGTAGTTGTGCATATTTTTACGGCGCTCCATAGTGAGGCTAGTCTGTTAGGACTTAGTCTTAGACTGTTAGTGGTTAATGAGTTCACACTACTCTTTCGTTCCTCTTAGTGTCGGGCATTATTTACTGGTTATTGTTTTGCTTTTCATCTATTTTCTGGTTCTGGTGATGCTGTTCTTTGTTCTATAGTTTCTAATATATTGCCTCTTTTCATCTTTTTTTTTTCGTTTTCTTGAGCCGAGAGTCTTTCGGAAACAACTTCTCTACCCCTCGGGTTAGGGGTAAGGTTTGCGTACACGCTACCCTCCCCAGACCCTACTAGTGGGATTTCAGTGGGTCGTTGTTGTTGATGAATCTAATGAACAAAATAAGTTCTAGAAGACCTTGTTGAGGTGGTGTAAATTTGTAAATTAATCATGCTCATGATTACTTGTAGATACTGAAAAAAATGAAAAAAAATATCTTTCTTTTTGGTAGGCAAAAAAGGTACTAGTTTATTCGAAAACAAAAATCTCTTTTGGTGATAGTATTTAGAAATATGCTGTTTTAGGTGTTTATTTTATTCATTTCTTCTGCAAGATCGTTACCTCCCTTAGCAAAGAAGTATGTGCTACACTTGTTGTATATAGACATACCAATCTCGGCCAAGTCAATGGAGGAGTCGGTGCTTCCAGATGGATTCTCAAAGCATAAAGTTGCCATTGATAGATTGATACAGCTGAGAGTAATGACGGAAACATTTGACAGGTTATTGAGCAGATCCTTCTCTTTCTTGATAGCTGCTATTTTCTTTTCTTGATTAATGCTGTTTATTCCAATTTTAGTAATGAAAGTGGTAGTTAGCCTTTGCTGGCAATTATTATACTTCCTGTCCGGTAGCATAGGGAGGTTGGAACTTATATACGAATAGATTTTCTGGAAGTGCTTGAGCGTCTGATGGAGAAGGGATCACTATTGTAAATATATTTGTAATATGCGTCTCCCAGAGGCTATTGTTATAATGAAATATTTACCTTTTTCTCAAAACAGAAAGTGCTGGAGTGCGCTTAAAACATGCTGTTTAGGCAGCTTTGTATTCTCAGATTTCTAGTATTTAAAGACATTAGTTTCTACATCCTAACGTACTATATTTCTATTTACCTTTTTACGTGCTCTTTATCTTGTTTTCATGTTTTTGTCTAGAATGATGACATGTGAGCTAGTTTAGAACCTTGCTCAAAATAATCATGATCAAAGGGAATATCTTGAAATGCCAATGCTTGCTTAGCTTTATTTTGTTTTCATGTTGCAGTTTTTGCTTTTATAAGCATTATAGAAGTTTTAGTTTTTTGTGTCATGCCTCAACTGTTGCAGTAATAGTTTCCTCTTCATAAGTTATAGAATTGTAGGTTATTGAAATCGTGCCGCAACTATTGGGATGATAGTTAACTGGTCAGGGCGGTTCATTATTTCTTTGCTGAAGACACTGTTAATCCGCAAGTTTAAATTCAATTTAATTGGCTCTAGTTTCTTGCCAATTTTCACTTTTTTGTTTTAGTTAGTTTTTGATTGTTGACCGCTGCCATTCTCTTTGATTTTTACAGGAAGAAGGAAGCCATGTATCAATTAAATCCAAAATTTCAACTTAATCTTCAGAAGCATATAGTCCATGGGTAAGCTTCCTTATCTTGTGTATTTTATTTTTCTTTAGGTAGTTAACGATTTAAAAGGGCCTTTTTGAGATTAGTGGTTTAAAAAATGAAAATATATGCACAATTAGATGAATTACTACCCAGTGGGCAGTAACTGGTAGTGCTGCTTGGAACTGGGATTGATAGGAATGGAGTCAAAAAAAACTACCCAGTGGGCAGTGGGCACTTAAATCATGTGGACACCAGACTCCATTCCTATCAATCCCAGTTCCAAGCAGCACTACCAGTTCTAACAAGAATAACATTATGAAATTCTAGGTAAGAAAGATACATGTGGAACAATAAGGAAATAGTTAAACAGAGGAGCACAAGTTGCAATAGCATCTACTACAGTTTTGCTTTCTTCTGTTGGTTATCAGTGCATTGGTTAATTTTGTTCTTTTTTATTCAAAAGTTAAACTTCGGGAGAAAGCTAAAGTCCAAACTTGCTCCGTCCAGTAACTAGTTTTTGCGAATTCATCTGTTTGTTAACTCATCCCATCAGTTTTTGTACACTCTTGTAGTAGAACAATCATTATTTGGTTTATTCAGTATTTCATTTCTTTTTTGGGAAGAAGGCATGCCAACTTGTAATGTAGATTTAAGATGTACTTACTCTCTCTCTCTCTCTCTCTCTCTCTCTCTCTCTCTCTCACACACACACACACACACACACACAGAGTATATCTCTCGCTCAAAGGATCTCCAGTAGTCGGTCTTTATAGGATTAGGGAGTTGTGATGAGCTGCTGTCTTTGAATTTACTGCTATGTTTTAAAGTAGGCTGACAGTTTTGTTGGAGCGGATAAGTATCTTCCAGTCATTAGAGCGCAAGACTCTTACTTGTGGTTTTGGGTTTGAGCCCAATGGGGTGTGACCATTATTATTTTCCCTAATTTGTCTTAAAAGATAAATTATTGCATATTGGAATAAAATGTGCCCAAATAGAGTTGAATAAATCATTGTTCTTAAAGACTCGTTTAAAGCGTGCTGAAGCTCGGAGAAGCCCAGTTATGCTCTTCGCTTAATCGGCGGTTTGGGGTACGCGTCAAGGTGCTAAGGCATGTGCACCTTCACCAATGGGTTCTGTTTTTAACGGCACAACAGCAAATATATAGCTTTATTGTAGTTTTCCCATTCTTATTGTTTGTGTGTATAGTTGCATTTTCTTGCATTACATTTCTATATTTTTATTTTTCTTCATTGGTGCTTCTAATACTTTTTATTTGTATACATAGCATCTAATATTTTCTATTCGTATGTGCATAATATTGGCATGCGATGAGTTTAAATGGAGTGACGTGGTCAGCGATGATTCATATAGCCGATCCCAACTTGTTTAGGACTGAGGCGTAATTTTTGTTATTGTTGATGGCGCCTGCACTTTAACTGCACTTTTCACTTAAAGCTCCAAAGATTTTGGCTCTTTTGGATTTGAGGCATACTGTTCAGCGAAAAAGGAAAAAGAAAAAGAAAAAACTATTTTGGGATTGAGGCATAGTTGTTATTGTTGTTGTTGGATAAGTATCTTCTCAGTTGTGTATATGTTTGTCTTATTCGTGCTGTGTGACTGGCGTCTTAATCTTGTCATGCTGCAATTCAAAATTCAGCTTCTTGATATAGAGATTTGTTGTGGTAATATTTTCTACTTTGATGGACATGTGTTTTCCAATTTTTGCATTTTTACGCAAAAAAGGACCAGAAATTTTCTGCAGGTGCGTTGAATCCTTTGCCTTATTATTTAGGAGGCTTAGTGAATAAGCTCCTGTAAAATTATTCAATATCTTCAATTTTTTTAAATTTGTTTTGGAATTTTCTTTCATTTTTCGGAAAAAAGTGAGTTGATGTTGAAATATTTCTTTCATATTCTTGATCTGTAAGTTAAAATTTTTGGATGATGACTTGTGAGTTCAATTACTGTAGTGGAGTCTTACCAAGGGAACCAATGCCTTCTAATATCACTGTGAGGCTTCCTAGCTTGGAGGAGTTAGAGGCATATGCTGTTGAACAATGGGAGGTATGAATTGCATTATATTAGTAATTCTTGTATTTTCATCTTGCTGGAGAGTTCAGAATATGTAATAATATATTGTGAGACGATCTACTTTGCTCTCCATCTTGATCAATCTGCAGCTTGACTATAATTTTGGCAACTCTTTTTATGACTTGCAACTGTGGCAACCAGTGCTTTCTGCTGCATCTTATAAGCTCCAGTGAAGCTGGAAAGACCACAAACATAAGCTCTTCAATGATGAAAGTTTTCCAGCGTGGCCTTTTAAGTCAGAGGTACTTTCAAGTGTAGTATTTTTGATAAATATTGCACACCCACATATATGTATAGTGCTTTGTTCATGTATGATTGGAAGATTTTTGTAATAATTGACATAACCTCAATGAGTTCATGCCTTCTTAAGCAGAGATGACAGGGAACCTCCAAGGTTGACTGAAAGTGGGTTCCAGTTCCTGGTACGAGTCACTAAATTATCTCAGTCAATCAATATCTCATTTGAAGTTCTATTGACCATCGTGTATAACAGCTGATGGACACAAATGCACAGCTTTGGTACATCATCAGGGAGTACATAACAAATGCTGAGGTAATAATTCTTGATGTTTTATTCATAGAACTCATTTTACCTCTTTTCTCTCTCTCTCCTCTCTTGTTAGCTCTTTCATGGAAAACAGCATTCATTTTTTGAAACCCAATAGCATTTAATAGCTGCTTATACTTCACTTCGTTGACAAGTGTTCTGAGAGACTTTGAAGATAAGGAGGTAGGTGGGAAAAGTAATTTCAGAGCAGATTATTCTACCTGCCAATTTAGGGAGCTGCTCATTCTTGCTGCCCATTCCGCATATGTAAGCTTCACGAAGCATAGCCAGTCCCAAGCTCAGATAAAGAAAGAGGGTTGCGGGAGGTTGACGTCCCACGTAAAAATAGTCGAACTTTGATGAATCATTTGAATACTGAAGAATAAAGCGGAATGGATACATTCATACAGGGGGTTCATATAAAATTCATATAATCTAAACTAGTTTGGGATTGAAACATAGTTGAGTTGAGCTCATAGCTTCCACCTCTGAGTTTACTGCTCTTCATCTCATATTTTTATTCACTCTTTCCTTTTTCTAATGTTTCCTTTATTTCTTCACTATAAATTAGTCAATGCGACCAACATTCTGGAATGTATTCGCTCTATTATTTAAGATCTTGGTTGGAAAGATACTGTGCCTATGACCATAATGTTGAATAGATGTTGTGTTTTACTCAAATTCTGCAAATGACGACTTATGACTTTTACTTAATTATTTACACTGTATTTCTCATATTAATGAAGGAGCGAGGTGTGGATTCAGCAGATCTTATTGCATTTCTGTTGGAGCTAAGCTTTCATGTTACTGGCAAGGTATTACTAGACAGAGCTAGCACATTTTGGACTAATTTTGCCCCAGAACTGTAGTAAATGACGCCATCCTTTTAATTATGAATGTATGGATTTTAGTTGGTTCTGGAGCACTAAGTTCTGCTGTTATTTATCCTTTTTTTTCTGAGGATGCTTGATTTTTGTATTTTTTTGCATTATATAGGCATACAATACAAACACATTAACTGATATCCAGCGAAGTATAACTAAGGACCTTTCAGATTTGGGACTGGTCAAGCTGCAGCAGGTGAATACTAATTGCCCCATCAATGCGCTCACCAGAATGAATGGAGCTTTTCTTTTCCGTGATGTTCATGGAATCCTATTTATCTATTTGTTGTTTTTTAGGGAAGGAAAGAGAGTTGGTTTATTCCCACCAAACTTGCCACCAATCTGTCAATTAGCTTAGCAGATACAACGTCCAGGAAACAGGTATGATGCACATATAAGCATTCTCTAGAGTAGTTGGGTCAAGCTACATAGCAGTCCATTTTTATTTATTTGT
Source organism: Nicotiana tomentosiformis (assembly GCF_000390325.3). Taxonomy (NCBI): domain Eukaryota; kingdom Viridiplantae; phylum Streptophyta; class Magnoliopsida; order Solanales; family Solanaceae; genus Nicotiana; species Nicotiana tomentosiformis. The sequence continues at coordinate 74,861,934 of NC_090813.1, forward strand.
TTTCCATCTTTAGCATTACAATTTTCTTAAAACGGCAAATTCTGAATCAGAAATTTAGAATTTTGTGCTTCCTGTCATCCAGATTTAAGTTCTCGAATTCGTTTAGTAATGGTGGGACGAGTTCAATGATACCTTACTGACTGGAAACACATCTATTGATTTCCTTCCTTCCCCCTTTCATCAGGGATTTATCGTTATTGAAACAAACTTCAGGTTGTATGCATATTCAACATCAAAATTACACTGTGAGATCCTACGCCTCTTTGCAAGGTACGCGATTACTTGTTTCCATTGCGTGTGTTTGTTTCTGTCCTTTGGTTGGGAAAAAAAGAACATAAGGGAAGAATAGGCGTCAACTCTCTTTCTCTTGAAAGTATTAGCATCTGTTGTTTCTTTTTGTTGGAATTGGTAAGAATACCATCACGACCTTTATGTGGTGGATTGGTGCTCGTCAAGAAATGCATTACTCTTTTGAATTTTTAAATCTATGTGCTACGCCTTATACTCTTTTTGGCTGTTGAGTGTTGATTTTCTAGTAGTAGATCTCTCTTCTTTCACTTTTGTGGTTGAACTCTCTTGAGTAACAAAATTTAGCTGCAAATACAGGGTGGAATACCAGCTTCCAAATCTCATTGTCGGTGCTATTACAAAAGAAAGTTTGTATAAAGCTTTTCAAAATGGCATTACTGCTGAGCAGGCAAGTTTCAGCTGCTATTTTGTTTATTGACAAGCATTGTCTTATTTTGGAGTCAACTAGTTAAAAAATATCTGAGAAAGTGAACTGTATTTGGAGTGCCATATTTTATGTAAAGCAAAAGGTGAAGAAGGTTGATAGTGCGGGACATGTTTGTCATAGATTCTTATTAATTCTTTATCAGCTGCTATTGCTAAAGAAAAAAAAATCTTGATTAGCTGGTCGATGTTGGTAGTTGTTTAATAGCAGACCTCTGAAGAATGTTTCTCTTATAGTTTTGTGTCTGGTCCCTCAATGCACTTATCATGTCTAATATTATTTACATTGGTGCACCTTTCTTAACTAGTACATACTTGAAAGCATGTGAATTACAGGAAGTATTGTGCTTCTGGTGCTATATTCTTACCGACTTCTGAATTTTAATTCTGTATGAATTGAAAAGGTTAAATATGAAAAGTAGAAACCTTTGCTTGTGTTGATCGGTGATGTGTATTCAAGTTCCAATTATCCTCATCCATAGCTATCAAATGTATTACTAGTAGCCTAGTAGGTTAAATGTCATGTTGATTGGTTTATCCCCTCCAAAAAAAAGGGGGAACAAAAAGTCATGATGATTTGCCAAATGTTTCAAGTAGAATTATAAGGTATTCTATCTGGACGTAATTATTATTGAGCAGTTGCAATACAGTTTTTTCACTTGAAGTATTTGACTGCTGTAGTGCTTTGCAGATAATTTCTTTCCTTCAGCAGAATGCCCATCCTAGGGTTGCAGAGAGGATACCGTCCGTGCCCGAGAATGTTACTGATCAGGTTTCTTTTACTATTTCATAGCGCATTGAAATTGAATGACAGTAAAGCTCTAGTAATAAAAAATACATTTTGGTTATTTGATGGATGATTACTGATTGGACCCCATTTGTTATTTAGACTGATTCATTGGCAGAATATATTCTTGAGTAGTATCACATTCCCATCATTGTGGCCAACCAGAAGCTGTTAAACCAATTCAACAGTATATGTCTTCATTGACAAATATTGATGAAAGGATTATTAGGAAAACAAGTTCTTTTCAAGTCAACTAATTCAACTACTACTTTCTCATGCCAGATTAGATTGTGGGAATCAGATCTGAATCGGGTTGAGATGATGCCCGCCCACCTCTACGATGAATTCCCTTCTAGAGTGAGTGCCAAGATATTTGTTATTTGCATTACAAACTTAATTTTGATTAACGTTTTAATTTTTATGGCTATATGACATGATTGTTTTTGTTTACATAACTGTAGGATGTCTTTGAGGCTGCATGTGATTTTGCCAGGGAATATGGAGGATTACTGTGGGAGGACTCTAAGCAAATGCGCATCATAGTGAAGGCTGACATTTTGACAGAGATGAAGGAATTTCTTCGTCGTCAAAAGCAATAGCGTATTTGTTTTCTGATGGCCTTCATTTTTGTATGGGGAGGAAGATTGATGAGGGGTGTTGCGGCTAATATTTTAAAACTCATTGCCGAGAGCTGTTCATGAATCATGAATTTTGCTGCGGGTTTATCTTTTTATTGCGCTTCAGCTGCCTTGTTTCTTGTTCAAAATTTGGGGTTTAAACAATATTGAAGAAAAGTGCTGTCGAATGAAATATCTGGATTAGAAATATCTTTGATCAAAGGAAACCAAGAGGCGTTAACAAAATTCTTCGGCTTTATCCAGTGCTGGGAGCAAGAGTGGCATACTCTTCAGCTTTCGATACCTAGTATATATGGAATTACAAATCATCTTTCCCTCGCATATGCTCTTTAAAGTGATCCCAGTGACGAATATATTAGCTTTTGGATAGAGTTATAGAGATAACACTAGTATGACTTCATGATGCTATCTATTATTTCTTCTAAGCATCACAATAGCAGATGCTCAGATATTCAAGACTCTGTCAGTGGTTCCATCTATGAAGTAAAACCCAATTCTCCCAATTAATTTTCTTTTTTTTATCTTCTGTGGTTGCGAGTGCATGCCTCCTTTTTAATTATATAGGAAGGGGATGAAATTTCTTTAACAGAATTCACACACAGCTCAATAAAGAAAAAGAAAAGAAACGCAACTTTGTGGGTAAAGACATTCAAGTCAAATGACAACCTAAAAGAACCTTTTCAATCTATCAGACAAAACATATCAGTGGCTTGGGCTGCGATGAAGATGTTCTCTTATCTTTTCCATTTATATCATCACATTATATTTTACTACCTAAGCTGACTAATAACTGCAGTCACCAAACACTATATCTACTTAGAATCATTTGGCAATATATTACTGTTTACATAATTATCGAAATAGACAGTTGTTATCTGTCCACATATTTGGCAACCAATTTTCAGGTTATACAAAAACAGCAAGCAACTGATAATTGAGTAGGTCCTCCAACAAAAGTACAAAGAATAAGCTCTTTCTTGGAAATTTCCTTCTTTTAGCCTATCTACGTTGCATATCCTAATTTCTTACAAATCAAGACTCCAAACAGTTATAAATGTAACAATATGCTCTGTCATGCATTCTTCAAAGTTATCATTTCAGACATAAGAGCTATCGCTCTTCTAATTACCCTACCAAGTGAGTGAAGAGTTACTCTTTAAAGTACAAGATGGTAAAACCTGTGAAGGTTTGCCTGCAATGGTCCCTCAAGTTCACAAATTTAACAATAGGATTTGTGGGTATTGCAATACTTTTCTATGGTATATGGCTGATTAGAGTTTGGCAGCGTGATGCTGCGGACTCACATTCATCCCCTGATTACGATCATTTCCCTTGGTAAGTTCTCAACTTAGTGCTATTACTTTCACAACCTAGTTTGTTTATTCGCTTTGACCACCGGTGTAGCCTGAAATTCTCACAAGGAAATTCAAAGAAATATAAAAATGTCACACCTTTGCCTCTAATCTAGCAGAGCCGGAGCCAGGATTTCAAGTTTATGAGTTCGGAATTCTAATCGTTTTAAGCTAATGGGTTCTAAATTAATAATTTACATATATTTAATAAATATTTAAGACATATACAGGGTTCGAACCAAAGCTAGTGGATTCGGCCGAACCCGTTCCCGGCACTCTAACTCCGCCCCGTACTCTAGAAACTTCACTTATATCAAGGGGATTCAACTATTTGCACAGTATATCTTTCGGTGAAAAGATTAAATTGAACCCCCTTTAGACCATGTAGCTCTGCTCCTAATTTTAACTCCTTGCCTATAATACATTCTTGGCATAAAAGAAATGCTAATACTGCTGAAATCATGACAGGTTCATCCATGCATCTCTTGGTATTGGCACTGCTTTGTGTGCTATCACTTGCCTTGGCCATGTTGCTGCAAATTCTGCCAACTCTTATTGCCTCTCTTCTGTATCCTTCTTATAGATAGTTCTCATATATTCTCTTAGGAAAGAAGCTGCATAGGAAGAGATCAAAAGAAAGGACCTTAACAATAATTATAGTATATGTTCGTCATATTTGTGCTTCTTCTATCAGAGATTGGAGTGGCAGCTGATGTTTTGTTGAATTCTAACTGGGAGAAGGTATGCATCTAAGAAATCTTTATTCAACTATTGTTATTCAAGTTAGCTTTCTGTATTCTATTGATCAAGACATCGACAAAAGAACCTCGTTGCTTCTCTCCAATGTTCTGATTATGTTTTTTACCTAAATCAGGATTTACCAGAAGATCCATCAGGAAGATTTAATGATTTCGAGGAGTTTGTGAAGTCGAATAGCGGTGTATTCCAATGGATTGCCGTGTTTAGTGTTCTAGCACAGGCAAGAAAAGACCCCTTGAAGAAATTTCAGTATGTTTTGCTGTCTGAAGTTATGAAATGTGATTCTTGATCAAAATTTTTGATAAGCAGGGGTGTTCTATGCTATTTGCTACAATGTTAAGAACTATTGGGAAAGTTAAGGAATATACTCAAGAGAATGAAGGTGAATATGCAGAACCATGGGATCCACTTCTGCGCCCACCAGAACTGCCACCAGCTACAATGTATCCACCCTATGTTATTGGTGAACCAGTCTACAAGGGTGTTTGAGTTTTGGAAGAGAAAAGGTTAGATCCATACTAAAAATGGAAAATCTTGAAACTTTTTTTGGCATTTAAGTTATTGATGTTTTCCAGTTTTTGCAGAAGCTGAAGTGAATGAAGCTTTCCTCTATGGGAAGAAGGTTGCTGAGGCAACACTTAGTAGCACAACTCAAATATTGAACTTGAAGTTTGGAGATTGGGACTAAGATATAACCTGCCTAGGCAAGTTTAGCTAGGAATATTGATTATGCTATGTAGCTTCTCCAATTGCTTAAGAATGTTTTTTATGAGGAACAGATAAGATCATAATGTACATTTAATAGTATCATTTTGCATTTTTGATGTTTTCAGTAGTATTGCTTCATTTATCACAATGAATTATATTTGTCGGATAATTGAATATTTGTTTTCATTCTCAACAAAATATAAATATTGAATATTGAACAAAAAGAAAGGAAACAAAGAAAATGAAAGAGCTAACCATCTCCACTGATAGATTAATATGAACTACGGAGTACTAAAATAATGGGGGGAAACGTGAGGTAGAAATAAATTGTTAATCCTTGATGTCAAAGAAAGTTTTCTTCTAGTTCCACTTCTTGTGATTCTAATTCAAAAATACTTGTTGGAATTTTTTATAAACCTTTTTATTTGTCATCAAATGAATGACATCTTTCTCTGGAAACTCTAGCTATCTCAGGATGATATTGGAAAATCTCATTTCTTTTACTCAAACAAGCTTTGGTATTTGCTCAAATGTGGGGTTTAACATCCAGAACCCCCCTTGTGCTTGAAATCTATCACTGTAAGGGGTCGTCTGGCCATTTAAGAAATAAAATTTGCTGACATCTTATTAACTTTTGATGTAATATTGTCCGGTAGAGCCGAGGGTCTACAGGAAACAGACTCTCTACCCCTCTAAGGTAGGAGTAAGGTGTAGGAGTAAGGTTTGCGTACACATTACTCTCCCCAGATTGGGTATGTTGTTGTAATATTTTCAAGAAGAGTTTAAGCTTATATACACTGACAGTGTAAATCTTTACACTATTTCGGTCAGTCAAAAGATAGTCAACCTCCATAAAAATAGGAATCTGTATTCTTGAAAATGAGGCAGGTTATTTGCTACAAGCCTACAAACAAGTAAAGGTGACATGATGTGTAAAAATTCTCTAAATTATCAGCGTATAGTCCCATCCTCTGCAACTTTATTCATATATTTGGTAAATAGGAGGCAATATTATATGCTAAAATATATATTTGACTTTCCTTTAAGTTTACAAAGAATTTTGAGGGACCGAAAAAGGCTACACGGAGAACTCCAAATGATGTTACAGAAATGATCAATGATGGAGCTGGACATTGATACATCAATAGAACCTATGACATCTGACACCAAATTGCTAGTATTACAAAAGGTGAATCAAAGAATAGACAAGATCTTAGGAAATATCCCTTGCAAAGACTGGATAGAAAGGAAAAGGAAAAGATTCCAGCAGAGCACCGTCTATTCAGCTTTCTCATTTGTCTTTGTAGACAACTTCCTCTTCATCCTGCTAAAAGGCCCTACAGCACGATCCATTACATACATGTAGATGACCTGGCTCCAAGAATTGTAGGCCATCAAGTTGTCATAGTATTCTGGCGCGATCTCCTTCACCTTGTAGAGCTTGCTTCCAGGAATCCTCGGGAAATCATGGTGCTCGTTGTGGTATCCAACACTCCACGTCATAAGATTAAGGAGACCGTAGTAGGAGTATGTCTCCTGGTCAGACTTGAAGACATAATGCTCGGAAATGAAGTGACCAGCCATCGGGTGCATCCCTCCCACAACAAAAGTAGACAGGATCAGATATGCAAAGGATTTCCTGCCCCAAAAGTAAACCATGGCTCCATCAAGGCATACCTGGATAATCAGATTGATGAACTCCCACATACCGGGTGGTTTAGGTTTGAGAAAGAGAGGTCTGAGAGCATAAAAGAAGAGCTGGAGGACAACCCATATTGATTTTGTGACGATGTTTTTGACAGCATGCGCTTCAGCAAGGCTCGGAATGTCCATGTCAGGTCCATCTACACCTTGGTAGAGATGATGGTCAAGGTGATACTTTTGGAAGGTAACAGACATGGGAACGCCAATGGGAAGGTTGGCAAAAATGCCAAGCCATCGGTTATAGACTGGAGTGGAGAAAGCGAGGTTGTGACTGAGCTCATGAATGGCGAGGAAGAGATTGTGGTTCAGGAAAGAGCCAAAAAAGTAGGCAACTATTAGTATTTTCCGCCAACTAGCATCATGGAGGAAGGTGGCAGTCCAAAGCTGAACCAAAACAACCCCTGATATCTGCATTGCAAAACATTCATAGAGCAATTCAAAATTATTCCATATGGTGATTATGAAATAGTTAGAAAATCATATGATCGTGAAGATTTCGGAGCTGCTCTTAATCAAAGTTAATCACTATAAGAGAGAAACTCAGATTCTTGCTAATACTGCTTGGGATATATTTTTTTACACAGTTTAAATGTAGCTATTTGACAACAAGAGATTCCCCCATATAGATCCTTAAAACTTTTGAACTCTGTCAAACAAATATTAACAACTTTAATCATTTGTCATTGTGTTTATTTGAAATCCACCTGCAACACCTACCGGTTTTTTGAGACCGATTCCTATTAGACTCATCAAACAAATATCAAATAACTTATGTAACATTATCAATTCATTGTCACCAATAGAAACTATCAAATGGCTTAATTGCATAAAATAGGAGGAGAAGATGATAAAAGTATGGTCAATGGGAGGTTTTTTCTCCTGCACTACCAGTAAAGCTGTATAAATGAGACAACCACAATAAAGCATACTATATCGCAGAACATTATGTATCAGAAATTACACTTTGTTGAGAAGGGGCTGGCATTGTAAAAAGTGTCTAAAGCAAATATAGACATTATGTGTTCAACACACAGATCTAATCCTGCAAACAGACACATATCATATTTACTATTTCCTGATTTAATATTATTGCCAATCTTTAAATCCAATGTACTCAAATTAGTTTCAAACTGAATACATGAGAACTCTAGCCTGCTCCTTGCTTTAAAAGGTCAATTCTTCACCATCAATTGCATCTAGCAAAAACAAAGAAGCTGCCAACCAGATAATCTATTCATAAAATGATAATAACCCCACAAAACTAAGGGAATGGAAATTAGGAAGGTTGCAAACAGAATTGCAGCTAACATTAAAAGAAAGGAAAAAGAAAATTCAATCACCTCACAAAACAACATCCAATTTTGACTTAATCATGAATTATCACAAATAAGAACTCCGAATAAGAGCATAAGCACAAGATATCTTATCTAAGAAAGGCAACTTCATTGTTCTTTCAGGAAAAAGGGAAAAAAGAAAAGAGAATAATAATGAATCACCTTTACTGGCTTTACAGAAAAGTTAAATACCACCCATTGTATTCAAGATGCAGATTAGTTAAGAAAAAAAAAAGTAAAAGGACTCCAATATATTCTAGTATAAAACTACCAATACCTAAGGATACTGCACATAAAACCTCGAATATGATGATTAATTCAAGGAAACAGCTCAAACCCAAAATTTTAGCATGCAAGAAAATCTATAGAACAGTACACAATGTCCAGCAGAAAACAGAGATACAAAATCAGCTACATTGAATAAAATCCCAAACCAAAAGCATTAAAAAGAGCCGTTCTTTATCACTCGCATTAAACTAGATCTAACACAACCCGTTAAGCAAAACCATTAAAGAGCATATTCAAGCCAACATTACACGGAACAATACATAAACATTGAAATAAATGTGTATAAATTCAAAGAAGAAGAAGGGGCATATACATACCTTGAGGCAAGCAAAAGGGTCAGGACAGGACCAAAAAGGTATCTAATTTGAGGGTAGCGAGATAGAATCTGTTTCCTACGAGAAGCATGAGGCTCATCTGTATTATGACCAATAGAAATCTGTAGCCATTACTCCTTCTTCCTCTCTCTTTCCCCCCTCATAAGTCATACCCCATTGCCCAATGCCCCCCCCCCCCCCCACTCTCTCTCTCCCCAGTCCCCACTGCTGTTGTGTTTTTAGATTTTCTTCGTTCTGTTGTCCTGCTACAACACCAACTCTAAAAAAACCTAGTTTTAGAATACGTGCTATGTGTGTATTATGTCTTATAGTACAAATTTTTAAAAGCTACATAAATATTATTAAAGCATGTGTATGAAGTGTAAATAAAGATTGAAGGTTAAAAAATGCTAGATGAATTAGCAAACTGTGAAGTCAATATTAACTATCAAGTGTTTTGCTATCACAACTTGTTAAAGGTCATTACTATCAAAACCAAAATTTCGGACTGAAAGGTCTAAGGTTTGGTAGCAACCATAGGAAATACTGACAATAAAGCAAAAGGTAAGTTATCTCATAAAAATGTGAAAAATATTTATGATCAAATTTTTTAGCAAAGGACAGAAGAATACTAGATCAACTAATCTCTTCCATAGGTTCAATACTAAACCGGTAGTAAATTGATCACATCAATATACTAATCAAGGGTGACGTCTAACAACACTGCTTAATGACCGGATAGCATGAAGTATACAATTTACTCTCAAGAACCTGTAGAAGAATAATGTATTAATTCCTTTTGTCCTTATAGCTCTGGGTCACCCTATGATATGGTTCAACTGTCAAATCCTAATAGGCGGCCGACTATGTGTTCATGTAAAAAATAATCGACCATTGAATGACCTAAGAAACTCTTTTCTTCTTTCATTCAATCGCCCTGGCCAAGGTCTTAATTTGGTTGGTTATAATTTATGACAACATGGAGCTTAAACTCATTACCAAGAGTTGACAGATTCTATCTTGATCAATCACTAATTCTACAAGTATTTAATCGTACCCAATATCTTTTCAACTATCGCCCTAGGGCCATAGATGTCTAGTATCAAAGCACAATAAATAACTTGTCAATTACTATGATAATATCCGGTCAAAGGAAACTCTTACATCACATTCTTCGAGAGAATATCCTATTGACAGTTTATGGTAATTCTAACCATTGGGAATTATCCAATGAATCGGTTCAATGATCATATCTCTATATGCATCATCTATTTATGTTATTTAGTTAATGAGATCAACTAATCTTTATCCCATAAAGACGATCACATAAATATTGATCTAACTGGATTACTAATGTCCAAATTAATAATCCTACGATCAAGAACAAAATTTAGATTAAATTGTAAGAGACTTTACTCTCATTATCATGATCTCCATCATGATGACAAGTCTCAAAATTTAATCAAGGACCTTATTAAATTAATCAAGTAATTAATAATAAATATGATAAACGAATATTAAATGCCATATATTTTTATATCAAATAACATTCACAAAAATATGTTCAAATTATCAAATATGAGATTGGATCTAGGGCATATATAATATATCCCTAACATTTAGTAAGAGGGAATTGTTACTAAAATAATTTTTAATAACATAAAGATCAAATCTCATATTTGATAATATATCCCTAACTCATATAACATTTCTTGTTCTTCTACCTTTGAGTTGAGATTTTTGAGAAAAATTTCAACACAATATTTTCATTCAATTTGTTCGCGGGATTTCATTGATCAAAGAGTTGATAGCAAGGATCAGTCTCGGTGTGGATACGCATAGAGTTTTTCACTCTATCAAAGAAATTTAAAACGAGACTCTCTTCACCAGGTACGTCTTAGATCCGATCTTTGACATATAAATAAATTTTATACACTACCCTCCCCAGACCCCACTAGTGGGATTATACTGAGTTGTTATTGTTGTTGTTCTCTCTCCCTCTCTCAATATTATTTTGTAATGGATAATAGTTTGAGGTGCTACATATGGACAAAAATCTTCCCTAATTACTCCTGGCATTTTTGTTTCCATGGATGATTTTAATTTTTTTTTTGGTTCTTTATATTTAGATTTCAGAACACATCAACTTCTTAGGACATTACATGCTAAGCGAGCAAAGTTCAAAAATCGCTCCAAAACTTTATTTTTTGGATAATTAAAAGTTTTTGGCAAGATTTTAAAGTGTTTTCAGAGTGAAAAATATCTAAAAGCAATTTCTTAAAAATGACAAAAACTTCTTAAAAGAAATTTAAACAAACACGCCTTTTAAAAAAAGCGATTTAAACAAAAATGTTAATTCGAGCTACACAAATAAATAAATATTTTTCACATTTTTATGAGATAGCTTACCTTTTGCTTTATTGTCAATATTTGCTATGGTTGCTACCAAACCTCTATTTTTGTTTCCAGATCTTCCAGTCCGAAATTTTGATTTTGGCAGTAATGACATTTAACAAGTTGTGATAGCAAAACACTTAATAGTTAATATTGACTTCACAGTTTGCTAATTCATCTAGCATTTTTTAACCTTCAATCTTTATTTATACTGTAGGATTGTATAGAGGTGTTCATAACACGCAGCGGAAGATAATAACAATTCTAGGAAGAACTTTTCGTGTTTACTTACCCCTATCCTGGGGTAGAGAGACTGTTTCCGATAGACCCTCAGCTTCCTCCCTCCAAGAACTCCCCACCTTGCTCTTGGGGTGACTCGAACTCACAACCTCTTGGTTGGAAGTGGAGGGTGCTTATCACTAGAGCAACCCACTCTTGTCGAGAGAGGGAGAGAGAGAAATCGGCAAAAATACTAAGACTTTACTGGTTAGATTGACTAAATTAGATAAAAATAGACTCTTGAAATATGTTATTTATCTATAAATTGTATGATTATAGACTTGTAAATTTTCTAAATTTGCTATGAAAATTAGTCATGTATGATATTTTGTAGTAAAAATGAATATTCAACTATTTGTACTAACTTAACAGAGCTAGCTTATCAACAGAAAAGTATAAAGTAACAAATGATGATTGATTGTAAAGAACATTGTAATTTTCATTAAAAGGTGATAACATGCATTTTAGTGTTTAAATTCACCGTAACATAATTTGCTGATCTTTTTATTCTGCTCGAACAACTGCACTCAACCAGAATGGCTGTCTAATATGTATTATATTATTTTGATATCGCATGTGTTTGTTTTCACAAGTTATAATTGTGCATTAACGTAGTTTACTAGCAAATGAAGATCATAGCATCTGTATCAATCAAAGAAAGGTTATATAATCACGCAAAAAAGATGAGTTGAGAAAAAAAATATTGCTACTCCATTAAGTTTTTGAACCAGAAGTTTTGAAGGCACTACATATGTCTAAAACTTCTTTAAGACACTATCATTTATTAACACATGGTTTACTTAATTAAGGAGGAGTGTACGTGGTCAAGCCACTAACGGTATAAACAGAATAAATCATGTGAAACGAATAGTCCGCAAGAGAATGTTAATAGAATATTACTAATAGTATTATTATAATGTATATTGGCATCACAAAATTAAAAGATGGATACATAATAATGATATGTTAATTGAAGAGTATTTATATCTAATAGCTTCATTAGAGTATATATTGACATCACAAACTTGATAGAAGATATCACAAACTTGTTAGGTTGCAACATAGTTTGATATGTGACATAAAAATTTTTTTTTTGCATAAACTGAAATGACAATTTTTTTTTTTGCTTTTCAGTGCCATAGATTCAAGCCAAAACATCCAAGTTAAATCTCCCAACCTAGCTCCCAACGCCACCCCACCTGTCACGACCCAAAATCTCACCTGTCATGATGGCGCCTATATGAATACTAGGCAAGCCGAAAAGCTCGATAAACCACAATTTCTCTTAAGTTTGAAAATATAATAATTAAATTCAACGGAAGAAATCTCACAATTTCAAATATAACCCTCCCAAAATCCGGTGTCACTGAGTACATGAGCATCTAAATGAATACAAAGTCTGACTGATAAACATCATTGTCTAAAGTATAGAACAATACAATAACTAAACAGGAAGGGAATCAAGTCTACGGTCGTCCATCAACTACCTTGATACTTTCCAACAGAAATAACTCCAAATTCTAGCAGTCGTCATATCCGGGAGCACCTGAATCTGCACACGAGGTGCAGAGTGTAGTATGAGTACAACTAACTCAATAAGTAACAAGACTAACCTCTGGGTTGAAAGAAATGATGAGCTCCGCAGGTACAGTCCAGTAAAAATAATGGTACAGAAATGTAGGCATGCTTTCAAGTTCAACAGTTAAACTCAATACAAGTGAAATAGATCAATATTGCATGATATGAGGCATATGACATCTCAGTAGAAAGACCTCATGTAAATACTTGTCACAAATTATCCGGTCGCTAGGTACTGTTTATGGCCATTCCAGCCTAGGGGTGTTCCAACCCGTATATAAATACACATCGACTGAAGTCAGTCACCTAGTATCGTATAAGGCCAATCCAGCCCTGGGATAATTTATCCCCAAATATAAATAATACGATCAAGATTCATGCCCTGAAAAATTGCATCCCAAATATATATATATAAATAATAAGTAAGGCAAATCCATGCCCTGGAAAGTCCATCCCGAATATCGATGATCATCTACGCTCACTGGGGGTCATGTACAGATTTCAGAGGGGCTCCTTCAGCCCAAGCGTAATACAAAGCCAATATGGCCTACTGCAGGCGGACAACCCCGATCCATAAAATAGTAAAGCCAATAGGGTCTGCTGCAGGCGGGCAGGCCCGATCCATATAATAGTAAAGCCTATAAGGACTGTTACAGGCGGGCAGCCCCGATCCATATAATAGTAAAGCCTATAAGGCCTGCTGCAGGTGGGCAACCCCGATCCATATAATTATGATGTATAAAGCCATTACGGCTTGCTGCGTTGCGCAGCTCAATCCCATAAATATTCCCACAATGGACAATTATTACTGAGTGTGAAATATATATTTTTGAACAATTAATTCAACAATAACACGATCCCATGGGTCCTAAAATATCGGCACGTAGCCTAAACACGATATTTATCACAAGCCTCATCTCAATTCCTCTAACACATGCCACATGTTCAGATAATAACATGATTCTTTAATTTTACAACTTCACATGATTTATTCAAGACACAACTTCTGTGGTGCACGTCTACATGTTTGTCACCTATTGTGTGTGTCACCTTCAACAATTCATATCATACCAAATTCGGTGATTCATACCCTCAGAACCAAGTTTAGAAGTGTTATTTACCTCAGGGCGTGAAATTCTTTACTCTGCTATGCCTTTGCCTCGCAAATCGGCCTCTGAATGCCTCGAATCTAGTCACAAATAATTCGTTTTAGTCAATAAAATTTATTGGAATTAATTCCATAAAAAATGCTAAATTTTGCATAAAAATCTAAATTTTAGCTCAAAAATCGCCTGTGGGGCCCACATCTTGGAACTCGACAAAAGTTACAAAATCCAAAAGCCCACTCATCCACGAGTCTAACTATACCAATTTTATCCAAATCCGACCCCAACTCGACCCTCAAATCTTCAATTTAAACTAAGAGGGTTTCAAACTTTTCCAACGTAATTCACCAATTATATGATAAAAACAACCATAGATTCGGGTAATTTAACTAATATTGAGTTAAGAACACTTACCCCATTGTTTTCCTTGAAAAACTCTCGAAAATCGCCTCTTCCCGAGCTCCAATCCGTCAAAAACTTTCAGAACTTAAACTCTCTGTACAGACCTCTCTTCTTCGCGAACGCGACAGGTCCCTCGCGTTCGCGAAGCATAAAATGTGCTTCCCAACATTTTCTCTTCGCGTGCGCGAGATACTGCTCGCGAACGCGATGCACAACCCAGCTCCTCTTCGCAAACGCGAGACCCCCTCGCGAACGCGAAGAGTAAATCCTGCTTGCCTGAAATTCCTCTTAGCAAACGCGAGGGCCCACTCGCGAACGCGAAAGAGAAAATCCGAAAAATGCAGCAACAGATATCAACAATCTCACCAAGGCCACAAATGATCCGTTAACCCTCCGGAATACGCCCGAGCCCCTCGGGACCTCAACCAAATACACCAACAAGTCCTAATACATCATACGAACTTCGTCGAGTCTTCAAATCACATCCAACAACACTAAAAATACGAATCACACATAGATTCAAGTCTAATAAACTTTGAAACTTTCGATTTCTACAAACGACGCCGGAATCTATCAAATCAAGTCCGATTGTCCTCAAATTTTGCACGCAAGTCATAAATGACATAACAGAGCTATAAAAATTTTCGGAACTGGATTCCGACTCCGATATTAAAAAGTCAACTCCTCGGTCAAACTTTCAAGCTTAAATTCCTATTTTAGCCATTTCAAGCCTAATTTAACTACGAACTTCCAAATAAAATTTCGAGCACGCTCCTAAGTCCAAAATCACCATACGGAGCTGTTGGAATCATCAAAATTCTATTCCGGAGTCGTTTACACATAAGTCAACATTCGGTCAACTATTTCAACTTAAGCTTCCAACATGAAATTCATTCTTCCAAGGTAACTCCGAAATTCTTTAAAACCAAAACCGACAATTCACACAAGTCATAATACCTCATACGAAGTTATGCAAGACCTCAAATAGTTGAAAGGAGCATAAATGCTCAAAACGACCGGTCAGATCGTTACAATCTCCCCCACTTAAACATACATTCGTCCTCGAACGTGCCAAGAGTTGTTCCTAAGCCTTAAATCACTATTCCATCTTACCACACACGTACCCGGGGGTGATCCCACGTTACCCTATTCCACATAGGCTGACAACACAATACAACTTAAAATCCTTAATTTAACCTTAGCCCAAAAATGAAAATGTCTCAAAGTAGAGGACCGTATTGTAAGTTCAACAAGCACCACCACAACTGTGATGCTATAAGCTCATTATTATTATATATAGTAGAACCCATACACACAAGTTTAATAACAGTAACCAGCTCTTCTATATCTCACATTAACATCACTCGCACGGACAACTCACGTGCTATAGTATCAATATCTGAACCTGCACGGACAACTCACGATAATATCAATAATTTGAATATCAACAGTCTATCAACCAGGAGAGTACCGTAATACCAATGAATATCTATAATTCAAAACAAAAAGCCCTTTTTTAATCGCACACCCTTCTTAGGGATTACCGAGCAACTATAACATTCATCTAAATATATAGCACTGACCATTCCGTTAAGAATTTGTGATCTTCCTTTCAAGGATGAATTGCCACCTCGTACCTATAAATCTAACTCCCTCACAACACACTGCTATGCTCAAATCTAAATTGCACCTCCTGAACAAGCCGAATGACATATGCTCTTTTAGCACAATCAACACTCAAATAAGTAACCCTACCTTAACACCACCAATAAAATTCATACTTCGTACGCACTACATCCTTCAAAATAACAACTTACTCATTCCATAATTTTCATACTTTCATAAAGCGCAATGCAACACGCATTCAAGAAATTTTATTACTCGAGTCATACCCGATCTCAACCTATGCAAGTCATAACTAATCAACAAGTATACCTCGGACCAAAACTAATACCACACCTAATTGTGCAATCAAATCATAGATAGCAGACTCCCCCACTTGGCCCAAGGCCATGTAACAAAACATCTGATATCTCACCATACCCAGTTAATATCTAAATTGACCATACTAAGCAATAAAAGACCAACTCAGGTCTCGTCCCCAAAACAATTTCCACACAAGACCAATACACCTGATACACAATTATAGTATCGCCCATCGGCGTAGATACATGAGCAGGTGAAACTAAGGGCTCACGGGGCATATCCAAAAATGAACAAAATATGATGAAACAAGGGTCAAATAATATAGATGCCTCCCTGTGGTACACTGAGACAATACCTGTGATCACTGCATCTGAAGTAACAACATCTGGCTTGGCAAGAAAAATATAGAATCGGCCCTGACCGCCACCGGATCGGCCTACCCCTCTTGGGCGACCCCTAGCTGACTGAGCTCCACCCTGAGCTGGCTGAGAGGGTGGTGGAGCAACTGGTACAGAAGTAGTAGCCTGACTCCTCTGCTGAACTGTACCTCGCGTACGACGAGGATAATATTTCCTCACATGGCCCAGCTCTCCACACTCATAGCATTCCATCTCGAAGAATGGTGGCGAGTTCTGAGGCGGACCTCGAAAATCAAAATGACTACCAGAAGGACCTGGTACATATGATCCTTGAACTGATGGTGCACGGAGCGTACTCGGGGCTGGAAGTGCACTGAGAGATGACTGACTCTGATGAGAACTGTATGAATCATGGTTAGATGATGCACCACTGTGAACTGGATGACTCGTCTGAGCGTGTCTGTAAGAACGACCCTTACCGCGGTAAAACTGACCCCCTGAAGGAACACCGCTGTAATCACCTGAACCACGAGGCCTTTTAGCCTCTCTCTCTCCACGTTCCTGGATACGAACCATCTTTATCTGCTGAGCAATGTCCACTACCTCATCAAAAGTAGAATTAGAGACTCTCTCTCTAGTCATAAGTAACTGCAGTTGATATGTGAGGCCATCAATGAACCTCCTAATCCTCTCCTTATCAGTGGGAACCAACCAGACTACGTGACGAGCCAACTCAAAAAATCTCATCTCGCACTGCGTCACGGACATATCACCCTCGCGAAGCTGCTCAAACTGTCTACGTAGCTCCTCTCTGCGGGACTGAGGCTCGAACTTCTCTAAAAAGACCACGGAGTACTGCTGCCAAGTAAGGGGTGCTTTGCCAACAGGCCTACGCCTCTCGTAAGTCTCCCACCATCTGAGTGCAGCCCCAAAAAACTAAAAAGTAGTAAATGAGACCCCACTGGTCTCCAGAATACCCGCTGTTCGAAGAATCCGTTGACACCTATCCAGAAAATCCTGAGCATCCTCTGACTCAATACTGCTAAATGGTGGAGGTCAAAGCCTCTCAAATCTCTCAAGTCTCCTCTGCTCATCATCTGCCATAACAGGAACTACCGGGGGCCTGAGCAGCTGCAGCCGGCTGGGTTAGTAGTGCCCCCGGTATCTGGAGTCCCTGCACTAATTGGTCTGGAGTAAGGACAACAGGGGTATGAGTACCTCCCCCGGCCTGAGAAGTGGCAGGTGCGGCCTGAGCCGAAGCCACCTGAGCAAGACCATTGCAGGCTGCCAATATCTGGGCCAAAGTCTCTTGAAGACCTGGAATCTCAATGGGTACAACTAGTGCCTGAGTTGATCCTGTCGGCTCAACTATATCTGGAATTTGCTCCTGAGCTGGAGCAACTAGTGGTACTACAGGTGCTGGTCCAACTGTGGTACGAGCTACACCTCGACCTCTACCCCGGCCCCAGCCTCTACCACTGCCCCGGCCTCTCGTGGCCCTAACTAGTGGCACTGGTGGCTGAACATCCGATCTGGTAGTACGTGTTCTCACCATTTGTGAGAGAATAGAATGACAGAAATTTAGTTTTCGGAATCAACAAATTCGCATGAAAGAATACAAGAAAGTGAAATTTTTCCTAAGGGTTCTGTAGCCTCTCGAATATAAGTACAGATGTCTCCGTACCGATCTGCAAGACTCTACTAAAGCTGCTCATGACTCCTGAGACCTATGTCACCTAAAGCTCTGATACCAATTTATCACGACCCAAAATCTCACCTGTCGTGATGGCGCCTTTCTGAATACTAGGCAACCCGAAAATCTCGATATACCACAATTTCTCTTAAGTTTGAAAATAAAATAATTAAATTCAGCGGAAGAAATCTCACAATTTTAAATATAACCCTCCCAAAACCCGGTGTCACTGAGTACATGAGCATCTAAATGAATATAAAGTTTGACTGATAAACATCACTGTCTGAAGTATAGAACAGTATAATAACTAAACAGGAATGGAGTCAAGTCTACGGTCATCCAGCAGCTACCTTTATACTTTCCAACAGAAATAACTCCGAATTCTAGCAGTCGTCGTATCCGGGAGCACCTGGATTTGCACATGAGGTGTAGAGTGTAGTATGAGTACAACTCACTCAATAAGTAACAAGACTAACCTCTGGGCTGAAACAAATGATGTGCTCCGCAAGTACAGTCCAGTAAAAATAATGGTACAGAAATGTAGGCATGCTTTCAAGTTCAACAGTTAAACTTAATACAAGTGAAATAGATCAATACTGCATGATATGAGGCATATGACATCTCAGTAGAAAGGCCTCATGTAAATACTGGTCACAAATTATCCGGTCGCTTGGTACTGTTTATGGCCATTCCAGCCCAGGGGTGTACCAACCCGTATATAAATACACATCGACTGAAAGTCAGTCACTTAGTACCATATAAGGCCAATCCAGCCCTAGGATAATTTATCCCCAAATATAAATAATACGATCAAGGTCCATGCCCTAGGAAATTCCATCCCAAATATATATATATAAACAATAAGTAAGGCAAATCCATGCCCTGGGAAGTCCATCCCGAATATCGATGATCATCTACGCTCACTGGGGGTGTGTACAGACTCCGTAGGGGCTCTTTTAGCCCAAGCGTAATACAAAGCCAATATGGCCTACTACAGGCGGGCAACCCCGATCCATAAAATAGTAAAGCCAATAAGTCCTGCTGCAGGCGGGCAACCCCGATCCATATAATAGTAAAGCCTATAAGGCCTGCTGCAGGCGGGCAGCCTCGATCCATACAATAGTAAAGCCTATAAGGCCTGCTGCAGGCGGGCATCCCCGATCCATATAATGTACAAAGCCATTATGGCCTGCTGCGTTGCGCAGCTCAATCCCATAAATATCCCTACAATGGACAATTATTATTGAGTGTAAAATGTATATTTTTGAATAATTAATTCAACGATAACACGACCCCATGGGTCCTAAAATATCGGCATGTAGCCTCGGGTATCACCCATGAAGGGTGTAATGAGGTTCGAGAAGAAGGGCAAGTTGAACCCTAGGTATATCAGACCTTTTGAGATTCCGGAGAGAGTGTGAGAGGTGGCTTATAGGCTTGCGTTTCCACCTAGTTTAGCAGCTGTTCATCCGGTATTCCATGTGTCCATGCTTCGAAAGTATCATGGTGATCCGTTCCATGTGTTAGATTTCAGCTCTGTCTAGTTGGACACGGATTTGACTTACGAGGAGGAGCCGGTGGCAATTCTAACCCGGCAAGTTCGCCAGTTGAGATCAAAGAGTTACCCTTCAGTTCGAGTGCAGTGGAGAGGCAACCTATTGAGGCAGCTACTTGGGAGTCCGAGTCCGATATACGGAGTAGATATCCCCACCTTTTCACCAGCCCAGGTACTTTTCTATGTCCGTTCGAGGACGGACGATTATTTTAGAGGTGGAGAATGTGATGATCCAAAAGGGTCATCTTATGTTTTAGAACTCGAGTCTGCGCTCTTAAGCCTTAAAAATCTCATTTTTATCCTCCTCGATTTACGTGCGCAATCCGGGCATGGTTCCGGAAAGCTTTTATGTTACAAACTAATGAAAATAAGAATTTTTGCCTTAAAAGTTGATTTTAGTTGACTTTGGTCAATATTTTTGGTAAACGGGCCCGAATCCGTATTATGACGGTCCCGGTGGGTCCGTATCGAATTATGGGACTTGGGCATATGCCCAGAATCGAATTCGGAGGTCTCTAGCTTGAGTTACGAATATTTGATAAAAATTAAAAGTCTGAAAAATTAATTATTTTTAAGAATTGGTTGATGTTTGGCATTGTGAGTACTGGGTTTGTATTTTGGTTCTGGAGCTCGGTATATGTTCATTATGATATTTAAGACTTGTCTGTGAAATTTGGTGACAAACGGAGTTGATTTGACGTGATTCGGACGTCCAGTTGAGAAAATAGAAATTTTAAAGTGTTCTTGAGAATTTTATTTGATTTGGTGCTAAATGCGTAGTTCTAGGTATTATTTTGGCGATTTGATCGCGCGAGCAAGTTCGTATGATATTTCTAGACTTGTGTGCATGTTTGGTTTAGAGCCCTGAGGGCTCGAGTGAGTTTCGGATAGGCCACGAGATGTTTTGAACTTAGAAAAATCTGGTATTTTTGCTGTATCTGATGTCTGCAATACTGTGCTTCGCGATCGCGTAGTCACTCTCGCGATCGCGAAGGGGAAACTGGGCTGGGGGAGGATTTACTCTATGCGAACGCGAGACCATGGTTGCGAACGCGGAGCATTAGGGGGAGTTGCTCTATGCGAACATGACAAGTCGAACGTGAACGCATAGCTCTAGCTAAGCTGGGCAGGGGACCTGGGTAAGATCTACGCGAACGCGGGCCATTTCACATGAACGCGAAGGTAAGGCGGGTTAAGCCTTCGTGAACGTGTAGAGCTTCCCGCGATTGCGTAAGTCCTTAGGAGGTTGCTCTTCGCGAACGCGGTAATGTTCACCCGATCGCGATGAACACTGTCGCCCACTGCATAAAACAGAATCAAACACGGGTTTAAGCCATTTCTTCAACATTTTTCAAGAACCAAATGGGTAGAGGCGATTTTCAAGAGTCATTTTCTTCCCCAAAGTGTTGGTAAGTGATTCTAAACCATTTTCTTTCAATTACCCATTACATTTCTTGAATTATCAATCTAAAATCTAGAGTTTTCATGGTAGAATTAGGGGTTTGGGTAGAAACTAGGGATTTCAAAATTTTGGGGATTTAGACCTCAATTTGAGGTCGGATTCCAAAACCAATTACATATTCGGGCTCAGGGTGAATGGGTAAATGGATTTTGGGTCCGAACCTCAGGTTTTGACCAAGCGGGCCCGGGGTCGATTTTCGACTTTTTGGAGGAAAATTTGGGAAATTTAATTTATGCAATATAATTTATTCCTTTAGCAATATTTGATATTATTTAGTCATTTTTGAATAGATACGAGTGGTTTGGAGGTGAATTCCAAAGGAAAAACTGCGATTGAGAATTAAGTGGCTTTCAGAGCAAGGTAAGTGTCGTGTCTAACTTTGGCTTGAGGGAATATGTATTATGCGTTTATTTGCTATGTGTTTGGTTATTAAATACGATGTATAGGTGAGGTGACGAGCATCTATGCGTCGTTGTCGAGTCATAGCCTGTGAGTAAAATTCTATTCTTGTCTATTTTGTAGCCTTACATTCTACTATCCATGCTTAGCGGGTTACTTGAAACGTTGGGTGACTTATATCTGGTTTCACTGAGATTTGGTAACTTTCAAATATTGATTAAGGTTGAGGTTACATTGTGCTATTGATTATGGGTAAAATACTAGTTTCTTTGTGATACTCCTATCTATCCGTTGTTATTGATTCTTTGATTTGTGAGGAGGAGTGTAAAGCACGAAGGGTGATGTCGTGCATGCATTATTTATATTGTGAGGAAGAGTGTAAAAGCACGAAGGGTGATGCCGCGTATATTATGAGAGTAAAAGCACGAAGGGTGATGTCGTGCCGTTCTATTTACTTATTTGGTGAGGTTGAGAGTAAAAGCGCGAAGGGTGATGTCGTGCCGTTCTATTTATTTGGTGAGGATGAGAGTAAAAGAACGAAGGGTGATGCCGTGCAATTTTCCTATGCTGTTTTATTTGCTCAATTCGTTTTAGAATTTTCAGTTTAATTATGTCTTTTCATTATTATCACTCTTTATATTGTATTCCCCCACTGTATGTCCCCTTCCCATTATTTCTACGTTATTTCCTTATTCACTGTTGTTGCCACTAGAATGATTATACTGTTCAGGTTATATGTGGGTGTCTTGTCCTAGCCTTGTCACTACTTCGCCGAGGTTAGGCTCGACACTTACCAGTACATGGGGTCGGTTGTACTGATGCTGCACTCTGCACTTTTTGTGCAGATTTTGGTATCGGTGCTGTAATGACCCAATCGGTCATTTTAACTTTTAGAACCCCGTTCCCTAAAATAAAACTTCCTGTAGGTGCTTGTAATGATTTATGACTTGCGGGGATGGTTGGTTCGGGATTTGGAAGTGTTTGGAGTGTAACCGGAATATTTGGTTCCTTAAGTTGGCCTTAATGTATTAAGTTTGACTTCGGTCAACATTTTTGAGAAAACGACCTCGGAATAGAATTTTGATGATTCCAACAGCTCCGTATGGTGATTTTGGACTTAGGAGCCTGATCGGAATTTTATTTGGAAGTCCGTGGTGAAATTAGGCTTGAAATGGCTAAAATAGGAATTTAAAGTTTGAAAGTTTGACCGGGGAGTTGACTTTTTGATACCGGAGTCGGAATCCAGTTCCGAAACTTTTCATAGCTCCGTTATGTAATTTATGACTTGTGTGTAAAATTTGAGGTCAATCGGAGTTGATTTGATAGGTTCCGACATTGAATGTAGAAGTTGAAAACTTTTAGTTTCATTAAGCTTGAATTGGGGTATGTTTCATGGTTTTAGCGTTGTTTGATGTGATTTAGAGGTTCGACTAAGTTCGTATGATATTTTAGGACTTGTTGGTATATTTGGTTGAGGTCTCGAGGGTCTCGGGTGAGTTTCGGATGGTTAACGGATCAAAAGTTGGACTTAAAAAGCTGCTGCAATTTTCTCTTCTGCTACATTTTCTGGGATGTGACCGAGCCTCAGATCGAGCCCCAGATATCGAGCCCTAGATATCGAGCCTCAGATCGAGCCCCAGATATCGAGCCCACAATCGAGGCCTGAGTCGAAGTCAGGGACGAGGCTCAGTATCGAAGCCTCGATCGAAGGCAAGGCTCGAGGGCATGATCGAGGGTAAGGCTCGAAGGCTCAAGCTCGATGCAATGATTGAGGCTATGATCGAAAGCCCAACCTCGATACCCTGATCGAGGCCAAGACCGAGGTCCAGACTTGAGCCTGTGATCGAAGTCGCGATCGAAGGTAAGGCTCGATGGCATGATCGAAGGTATGGCTCGAGGGCTAGGATCGAGGCCCAACCCTCGATGCCCTGATCGAAGGCACATGTTCGATGTCGCGATCGAGGCCCTGTTCGAGGCCCAGTTTTGAAGTGCTGGGCAGTGTTATAAAAAGAGGGCATTCGTCCCATTTTGCAATTTTTGACGAACTTGAGCTTGAGCAGAGACGACTTTTGGCTGATTTTCAAGGGAAAAACATTGGGGTAAGTGATTCTAACTCGGATTTGGTCTACATATACAAGTATATCATTGTTTTCACAATCTAATTAGTGTTTTGAGATTGAAATTTGGAAAAATCTAGAAATCTCATAGAAACAAAATTTTGAGATTTCGGTATCGATTCGTAGTCGGACTTGAGTGAAACTGGTGTGGTTGGACTCGTAATTGAATGGGTTGTCGGATTTCGTAATTTTTGCCAGATTTCGACATGTGGGCCCCGCGAGCGAATTTTTAATTAATTTCGGAATCTTTTCTTAAAAATGTAGTATTTTCTTATAGAATTGATTCCTATAATATTTAGTGATTGTATCGAATTATTTTGGCTAGATTCGAGCCAGACGGAGTTGGATAATCGTGCAAAAGGCAAAATTGTGGATTAAATTGGAGCAAGACGAGGTAAGTCTCTTGTCTCATCTTGTGAGGGAGAAATTACCTCATAGGTGATTAAGATTTAATAATTGTTGCTAATTGTGGGGGCTACGTACGCACGAGGTGACGAGAGTCCGTGCGTAGCTACTATTAATGCTAAAGTCCGGGTAGTTTAGGACTCAAAACATGTATTACTTGTGTAAATTGTATTCTTTGATTAATTAATATTAATTGATATATATATGAATATATTGTGAATTGTTTGATAAAGATATTAAAGGATGAAAATATCATAGGCTTGATTTCTTTTTAAATCAATTAATTGTCAAAAGAAATTGTTCTCCTCCCAAATTTATCATATAATAAACATACTGTCCTTCCGGAGGCACATAAGAAAATGTCCTCCTTTCTTGTGGAGCAGGCCGAACGCCTCGGCAGGATAGATGCATCTATGGAGCGCGCCGCACGTCCCTCGGCAGTGTACACGACACTCTGGATCGGGCCGTACGTCCTCGGCAGAAATCGTGCTTAATAATAATAATAATTACACGATGCTTTAATAATTTATTTCAGCTTGTAAAGCTAATTAGTAAATTGAAAAATCTTTGGAATTTAATGAATTATTATTCTTACTTGTTAAGGAATTAATTGTTACTCCTTTAAATGAGATTTAATTGATAAATTGGAAATTTATTTGAATTAAAGAAATTTAATTAATATATTGAAAATTAATACATTTGAAGGAATTTGATTATTTCCGCTGATTAAATAAATTCTGTAAATCACATTGATTTAAATATCCTAGTTTTATTTCAATTGTTATTGATCTATAGTGAGTGTCAAAGTCGGCCATCTCGTCTCTACCACTTTGAGATTAGGTTTGATACTTACTGGGTACACGTTGTTTACGTACTCATACTACACTTGCTGCACTTTTTGTGCAGGATCTGAGACAGGTACTAGTGGAGGACCTATCATCACATACCCACGTCATCCAGAGGCATAGTGGTGAGCTGCCTTTCTGAGCCGTTCTGCAGCTACCAGTGTCTCTTCTTCTGATATTTATATTCTGTCTATTTTATTTCAGACAGTATTTGGAGTTTTTGTATAATCTACTAGATGCTCATTCACTTGTGACACCAGATCTTGGCACACACGTAGAGTTTGGGTTTATATTTTCTTGGTTTTAAATTTTATCAATGTATGCTTAATTTATTAGTTGGCTTGCCTAGCCGTAGTGTTGGGCGCCATCACGACCTACAGGTGAAATTGGGTCGTGACAGGCGCAGGTTGATCGAGATTTGCTATTGGTCCGTTGTTCGGAGACTCAAGGTAGAACTGTCGGCGTTCACAGACCTTGAAGTCCCCGTCTACCTTTTATGTCCTACTATTTTCTTTCATTCAGACAGTTGTATTTCTTTCAGACTATTACTTGTAGTAAATTCTAGAAAGCTCATGAATTGTGACTCTAGATCCGGGTGGTAGTAATTAATACAGTTTTACAATATTCCGCACTTATTATATTTCACTTTAGTTAATTATTGTTATTTACTGAATGGAAATAAGGAATTGGTTTAATGATTCTCTAACATTGGCTTGCCTAGCAAGTGAAATGTTAGGCGCCATCACGGTCCCGTCGGTGGGAAATTTCGGGCCGTGACACATATATAATTGGCATTATGGTTCGGATGCGCGGACACTAATCATGTCAAATATTTAAGTTATTTGGATTATATGTAAATAATCTTAAAATTTAAACTTTCTCGGTAAATATAGATAATCATTGGATATTAATATATTACATGAAAAAATTAACCATTTCTTCTATTTTTCTTTTTTGATACCATTCTCGCCAGTGTCATTGGATTCTAAAAATAGTCAGGAAGCAAAATAATAACTCATATTTATGGGAAAAAAATCAAATGTTGAGACTATGAATGACTCTTTGGATACGACTTGCCTTTTTTACTACTACTTGAACTCTTATTTGGTGTGTTGATATCTCTTAAAAAATATTTCTTTTTTAAAATTTCAGTTTCTAAGACTTTATTTTGCAGTAATTATTATTTTTATAATAATGTAAGTGAAAATATTATCCTTAATTCAAAACTCATTTTAGTTGGCTATCTAAAGATTTAAAAAATTCTTTAGCCAGTGAAATGTTTTTCCAGTATGACTCCATTTTGATATTTGACATTAACCATGTTAAATATCTGAGTTATTTGAATTATATGTATAACCTTAATATTTAAACCTTCTAAATAATTATAGATAATCATTAGATATTAATTAAGAATCACTACGAGGTGATACCAAGGAAGTTACTATTAGAGCGGATGGTGTTTTGCGACTCCAGGATCGTCTGTGTGTTCCTAATGTGGATGAACTGAGGAAAAAGATCCTAGAAGAGGCACACAGTTCTCGATATTCTATTCATCCAGGTGCTACTAAGATGTATCGTGACTTGAGGCAACATTATTGGTGGCGACGAATGAAAAAGGACATAGTTGAGTATGTAGCTCGGTGTCTAAATTGCCAGCACGTTAAATATGAGCACCAGAGGCCAGGTGGCCTACTCCAACAGATGACCATACCAGAGTGGAAATGGGAACGAATTACTATGGATTTTGTAGTTGGGTTGCCGCGGACCTTGAGGAAGTTTGATGTAGTTTGGGTGATTGTTGACAGGTTGACCAAGTCGGCACATTTTATTCCTGTTGTGACTACGTATACTTCAGAGAGGTTGGCCCAGATTTATATTCAGGAGATAGTTCGGTTGCACGGTGTGCCAATTTCCATCATATCAGATAGAGGCCCTCAGTTTACTTCACATTTCTGGAGAGCAGTACAGAGTGAGTTAGGGACCCGTGTAGAGCTCAGCACAACTTTTCATCTGCAGACCGATCGACAGTCAGAGAGGACAATTCAGATTTTGGAGGATATGCTCAGAGCATGTGTGATTGACTTTGGAGGTCAGTGGGATCGTTTCCTGCCTTTGGCCGAGTTTGCTTATAATAACAGTTACCAATACAGCATCGAGATGGCTCCGTTTGAGGCTTTATATGGTCGGCGATGTCGTTCACCTATCGGATGGTTTGAGCCAGGTGAGGCTAAGTTATATGGTACTGATTTGGTAAGGGATGCCTTGGAAAAGGTAAAGTTGATTCAGGAGCGACTTCGTACAGCACAGTCCAGACAAAAGAGTTACGCGGATCAGAAAGAGCGTGATATATCATTTATGGTAGGTGAAAAAGTTCTCTTGAAGGTTTCACCGATGAAGGGAATTATGAGATTCGGGAAGAAGGGCAAGTTGAGCCCAAGGTTTATAGGCCCATTTGAGGTGTTGAAACGAGTTGGGGAGGTTGCTTATGAGCTTGCCTTGCCTCCCATCCTATCGCGAGTTCATCCGGTTTTTCACGTATCTATGCTCCGGAAGTATCATGCCGACCTATCACATGTGTTAGACTTCAGCACAGTTCAGCTAGATAATAGCTTGGGTTATGAAGAGGAGCCAATTGCCATTGTTGATAAACAGGTTCGCCAGTTGAGATCCAAGAGGATTTCTGCAGTAAAAGTCCAGTGGAGGGGCCAACCAGTCGAAGAAGCGACTTGGGAGACCGAGGAAGACATGCGGAGCAGATATCCACACTTATTCAGCACTCCAGGTACAATTCTAAACCCGTTCGAGGACGAACGTTTGTTTAAGAGGTGGAGAATGTAATGACCCAACCGGTCATTTTAACTTTTAGAACCCCGTTCCCTAAAATACAACTTCCTATAGGTGCTTGTAATGATTTATGACTTGCGGGGATGGTTGGTTCGGGATTTGGAAGTGTTTGGAGTGTAACCGGAACATTTGGTTCCTTAAGTTGGCCTTAATGTATTAAGTTTGACTTCGGTCAACATTTTTGAGAAAATGACCCCGGAATAGAATTTTGATGATTCCAACAGCTCCGAATGGTGATTTTGGACTTAGGAGCGTGATCGGAATTTTATTTGGAAGTCCGTGGTGAAATTAGGCTTGAAATGGCTAAAATAGGAATTTAAAGTTTGAAAGTTTGACCGGGGAGTTGACTTTTTGATACCGGAGTCGGAATCCAGTTCCAAAATTTTTTATAGCTCCGTTATGTAATTTATGACTTGTGTGTAAATTTGAGGTCAATCGGAGTTGATTTGATAGGTTCCGACATTGAATGTAGAAGTTGAAAACTCTTAGTTTCATTAAGCTTGAATTGGGGTATGATTCATGGTTTTAGCGTTGTTTGATGTGATTTATAGGTTCGACTAAGTTCGTATGATGTTTTAGGACTTGTTGGTATATTTGGTTGAGGTCCCGAGGGTCTCGGGTGAGTTTCGGATGGTTAACAGATCAAAAGTTGGACTTAAAAAGCTGCTGCAATTTTCTCTTCTGCTGCATTTTCTGGGATGTTACCGAGCCTCAAATCGAGCCCCAGATATCGAGCCCTAGATATCGAGTCTCAGATTGAGCCCCAGATATCGAGCCCACGATCGAGGCCTGAGTCGAAGTCAGGGACGAGGCTCAGTATCGAAGCCTCGATCGAAGGCAAGGCTCGAGGGCATGATCGAGGGTAAGGCTCGAAGGCTCAAGCTCGATGCAATGATTGAGGCTATGATCGAAAGCCCAACCTCGATACCCTGATCGAGGCCATGACCGAGGTCCAGACTCGAGCCTGTGATCGAAGTCGCGATCGAAAGTAAGGCTCGATGGCATGATCGAAGGTATGGCTCGAGGGCTAGGATCGAGGCCCAACCCTCGATGCCCTGATCGAAGGCACATGTTCGATGCCGCGATCGAGGCCCTGTTCGAGGCCCAGTTCCGAAGTGCTGGGCAGTGTTATAAAAAGAGGGCATTCGTCCCATTTTGCCATTTTTGACGAACTTGAGCTTGAGCAGAAACGACTTTTGGCAGATTTTCAAGGGAAAAACATTGGGGTAAGTGATTCTAACTCGGATTTGGTCTACATATACAAGTATATCATTGTTTTCACAATCTAATTAGTGTTTTGAGATTGAAATTTGGAAAAATCTAGAAATCTCATAGAAACAAAATTTTGAGATTTCGGTATCGATTCATAGTCGGATTTGAGTGAAACTGGTGTGGTTGGACTCGTAATTGAATGGGTTATCGGATTTCGTAATTTTTGCCAGATTTCGAGATGTGGGCCCCACGAGCGAATTTTTAATTAATTTCGGGATCTTTTCTTAAAAATGTAGTATTTTCTTATAGAATTAATTCCTATAATATTTAGTGATTATATCGAATTATTTTGGCTAGATTCGAGCCAGACGGAGTTGGATAATCGTGAAAAAGGCAAAATTGTGGATTAAATTGGAGCAAGACGAGGTAAGTCTCTTGTCTAATCTTGTGAGGAGGAAATTACCTCATAGGTGATTAAGATTTAATAATTGTTGCTAATTGTGGGGGCTACGTACGCACGAGGTGACGAGAGTCCGTGTGTAGCTACTATTAATGCTAAAGTCCGGGTAGTTTAGGACTCAATGCATGTATTACTTGTGTAAATTGTATTCTTTGATTAATTAATATTAATTGATATATATATGAATATATTGTGAATTGTTTGATAAAGATATTAAAGGATGAAAATCTCATAGGCTTGATTTCTTTTTAAATCAATTAATTGTCAAAAGAAATTGTTCTCCTCCCAAATTTATCATATAATAAACATACTGTCCTTCCGGAGGCACATAAGAAAATGTCCTCCTTTCTTGTGGAGCGGGCCGAATGCCTCGGCAGGATAGATGCATCTATGGAGCGCGCCGCACGTCCCTCGGCAGTGTACACGACACTCTGGATCGGGCCGTACGTCCTCGGCAGAAATCGTGCTTAATAATAATAATAATTACACGATACTTTAATAATTTATTTCAGCTTGTAAAGCTAATTAGTAAATTGGAAAATCTTTGAAATTTAATGAATTATTATTCTTGCTTGTTAAGGAATTAATTATTACTCCTTTAAATGAGATTTAATTGATAAATTGGAAATTTATTTGAATTAAAGGAATTTAATTAATATATTGAAAATTGATACATTTGAAGGAATTTGATTATTTTCGCTGATTAAATAAATACTGTAAATCACATTGATTTAAATATCCTAGTTTTATTTCAATTGTTATTGATCTATAGTGAGTGTCAAAGTCGGCCATCTCGACTCTACAACTTTGAGATTAGACTTGATACTTACTGGGTACACGTTGTTTACGTACTCATACTACACTTGCTGCACTTTTTGTGCAGGATTTGAGACAGGTACTAGTGGAGGACCTATCATCACATACCCACGTCATCCAGAGGCATAGTGGTGGGCTGCCTTTCTGAGCCGTTCTGCAGCTACCAGTGTCTCTTCTTCTGATATTTATATTCTGTCTATTTTATTTCAGACAGTATTTGGAATTTTTGTATAATCTACTAGATGCTTATTCACTTGTGACACCAGGTCTTGGCACACACATAGAGTTTGGGTTTATATTTTCTTGGTTTTAAATTTTATCAAGGTATGCTTAATTTATTAGTTGGCTTGCCTAGCCGTAGTGTTGGGCGCCATCACGACCTACAGGTGAAATTGGGTCGTGACAACATGGTATCAAAGCACTAGGTTCACGTAGGTCTCACAAGTTATGAGCAGACTTAATAGAGTCTTGCGGATCGGTACGGAGACGTCTGTACTTATCTTCGAGAGGCTATATGTTGTTAGGAAACTACCTTTCTTCATATTCCATAGTGCAATTGATGTAGTACTAAATATCCTTCTCTTATTCTCTCACAGCTGGTGAGAACACGCTCTAATGAGGTTCCAGATCAGGGAAGAGCTTCTCCCCCAGTTGTTAGAGGTCGAGGCAGAGGCCGAGGCCAGGGAGGGCTCCAGCCCGTGGTAGAGGGCGAGGACGTCCTAGGACTATTCCGGTTATGCCGCCAGTGGATCCAGTAGAGAATACCATTATTGAGGAGCAGGGTGAGGTGCCTATGGCAGAGCCAGCTCCGGTGGACTTCACATCTGCACCGGGATTTCAGGATGTTATGGGTCGTATACTGCGATTCATGGATAATATGACTCAGGCCGGTTTATTTCCGGCAGACCCAGCCACATCTCAGGCGGGCGGGGGAGCACAGACCCCCACTGCGCAAGCTCATGGACAGGCATCTACTGTATATCAGACCCGGGGTGCATTACCCGTGGGTGGAGTCCAGCCAATGGCAGCAGCTATACCTGAGCCCAGGCCGGCTGTAGCCGCCGATCCTCAGAAAACTATTGGACAGATGGACTAGACTACATCCTCTTGTCTTCGGGGGTGAGCGACCTGAGGATCCACAGGATTTCATTGATCGTTGCAAGGATAAACTGTACAACATGAGGATATTGGAATCCCATGGGGTTGATTTCGCTACTTTTCAGCTAGAGGGTAGAGCCCGTAGATGGTGGCAGTCTTATGCTCTTGGCAGACCAGCAAATTCTCCTCCCATGACTTGGGACAGGTTCACCCGCATCTTCTTGGACAGGTATATTCCACCCTCCCAGAGGGAAGAGTTGCAGTTTCAGTTTGAGCAGCTCCAGCAGGGTCAAATGTTAGTGACCGATTATGAGGCGAGGTTTTCTGAATTATCTAGCCATGCACTAATGATACTCCCTACTGAGGCGGAGAGAGTGCGAAGGTTTGTAGCCGGTTTACATACTGGTATTCAGGCTACTATGGCTCGAGAGGTTGAGATGGATACTTCTTATGAGCGAGTTGTAGAGATAGCCTGGAGGATTGAGGGTGTACGTCAGCGGAGCCGAGAGCAGAATATGAGAGATAAGCGGTTCAAGTACTCTGGAGAGTTCAGAGGTGCTCCGTCCGGGGGTAGAGGTTAGTTCGTGAGGGGACAGTCCAGCAGACCCCTATATCCAGCACCACCACCTCCTCGAGGTGCTCCAGTGCGACCTTATCTCAGTGCTATCCCAGAGAGTTCTTACCGCCCACCAGCTATTCAGTGTCCTCCCAGTGGGTATTCAGGTCCCCAGGGCCAGACACTTAGTTATCAGCCCATCGCACCGAAGAGTTGTTACGAGTGCGGGGATCCCAGTCACATGCGGAGGTTTTGCCCCAGGCTTCGGGGTAGACCAGTACAGCACGGTCAACAACCTATGCTTACCGGAGCAGTTGCTCCACCAGTAGTCTGACCACCTAGAGGTGGAGGACAGGTGGGTAGGGGCCGTCCTAGAGGTGGAGGTCAGCCGGGCGGAGGCCAGCCAGTTGGCGCTCTAGCTCGGTTTTATGCTTTTCCGGCTAGACCAGATACAGAGGCCTCAGATGCCGTGATTACAGGTAACTGTTTGTGGCAAAGGTGCCGCAGTATTATTTGATCTGGGATCTACGTATTCATATGTGTCATCTCTATTTGCTCCATTCTTGGGCATTTCTTGTGAGTCCTTGAGAACTCCTGTTTATGTGTCCACTCCTGTGGGCGATTCTGTTGTTGTGGACCGGATCTACCGGTCCTGTATTATTACATTCTGTGGTTATGAAACTAGAGCAGATCTCCTATTGCTTGAGATGACCGATTTTGAAATTATTCTGGGTATGGACTGGTTGTCTCCATATCATGCTATTCTAGACTGTCATGCCAAGACTGTTACCTTGGCTATTCCAGCATTGCCTAAGCTGGAGTGGAAGGGTTCGCCTGTTAGTTCATTTAATCGAGTTATTTCTTTTATAAAGGCTCAACACATGGTTGAGAAGGGTTGTTTGGCTTATCTAGCCTATGTTCGGGATACTACTGCAGAGACTCCGGCTATTGATTCAGTGCCTGTAGTTCGGGAGTTCCCCGATGTATTTCCGTCAGATCTTCCAGGTATGCCACCTGATCGTGATATTGATTTCTGTATTGACTTGGCTTCAGATACCCAGCCTATATCTATCCCACCGTATCGTATGGCTCCGAAAGAATTGAAAGAACAGCTGGAAGAGTTACTAGCCAAAGGGTTTGTCAGACCGAGTGTATCGCCTTGGGGTGCACCAATGTTGTTTGTGAAAAGGAAGGATGGAACAATGCGGATGTGTATTGATTATCGCCAATTGAACAAAGTCACTATTAAGAACAAGTACCCGTTGCCGCGTATTGATGATCTATTGACCAGTTGCAGGGTGCTAGGGTATTCTCTAAGATCGACTTGAGGTCGGGGTACCATCAGTTGAAGATTCGGGATTCGGATGTTCCGAATACTGCTTTCCGTACTAGATATGGTCATTATGAGTTTCTGGTAATGTCTTTTGGTTAAACTAATGCACCGGCAGCATTTATGGATCTGATGAACAGGGTATTCAGGCCATATATTGACTCATTTTTCATTGTCTCCATTGATGACATTTTGATCTACTCTCGTAGTAAAGAGGAGCATGAGCAGCATATGAGAGTGGCGCTTCAGACATTGCGGGAACAAAAGCTATATGCTAAGTTCTCTAAATGTGAGTTTTGGCTAGAGTCTGTAGCATTTTGGGACATATCGTATCGGGCGAAGGTATTAAAGTTGATCCCAAAATGATTGAGGCAGTTCAGAATTGGCATCATCCCACTTCGGCGACAGAGATCAGGAGTTTTCTGGGTTTGGCAGGTTATTATCGTCGGTTTGTGGAAGGTTTTTCATCTATTGCAGCACCTTTGACCAAATTAACCCAGAAGGGTGCTCCATTTCGATGGTCCGATGATTGTGAGGTGAGCTTTCAGAAGCTCAAGACATTATTGACTACAGCACCAGTGTTAGTGTTGCCTTCTGGTTCGGGGATGTATACAGTGTATTGTGACGCTTCGCGCATTGGCTTGGGTTGTGTATTGATGCAGGAAGGGCAAGTTAATACATATGCTTCACGTCAGCTGAAGCCCCATGAAAAGAATTATCCGGTACATGATTTGGAGTTAGCTGCGATTGTTCACGCTCTTAAGATTTGGAGGCATTATCTTTATGGGGTGTCTTGCGAAGTTTACACTGATCATCGTAGTTTACAGCATTAGTTCAAGCAGAGGGATCTAAATTTGAGGCAGCGCAGATGGCTGGAGTTACTAAAAGATTATGATATTACTATCTTGTATCATCCGGGCAAAGCAAATGTGGTTGCAGATGCCTTAAGCAGAAAGGCGGAGAGTATGGGTAGTTTGGCTTTCATTTCAGTAGAGGAAAGACCATTAGCCTCAGATATTCAGTCTTTGGCTAACAGACTTATGAGGATGGATATTTCAGAGCCCAGTCGAGTTCTTGCATGTGTTGTGGCCCGGTCTTCACTATTTGAACAGATCAAGGCTCGCCAGTATGATGACCCACACCTGGTGGTTCTTCGTGAAACGGTACTACGAGGTGATACCAAGGAAGTTACTATTAGAGCGGATGGTGTTTTGCGACTCCAGGATCGTCTGTGTGTTCCTAATGTGGATGAACTGAGGAAAAAGATCCTAGAAGAGGCACACAGTTCTCGATATTCTATTCATCCAGGTGCTACTAAGATGTATCGTTACTTGAGGCAACATTATTGGTGGCGACGAATGAAAAAGGACATAGTTGAGTATGTAGCTCGGTGTCTAAATTGCCAGCAAGTTAAATATGAGCACCAGAGGCCAGGTGGCCTACTCCAACAGATGACCATACCAGAGTGGAAATGGGAACGAATTACTATGGATTTTGTAAATGGGTTGCCGCGGACCTTGAGGAAGTTTGATGCAGTTTGGGTGATTGTTGACAGGTTGACCAAGTCGGCACATTTTATTCCTGTTGTGACTACATATACTTCAGAGAGGTTGGCCCAGATTTATATTCAGGAGATAGTTCGGTTGCACGGTGTGCCAATTTCCATCATATCAGATAGAGGCCCTCAGTTTAATTCACATTTCTGGAGAGCAGTACAGAGTGAGTTAGGGACCCGTGTAGAGCTCAGCACAGCTTTTCATCCGCAGACCGATGGACAGTCAGAGAGGACAATTCAGATTTTGGAGGATATGCTCAGAGCATGTGTGATTGACTTTGGAGGTCAGTGGGATCGTTTCCTGCCTTTGGCCGAGTTTGCTTATAATAACAGTTACCAATCCAGCATCGAGATGGCTCCGTTTGAGGCTTTATATGGTCGGCGATGTCGTTCACCTATCGGATAGTTTGAGCCAGGTGAGGCTAAGTTATATGGTACTGATTTGGTAAGGGATGCCTTGGAAAAGGTAAAGTTGATTCAGGAGCGACTTCGTACAGCATAGTCCAGACAAAAGAGTTACGCGGATCAGAAAGAGCGTGATATATCATTTATGGTAGGTGAAAAAGTTCTCTTGAAGGTTTCGCCGATGAAGGGAATTATGAGATTCGGGAAGAAGGGCAAGTTGAGCCCAAGGTTTATAGGCCCATTTGAGGTGTTGAAACGAGTTGGGGAGGTTGCTTATGAGCTTGCCTTGCCTCCCAGCCTATCGCGAGTTCATCCGATTTTTCACGTATCTATGCTCCGGAAGTATCATGCCGACCTATCACATGTGTTAGACTTCAGCACAGTTCAGCTAGATAATAGCTTGGGTTATGAAGAGGAGCTAATTGCCATTGTTGATAAACAGGTTCGCCAGTTGAGATCCAAGAGGATTTCTGCAGTAAATGTCCAGTGGAGGGGCCAACCAGTCGAAGAAGCGACTTGGGAGACCGAGGAAGACATGCGGAGCAGATATCCACACTTATTCAGCACTCCAGGTACAATTCTAAACCCGTTCGAGGACGAACGCTTGTTTAAGAGGTGGAGAATGTAATGACCCAACCGGTCATTTTAACTTTTAGAACCCCGTTCCCTAAAATACAACTTCCTGTAGGTGCTTGTAATGATTTATGACTTGCGGGGATGGTTGGTTCGGGATTTGGAAGTGTTTGGAGTGTAACCGGAACATTTGGTTCCTTAAGTTGGCCTTAATGTATTAAGTTTGACTTCGGTCAACATTTTTGAGAAAACGACCCCGGAATAGAATTTTGATGATTCCAACAGCTCCGTATGGTGATTTTGGACTTAGGAGCGTGATCGGAATTTTATTTGGAAGTCCGTGGTGAAATTAGGCTTGAAATGGCTAAAATAGGAATTTAAAGTTTGAAAGTTTGACCGGGGAGTTGACTTTTTGATACCGGAGTCGGAATCCAGTTCCAAAATTTTTTATAGCTCCGTTATGTAATTTATGACTTGTGTGTAAATTTGAGGTCAATCGGAGTTGATTTGATAGGTTCCGACATTGAATGTAGAAGTTGAAAACTCTTAGTTTTATTAAGCTTGAATTGGGGTATGATTCATGGTTTTAGCGTTGTTTGATGTGATTTAGAGGTTCGACTAAGTTCGTATGATGTTTTAGGACTTGTTGGTATATTTGGTTGAGGTCCCGAGGGTCTCGGGGTGAGTTTTGGATGGTTAACAGATCAAAAGTTGGACTTAAAAAGCTGCTGCAATTTTCTCTTCTGCTGCATTTTCTGGGATGTGACCGAGCCTCAGATCGAGCCCCAGATATTGAGCCCTAGATATCGAGCCTCAGATCGAGCCCCAGATATCGAGCCCACGATCGAGGCCTGAGTCGAAGTCAGGGACGAGGCTCAGTATCGAAGCCTCGATCGAAGGCAAGGCTCAAGGGCATGATCGAGGGTAAGGCTCGAAGGCTCAAGCTCGATGCAATGATTGAGGCTATGATCGAAAGCCCAACCTCGATACCCTGATCGAGGCCATGACCGAGGTCCAGACTCGAGCCTGTGATCGAAGTCGCGATCGAAGGTAAGGCTCGATGGCATGATCGAAGGTATGGCTCGAGGGCTAGGATCGAGGCCCAACCCTCGATGCCCTGATCGAAGGCACATGTTCGATGCCGCGATCGAGGCCCTGTTTGAGGCCCAGTTCCGAAGTGCTGGGCAGTGTTATAAAAAGAGGGCATTCGTCCCATTTTGCCATTTTTGACGAACTTGAGCTTGAGCAGAGACGACTTTTGGCAGATTTTCAAGGGAAAAACATTGGGGGTAAGTGATTCTAACTCGGATTTGGTCTACATATACAAGTATATCATTGTTTTCACAATCTAATTAGTGTTTTGAGATTGAAATTTGGAAAAATCTAGAAATCTCATAGAAATAAAATTTTGAGATTTCGGTATCGATTCATAGTCGGACTTGAGTGAAACTGGTGTGGTTGGACTCGTAATTGAATGGGTTGTCGGATTTCGTAATTTTTCCAGATTTCGAGATGTGGGCCCCGCGAGGGAATTTTTAATTAATTTCGGGTTCTTTTCTTAAAAATGTAGTATTGTCTTATAGAATTAATTCCTATAATATTTAGTGATTGTATCGAATTATTTTGGCTAGATTCGAGCCAGACGGAGTTGGATAATCGTGCAAAAGGCAAAATTGTGGATTAAATTGGAGCAAGACGAGGTAAGTCTCTTGTCTAATCTTGTGAGGGAGAAATTACCTCATAGGTGATTAAGATTTAATAATTGTTGCTAATTGTGGGGGCTACGTACGCACGAGGTGACGAGAGTCCGTGCGTAGCTACTATTAATGCTAAAGTCCGGGTAGTTTAGGACTCAAAGCATGTATTACTTGTGTAAATTGTATTCTTTGATTAATTAATATTAATTGATATATATATGAATATATTGTGAATTGTTTGATAAAGATATTAAAGGATGAACATCTCATAGGCTTGATTTCTTTTTAAATCAATTAATTGTCAAAAGAAATTGTTCTCCTCCCAAATTTATCATATAATAAACATACTGTCCTTTCGGAGGCACATAAGAAAATGTCCTCCTTTCTTGTGGAGCGGGCCGAACGCCTCGGCAGGATAGATGCATCTATGGAGCGCGCCGCACGTCCCTCGGCAGTGTACACGACACTCTGGATCGGGCCGTACGTCCTCGGCAGAAATCGTGCTTAATAATAATAATAATTACACGATGCTTTAATAATTTATTTCAGCTTGTAAAGCTAATTAGTAAATTGGAAAATCTTTGGAATTTAATGAATTATTATTCTTACTTGTTAAGGAATTAATTGTTACTCCTTTAAATGAGATTTAATTGATAAATTGGAAATTTATTTGAATTAAAGAAATTTAATTAATATATTGAAAATTGATACATTTGAAGAAATTTGATTATTTCCGCTGATTAAATAAATTCTGTAAATCACATTGATTTAAATATCCTAGTTTTATTTCAATTGTTATTGATCTATAGTGAGTGTCAAAGTTGGCCATTTCGTCTCTACCACTTTGAGATTAGGCTTGATACTTACTGGGTACACGTTATTTACGTACTCATACTACACTTGCTGCACTTTTTGTGCAGGATCTGAGACAGGTACTAGTGGAGGACCTATCATCACATACCCACGTCATCCAGAGGCATAGTGGTGAGCTGCCTTTCTGAGCCGTTCTGCAGCTACCAGTGTCTCTTCTTCTGATATTTATATTCTGTCTATTTTATTTCAGACAGTATTTGGAGTTTTTGTATAATCTACTAGATGCTCATTCACTTGTGACACCAGGTCTTGGCACACACGTAGAGTTTGGGTTTATATTTTCTTGGTTTTAAATTTTATCAATGTATGCTTAATTTATTAGTTGGCTTGCCTAGCCGTAGTGTTGGGCGCCATCACGACCTACAGGTGAAATTGGGTCGTGACAGGCGCAGGTTGATCGAGATTTGCTATTGGTCCGTTGTTCGGAGACTCAAGGTAGAACTGTCGGCGTTCACAGACCTTGAAGTCCCCGTCTACCTTTTATGTCCTACTATTTTCTTTCATTCAGACAGTTGTATTTCTTTCAGACTATTACTTGTAGTAAATTCTAGAAAGCACGTGAATTGTGACTCCAGATCCGGGTGGTAGTAATTAATACAGTTTTATAATATTCCGCAATTATTATATTTTACCTTAGTTAATTATTGTTATTTACTGAATGGAAATAAGGAATTGGTTTAATGATTCTCTAACAATGGCTTGCCTAGCAAGTGAAATGTTAGGCGCCATCACGGTCCCGTCGGTGAGAAATTTCGGGCCGTGACACATATATAATTGGCATTATGGTTCGGATGCGCGGACACTAATCATGTCAAATATTTAAGTTATTTGGATTATATGTAAATAATCTTAAAATTTAAACTTTCTCAGTAAATATAGATAATCATTGGATATTAATAAAAAATATTACATGAAAAAATTAACCATTTCTTCTATTTTTCTTTTTTGATACCATTTGGCCAGTGTCATTGGATTCTAAAAATAGTCAGGAAGCAAAATAATAACTCATATTTATGGCAAAAAAATCAAATATTGAGACTATGAATGACTCTTTGGATACGACTTGCCTCTGTTACTACTACTTGAACTCTTATTTGGTGTGTTGATATCTCTTAAAAAATATTTCTTTTTTAAAATTTCAGTTTCTAAGACTTTATTTTGCAGTAATTATTATTTTTATAATAATGTAAGTGAAAATATTATCCTTAATTCAAAACTCATTTTAGTTAGCTATCTAAAGATTTAAAAAATTCTTTAGCCAGTGAAATGTTTTTCCAGTATGACTCCATTTTGATATTTGACATTAACCATGTTAAATATCTGAGTTATTTGAATTATATGTATAACCTTAATATTTAAACCTTCTAAATAATTATAGATAATCGTTAGATATTAATTAAGAAACACTACGAGGTGATACCAAGGAAGTTACTATTAGAGCGGATGGTGTTTTGCGACTCCAGGATCGTCTGTGTGTTCCTAATGTGGATGAACTGAGGAAAAAGATCCTAGAAGAGGCACACAGTTCTCGATATTCTATTCATCCAGGTGCTACTAAGATGTATCGTGACTTGAGGCAACATTATTGGTGGCGACGAATGAAAAAGGACATAGTTGAGTATGTAGCTCGGTGTCTAAATTGCCAGCAAGTTAAATATGAGCACCAGAGGCCAGGTGGCCTACTCCAACAGATGACCATACCAGAGTGGAAATGGGAACGAATTACTATGGATTTTGTAAATGGGTTGCCGCGGACCTTGAGGAAGTTTGATGCAGTTTGGGTGATTGTTGACAGGTTGACCAAGTCGGCACATTTTATTCCTGTTGTGACTACATATACTTCAGAGAGGTTGGCCCAGATTTATATTCAGGAGATAGTTCGGTTGCACGGTGTGCCAATTTCCATCATATCAGATAGAGGCCCTCAGTTTAATTCACATTTCTGGAGAGCAGTACAGAGTGAGTTAGGGACCCGTGTAGAGCTCAGCACAGCTTTTCATCCGCAGACCGATGGACAGTCAGAGAGGACAATTCAGATTTTGGAGGATATGCTCAGAGCATGTGTGATTGACTTTGGAGGTCAGTGGGATCGTTTCCTGCCTTTGGCCGAGTTTGCTTATAATAACAGTTACCAATCCAGCATCGAGATGGCTCCGTTTGAGGCTTTATATGGTCGGCGATGTCGTTCACCTATCGGATGGTTTGAGCCAGGTGAGGCTAAGTTATATGGTACTGATTTGGTAAGGGATGCCTTGGAAAAGGTAAAGTTGATTCAGGAGCGACTTCGTACAGCATAGTCCAGACAAAAGAGTTACGCGGATCAGAAAGAGCGTGATATATCATTTATGGTAGGT
The DNA here is from genome assembly GCF_000390325.3 of Nicotiana tomentosiformis. Classification (NCBI taxonomy): domain Eukaryota; kingdom Viridiplantae; phylum Streptophyta; class Magnoliopsida; order Solanales; family Solanaceae; genus Nicotiana; species Nicotiana tomentosiformis. Next base: position 74,902,843 of record NC_090813.1, read on the forward strand.
GAAAAAGTTCTCTTGAAGGTTTCGCCGATGAAGGGAATTATGAGATTCGGGAAGAAGGGCAAGTTGAGCCCAAGGTTTATAGGCCCATTTGAGGTGTTGAAACGAGTTGGGGAGGTTGCTTATGAGCTTGCCTTGCCTCCCAGCCTATCGGGAGTTCATCCGGTTTTTCACGTATCTATGCTCCGGAAGTATCATGCCGACCTATCACATGTGTTAGACTTCAGCACAGTTCAGCTAGATAATAGCTTGGGTTATGAAGAGGAGCTAATTGCCATTGTTGATAAACAAGTTCGCCAGTTGAGATCCAAGAGGATTTCTGCAGTAAATGTCCAGTGGAGGGGCCAACCAGTCGAAGAAGCGACTTGGGAGACCGAGGAAGACATGCAGAGCAGATATCCACACTTATTCAGCACTCCAGGTACAATTCTAAACCCGTTCGAGGACGAACGCTTGTTTAAGAGGTGGAGAATGTAATGACCCAACCGGTCATTTTAACTTTTAGAACCCCGTTCCCTAAAATACAACTTCCTGTAGGTGCTTGTAATGATTTATGACTTGCGGGGATGGTTGGTTCGGGATTTGGAAGTGTTTGGAGTGTAACCGGAACATTTGGTTCCTTAAGTTGGCCTTAATGTATTAAGTTTGACTTCGGTCAACATTTTTGAGAAAACGACCCCGGAATAGAATTTTGATGATTCCAACAGCTCCGTATGGTGATTTTGGACTTAGGAGCGTGATCGGAATTTTATTTGGAAGTCCGTGGTGAAATTAGGCTTGAAATGGCTAAAATAGGAATTTAAAGTTTGAAAGTTTGACCGGGGAGTTGACTTTTTGATACCGGAGTCGGAATCCAGTTCCAAAATTTTTTATAGCTCCGTTATGTAATTTATGACTTGTGTGTAAATTTGAGGTCAATCGGAGTTGATTTGATAGGTTCCGACATTGAATGTAGAAGTTGAAAACTCTTAGTTTTATTAAGCTTGAATTGGGGTATGATTCATGGTTTTAGCGTTGTTTGATGTGATTTAGAGGTTCGACTAAGTTCGTATGATGTTTTAGGACTTGTTGGTATATTTGGTTGAGGTCCCGAGGGTCTCGGGGTGAGTTTTGGATGGTTAACAGATCAAAAGTTGGACTTAAAAAGCTGCTGCAATTTTCTCTTCTGCTGCATTTTCTGGGATGTGACCGAGCCTCAGATCGAGCCCCAGATATCGAGCCCTAGATATCGAGCCTCAGATCGAGCCCAGATATCGAGCCCACGATCGAGGCCTGAGTCGAAGTCAGGGACGAGGCTCAGTATCGAAGCCTCGATCGAAGGCAAGGCTCGAGAGCATGATCGAGGGTAAGGCTCGAAGGCTCAAGCTCGATGCAATGATTGAGGCTATGATCGAAAGCCCAACCTCGATACCCTGATCGAGGCCATGACCGAGGTCCAGACTCGAGCCTGTGATCGAAGTCGCGATCGAAGGTAAGGCTCGATGGCATGATTGAAGGTATGGCTCGAGGGCTAGGATCGAGGCCCAACCCTCGATGCCCTGATCGAAGGCACATGTTCGATGCCGCGATCGAGGCCCTGTTTGAGGCCCAGTTCCGAAGTGCTGGGCAGTGTTATAAAAAGAGGGCATTCGTCCCATTTTGCCATTTTTGACGAACTTGAGCTTGAGCAGAGACGACTTTTGGCAGATTTTCAAGGGAAAAACATTGGGGTAAGTGATTCTAACTCGGATTTGGTCTACATATACAAGTATATCATTGTTTTCACAATCTAATTAGTGTTTTGAGATTGAAATTTGGAAAAATCTAGAAATCTCATAGAAACAAAATTTTGAGATTTCGGTATCGATTCGTAGTCGGATTTGAGTGAAACTGGTATGGTTGGACTCGTAATTGAATGGGTTGTCGGATTTCGTAACTCTCGCCACATTTCGAGATGTGGGCCCCGCGAGCGAATTTTTAATTAATTTCGGGATCTTTTCTTAAAAATGTAGTATTTTCTTATAGAATTAATTCCTATAATATTTAGTGATTGTATCGAATTATTTTGGCTAGATTCGAGCCAGACGGAGTTGGATAATCGTGGAAAAGGCAAAATTGTGGATTAAATTGGAGCAAGACGAGGTAAGTCTCTTGTCTAATCTTGTGAGGGGGAAATTACCTCATAGGTGATTAAGATTTAATAATTGTTGCTAATTGTGAGGGTTACGTACGCACGAGGTGACGAGAGTCCGTGCGTAGCTACTATTAATGCTAAAGTCCGGGTAGTTTAGGACTCAAAGCATGTATTACTTGTGTAAATTGTATTCTTTGATTAATTAATATTAATTGATATATATATGAATATATTGTGAATTGTTTGATAAAGATATTAAAGGATGAAAATCTCATAGGCTTGATTTCTTTTTAAATCAATTAATTGTCAAAAGAAATTGTTCTCCTGCCAAATTTATCATATAATAAACATACTGTCCTTCCGGAGGCACATAAGAAAATATCCTCCTTTCTTGTGGAGCGGGCCGAATACCTCGGCAGGATAGATGCATCTATGGAGCGCGCCGCACGTCCCTCGGCAGTGTACACGACACTCTGGATCGGGCCGTACGTCCTCGGCAGAAATCGTGCTTAATAATAATAATAATTACACGATGCTTTAATAATTTATTTCAGCTTGTAAAGCTAATTAGTAAATTGGAAAATCTTTGGAATTTAATGAATTATTATTCTTACTTGTTAAGGAATTAATTGTTACTCCTTTAAATGAGATTTAATTGATAAATTGGAAATTTATTTGAATTAAAGGAATTTAATTAATATATTAAAAATTGATACATTTGAAGGAATTTGATTATTTTCGCTGATTAAATAAATTCTGTAAATCACATTGATTTAAATATCCTAGTTTTATTTCAATTGTTATTGATCTATAGTGAGTGTCAAAGTCGGCCATCTCGTCTCTACCACTTTGAGATTAGGCTTGATACTTACTGGGTACACGTTGTTTACGTACTCATACTACACTTGCTGTACTTTTTGTGCAGGATCTGAGACAGGTACTAGTGGAGGACCTATCATCACATACCCACGTCATCCAGAGACATAGTGGTGAGCTGCCTTTCTGAGCCGTTCTGCAGCTACCAGTGTCTCTTCTTCTGATATTTATATTCTGTCTATTTTATTTCAGACTGTATTTGGAGTTTTTGTATAATCTACTATATGCTCATTCACTTGTGATACCAGGTCTTGGCACACACGTAGAGTTTTGGTTTATATTTTCTTAGTTTTAAATTTTATCAATGTATGCTTAATTTATTAGTTGGCTTGCCTAGCCGTAGTGTTGGGCGCCATCACGACCTACAGGTGAAATTGGTTCGTGAAAGGCGCAGGTTGATCGAGATTTGCTATTGGTCCGTTGTTCGGAGGCTCAAGGTAGAACTGTCGGCGTTCACAGACCTTGAAGTCCCTGTCTACCTTTTATGTCCTACTATTTTCTTTCATTCAGACAGTTGTATTTCTTTCAGACTATTACTTGTAGTAAATTCTAGAAAGATCGTGAATTGTGACTCCAGATCCGGGTGGTAGTAATTAATACAGCTTTATAATATTCCGCACTTATTATATTTCACCTTAGTTAATTATTGTTATTTACTGAATGGAAATAAGGAATTGGTTTAATGATTCTCTAACATTGGCTTGCCTAGCAAGTGAAATGTTAGGCGCCATCACGGTCCCGTCGGTGGGAAATTTCGGGCCGTGACACATATATAATTGGCATTATGGTTCGGATGCGCGGACACTAATCATGTCAAATATTTAAGTTATTTGGATTATATGTAAATAATCTTAAAATTTAAACTTTCTCGGTAAATATAGATAATCATTGGATATTAATAAAAAATATTACATGAAAAAATTAACCATTTCTTCTATTTTTCTTTTTTGATACCATTCTGGCCAGTGTCATTGGATTCTAAAAATAGTCAAGAAGCAAAATAATAACTCATATTTATGGCAAAAAAATCAAATATTGAGACTATGAATGACTCTTTGGATACGACTTGCCTCTTTTACTACTACTTGACCTCTTATTTGGTGTGTTGATATCTCTTAAAAAATATTTCTTTTTTAAAATTTCAGTTTCTAAGACTTTATTTTGCAGTAATTATTATTTTTATAATAATATAAGTGAAAATATTATCCTTAATTCAAAACTCATTTTAGTTGGCTATCTAAAGATTTAAAAAATTCTTTAGCCAGTGAAATGTTTTTCCAGTATGACTCCATTTTGATATTTGACATTAACCATGTTAAATATCTGAGTTATTTGAATTATATGTATAACCTTAATATTTAAACCTTCTAAATAATTATAGATAATCGTTAGATATTAATTAAGAAACACTACGTGAAAAAAGACTAAGATTTTCTCAAATCTCGTAGTGATAATTTTATTTTTGTGCTATTGTCATTGGTGTCATTGGAACCTAAAAATAGCTACAAAGCGAAATAATAACTCATATTTATGGCAAAGCACAAAGGCTGACACAATATAAATGATTCTTTGATTACGACGTGACTCTTTTACTACGACTTGGACTCTTATCTGGTATGATATTATCTTTCAAAAAATATTTCTATAAATGATATATATCAATAATTATTATCTTTATAATGATGGAAGTGAAGATATTATCCTTAATTTAAAATTCACTTTAAACGGCTATCTAAAAATTTAAATGATTCTTTAGCCAGAAAAACTTTATGTCACGACCCAAAATCCCATCACAGGCGTCGTGATGGCACTTAGTCTCTAAGACTAAGTAAGCCGATTATAATCACAATTCAAGCCATTTTTAACATATAATTTAATACAACCTCCCAAGACTGGTAATACTGAGTCAAGAACTCTAACTAAATACATGAAATGATCTCAAAGATCAAATACTCAATACTGTTTAATTAATAATTAACAGTACAGTAAAATAGAAAGACTTCAAGGGACTACGACGACCAAGCAGCTCTACCTTGAATCCTTGCGATCACACTTTAACTCTATCCGAGTCTGATAGCTCCAATACCTGGCTCTGCACAAAAATGTGCAGAAGTGTAGTATGAGTACTGTCATGACCCAATTTCACCTATAGGTCGTGATGGCGCCCAACACTACGGCTAGGCAAGCCAACTCAATAAATTAAGCATTCATTGACAAAATTTAAAACCAAGAGAAATAATAAAACCCAAATTCTACCAATGTGTGTGCCAAGACCTGGTGTCACAAGTGTATGAGCATCTAGTAGATTATACAAAACCTCAAATACTGTCTGAAATAAAAATAGACAGAATAACAATTACAAAGTGAGACACTAGTAGTTGTAGAACGGATCAGAGAAACAGCTCACCATTATGCCCCTGGATAACGTGGGTGTAAGACGATAGGTCCCCCACTAGTACTTGCCTCAGTTCCTGCACAAAAAGTGCAGCAAGTATAGTATGAGTACGTAAACAACGTGTACCCAGTAAGTATCAAGCCTAATATCGAAGTGGTAGAGACGAGATGACTGACTTTGACACTCACTATGGGTCAATAATAATAATTGAAATACAACTAGGATATTTAAATCAACATGATTTACAGAATTTAAAATAATTTATTTAATCAACGGAAATAATCAAATTCCTTCAAATGCAACAATTCTCAATATATTAATTAAACTCCTTCAATTCAAATAATTTCCAATTTATCAATTAAATATCATTTACAGGAATAACAATTAATTCTTTAACAAGCAAGAATAATAATTCATTAAATTCCAAGGATTTTCCAATTTATAAATTAGCTTCGCAAGATGAAATAAATTATTAAAGTATCGTGTGATTATTATTATTAAGCACGATTTCTGCCGAGGACGTACGGCCCGATCCAGAGTGTCGTGTACACTGCCGAGGGACGTGCAGCGCAATCCATAGATGCATCTATCCTGCCGAGGCGTTCGGCCCGCTCCACAAGAAAGGAGGATATTTTCTTATGTGCCTCCGGAAGGAGAGTATATTTATTATAAGATAAATTCGGGAGGAAGAGAAAAATTTCTCTTAACAATTAGTTAATTTAAACAGAAAATCAAGTATATGAGATTTCCATCCTTTGATATTTTTAGCTAACAATTCACAATATATATATATATATATATATATATATATATATATATATATATATATATATATATATATATATCAAGCAATATTAATTAAACAAGAAATACAATTTACACAAGTAATTCATGCTTTGAGTCCTAAACTACCCGGACTTTAGCATTAATAGTAGCTACGCACGGACTCTCGTCACCTCGTGCGTACGTATCCCCCACTATTAGCAATAATTATTTAATTTTAATTACCTATGAGGTAATTTCCTCCTAACAAGATTAGACAAGAGACTTACCTCGTCTTGCTCCAATTTAATCCACTAGAAGGCCTTTTTCATGATTATCCAACTTTGTCTGGCTCGAATCTAACCAAAATAATTCGATACAATCACTAAAAATTATAGGAATCAATTCTATAAGAAAATGCTACATTTTCAATAAAAATTCTGAAATTAATTAAAAATTCATCCGTGGGACCCACGTCTCGGAATCCGGTGAAAGTTACGAAATATGAACACCCACTCAACCACGAGTCTACCCATACCAAAATCACTAAATTTCGATAACAATTCGGCCCTCAAATCCTCAAATCTATCCAAGATAGTTTTCAAACTTTTCCAACTCAATTCACTAATTAAATGATAAAAATAGTGATGGATTCGGGTAATTTAACCAATATTGAGTTAAGAACACTTACTCCGTTGTTTTCTCTGAAAATCTCCCAAAAATCTCCAAAATCCGAGCTCCAAATCGTTAAAAATGGAAAAAGGGACGAAGTCCCATTTTCAGAACTTAAACTCTCTGCCCAGTGATTTCTTCTACGCGATAGCGAACTTCCTCACACGATCGCGTAGCACAAATTTTTCTGCCCAAACATTAACCCTACGCGATCGCATCAAGTCCCACGCGATCGCGATTCACCAGGTTCCGACACTACGCGATCGCATCCCTCTTCATGCGATCGCGTAGCATAACGCGTGGCCCAGCTTCCTCTCAAGCTTCCCCTATGCGATCGCAAACAATGACACGCGATCGCGATACACACTGGCCAACCCTACGCGATCGCGAACGTATCCACGCGATCGCAGTGAACAAATTCCCAGCTGCCCAAATTAACCCTACGCAATCGCAATCCCATTCATGCGATCGCGTAGAACAAATCCACCTCTGCCTAAATTACTCTACACGATCGCAGACCAACTTACGCGATCGCGTATAAGGATACCATAAGAAAATACCAGCAGCTATCGGCAGTGTTCTAAAGGCCAAAAGTGATCTGTTAGTCGTCTGCAATTTACCCGAGCCCCTCGGGACTGCAACCAATTATACCAACAAGTTTCAAAATCATACGAACTTAGTCGAACCCTCAAATCACACCAAACAACGCTAAAACCACGAATCATTCCTCAATTCAAGCTTAATGAAACTTAAGATTTCCAACTTTTTCATTATGTACCGAATCCTATCAATTCAAGTCCGATTGACCTCAAATTTTTCACACAAGTCATAAATGACATAACGGAGCTATGAAAATTTTCAGAACTGGATTCCGACTCCGATATCAAAAAGTCAACTCCCCGGTCAAACTTCAAAACTAAAATTCCTATTTTAGCCATTTCAAGGATAACTACAGACTTCCAAATAACATTACGAACACGCTCCTAAGTCCAAAATCACCATACAGAGTTGTTGGAATCGTCAAAAAGTTTATTCCGGGGTCGTTTTCTCAAAATGTTGACCGAAGTCAAACTTAGCACTTTTAAGGCTAACTTAAGGAACCAAGTGTGCCGATTTCAACCCAAACGCTTCCAAATCCCGAACCAACTATCCACGCAAGTCAATAATCATTAAAAGCACATACGAGAAGTTTTATTTTAGGGAACAGGGTTCTAAAAGTTAAAATAATCGGTTGGGTCATTACATTCTCCACCTCTTAAACAAACGTTCGTCCTCGAACGGGTTTAGAATTGTACCTGGAGTGCTGAATAGGTGTGGATATCTGCTCCGCATGTCTTCCTCGGTCTCCCAAGTTGCTTCCTCGACTGGTTGTCCCCTCCACTGGACTTTTACTATAGAAATCCTCTTGGACCTCAGCTGGCAAACCTGTTTATCAACAATGGTAACTGGTTCTTCTTCATAGCCCAAACTATTATTTAGCTGAACTGTGCTAAAGTCCAACACATGTGACAGGTCAGAATGATACTTTCAGAGTATAGATACATGGAAAATCGGATGAACTCCCGATAGACTAGGAGGCAATGCAAACTCATAAGCAACCTCCCCAACTCGTCTCAACACCTCAAATGGGCCTATAAACCTTGGGTTCAACTTGCCCTTCTTCCCGAATCTCATAATTCCCTTCATCGGCGAAACCTTCAAGAGAACTTTTTCACCTACCATAAATGATAAATCACGCACTTTCTGATCTGCGTAACTCTTCTGTCTTGACTGTGCTGTACGAAGTTGCTCCCGAATTAACTTTACCTTTTTCAAGGCATCCTTTACCAAATCAGTACCATATAACTTAGCCTCACCGGGCTCAAACCATCCGATAGGTGAACGATATCGACGGCCATATAAAGCCTCAAATGGAGCCATCTCGATGCTGGATTGGTAATTGATATTATAAGCAAACTCGGCCAAAGGTCAATCACACATGCCCTGAGCATATCCTCCAAAATTTGAATTGTCTGCTCTGGCTGCCCGTCGGTCTGAGGATGAAAGGCTGTGCTGAGCTCTACACGGGTCCCCAACTCACTCTGTACTGCTCTCCAGAAATGTGAAGTAAACTGAGGGCTCTGTCTTACCGCAGTGGGGTGTTGTACTTAAATCTAAGGTGGAGAATGCAGCTCGATCTACTTTGAACTTTGAACCGGTTTTTATTTATTTTGTCCTCTAATGAAATATCCCTTCCTTTTTCTCCATTCCGCTTTGACATAGATACCCAAAGAATGAACAGTCCACAAAAAATTCTCAACTAAGAATATCATATTTTGCAACTGAATACAAGAAGATATGAGAGAGGGCCTCTATCTGATATAATAGAAATTGGCACACCGTGCAACCGAACTATCTCCTGAATATAAATCTGGGCCAACCTCTCTAAAGTATACGTAGTCACAACATGTATAAAATGTGCCAACTTGGTCAACCTGTCAACAATCACCCAAACTGCATCAAACTTCTGCAAGGTCCGCGGCAACCCAACTACAAAGTCCATAGTGATGCGTTCCCATTTCCATTCTGGTATAGTTATCTGCTGAAGTAGGCCACCTGGCCTCTGGTGCTCATATTTAACTTGCTGGCAATTTAGACACCTAGCTACATACTCAACTATGTCTTTTTTCATTCACCTCCACCAATAATGTTGCCTCAAATCACGATACATCTTCGTAGCACCTGGATGAATAGAATACCGAGAACTGTGTGCCTCTTCTAGGATCTTTTTCCTTAGTCCATCCACATTAGGAACACATAGATGATCCTGGAGTCGCAGAACACCATCCGCTCCAATAGTAACTTCCTTGGCACCACCCCGTAGTATGTTTCTCGAAGAACCATCAAGTGTGGATCATCATACTGACGAGCCTTGATCTGTTCAAATAGTGAAGGCTGAGCTACAACACATGCAAGAACTCGGCTAGTCTCTGAAATATCCAGCCTCACAAGTTTGTTAGCCAAGGACTGAATATCCGAGGCTAATGGCCTTTCCTCTGCTGAAATGAAAGCCAAACTGCCCATACTCTCCGCCTTTCTGCTAAAGGCATCTGCAACCACTTTTGCTTTGCCCGGATGATATAGGATAGTAATATCATAATCTTTTAGTAACTCCAGCCATCTGCGCTGCCTCAAATTTAGGTCCCTCTACTTGAACAAATGCTGCAAACTGCGATGATTAGTATAAACTTCACAAGACACCCCATAAAGATAATGCCTCCAAATCTTAAGGGCGTGAACAGTCGCAGCTAACTCCAAATCATGTACCGGATAATTCTGCTCGTGGGGCTTTAACTGACGTGAAGCATATGCAATAACTCGCCCTTCCTGCATTAATACACAACCCAAACCAACGCGTGAAGCATCTCAATACACTGTATACATTCCTGAACCGGAAGGTAACACTAACACTGGTGCTGTAGTCAATGCTGTCTTGATCTTCTGAAAGCTTGCCTCACAATCATCGGACCACCGGAGCTGAACACATTTCTGGGTTAATTTGGTCAAAGGTGCTGCAATAGATGAAAAACCTTCCACAAATCGACGATAATAACCTGCTAAAACCAAAAAACTCCTGATCTCAGTCGCCGAAGTAGGACGATGCCAATTCTAAACTGCCTCAATCTTTTTGGGATCAACCTTAATACCTTCGCCCGATACAATATGTCCCAAAAATGCTACAGACTCTAGACAAAACTCACATTTAGAGAATTTAGCATATAGCTTTTGTTCCCGCAATGTCTAAAGCACTACTCTCATATACTGCTCATGTTCCTCCTTACTGCGCGAGTAGATCAAAATGTCATCAATGAAAACAATGACAAATGAATCAATATATGGCCTGAATACCCTGTTCATCAAATCCATAAATGCTGTCGGGGCATTAGTTAAACCAAAAGACATTACCAGAAACCCATAATGACCATATCTAGTACGGAAAGCAGTTTTCGGAACATCCAAATCTCGAATCTTCAACTGATGATACCCCGACCTCAAGTTGATCTTAGAGAACACCCTAGCACCCTGCAACTGGTCAAATAGGTCATCAATACACGACAACGGGTACTTGTTCTTAATAGTAACTTTGTTCAATTGGCGATAATCAATACACATTCGCATTTTGCCATCTTTCTTCTTCACAAATAATACTGGTGCACCCCAAGGCGATACACTCGGTCTGACGAACCCTTTGGCTAGTAACTCTTCAAGTTGTTCTTTCAACTCTTTCAATTCTTTCGGAGCCATGCGATACGGTGGAATAGATATAGGCTGAGTGTCTGGAGCTAAGTTAATACAGAAATCAATATCATGATCAGGTGGCATACCTAGAAGATCTAAAGGAAATACATCGGAGAACTACCGACCTACATGCACTGAATCAATAGCCGGAGTCTCTGCGGTGGTATCTCGAACATAAGCTAGATAAGATAAACAACTCTTCTCAACCATGTGTTGAGCCTTTATAAAAGAAATAGTCCGAGTAAATGAACTAACAGACGAACCCTTCCACTCCAGCCTAGGCAAAGATGGAATAGCCAAGGTAACAGTTTTGGCATGACAATCTAGAATAGCATGATATGGAGATAACCAGTCCATACCCAGAATAATTTCAAAATCGGTCATCTCGAGCAATAAGAGATCTGCTCTAGTTTCATAACCACATAATGTAATAATACAAGACCGGTATATCCGGTTTACAATAACCGAATCGCCTATAGGAGTGGACACATAAATAGGAGTACTCAAGGACTCACGAGAAACACCCATGAATGGAGCAAATAGAGATGACACATATGAATACGTGGATCCTGGATCAAATAATACTGAGGCATCTTTGCCGCAAACAGAAATAATACCTGTAATCACAGCATCTGAGGCCTCTGCATCTGGTCTAGCTGGAAAAGCATAGAACCAAGCTGGAGCACCAACTGGTTGGCCTCCGCCTGGCTGAACTCCACCTCTAGGACGGCCCCTACCCACCTATCCTCCACCTCTTGGTGGTCGGACTACTGGTGGAGCAACTGGTCTGGTAAGCATAGGCTGCTGACCCTGCTGTACTGGTCTACCCCGAAGCCTGGGGCAAAATCTCCGCATGTGACTAGGATCCCCGCACTTGTAACAACTCTTCGGTGCGATGGGCTACTGACTAAGTGTCTGGCCCTGGGGAACTGAATACCCACTGGGAGGACCCTGAATAGCTGGTGGGCGGTAAGAACTCTCTGGTATAGCACTGAGATAAGGTCGCACTGGAGCACCTCGAGGAGGTGGTGGTGCTAGAAATGGGGGTCTGCTGGACTGCCCCCTCACGAACTGACCTCTGCCCCCAGACGAAGCACCTCTGAACTCTCCAGAGTACCTGAACCGCTTATCTCTCATAATCTGCTCTCGGCTCTGCTGACGCACACCCTCAATCCTCTGGGCTATCTCCATAACTAGCTCATAAGAAGTACCCACCCATCTTAACCTCTCGAGCCATAGTGGCCTGAATTCCAGTATGTAAACCCGCAACAAACCTCCGCACTCTCTCTGCCTCAGTAGGGAGTATCATAAGTGCATGGCGAGATAACTCAGAGAACCTCGCCTCATAATCAGTCACTAACATCTAACCCTGCTGGAGCTGCACAAACTGAAACCGCAACTCTTCTCTCTGGGAGGGTGGAATATACCTGTCCAGGAAGATACGGGTGAACCTGTCCCAAGTCATGAGAGGAGAATCTGCTGGTCTGCTGAGAACATAAGACTGCCACCATCTATGGGCCCTACCCTCTAGCTGAAAAGTATTGAAGTCAACCCCATTAGATTCCAATATCCTCATGTTGCGCAGTCTGTCCCTGCAACGATCAATGAAGTCCTGTGGATCCTCATGTCGCTCACCTCCAAAGACAAGAGGATGTAGTCTAGTCCATCTATCCAATAGTTTCTGAGGATCGGCGGCTACAGCTAGCCTGGGCTCAGGTGTAGCTGCTGCCACTGGTTGGGCTCCACCCACGGGTAGTGCACCCTGGGTCTGATATACAACAACTTCCTGTCCATGAGCTTGTGCGGTAGGGGTCTGTGCTTCCCCGCCCGCCTGAGATGTGGCTGGGTCTGCCGGAAATAAACCGGCCTGAGTCATATTTTCCATGAACCACAACATACGACCCATGACATCCTGAAATCCCGGTGCAGATGTGAAATTCACCGGAGCTGGCTCTGCCACAGGCACCTCACCCTACTCTTCAATAATGGGATTCTCTGCTGGACCCACTGGCGACATAACTGGAACAGTCTTGGGACGTCCTCGCCCTCTACCACCGTCTGGAGCCCTCCCTTGGCCTCTGCCTCGGCCTCTAGCAACTGGGGGAGTAGCTCTTCCCTGGTCTGAAACCTCATTAGAGCGCGTTCTCACCATCTGTGAGAGAATAAAAAAGGACATTTAGAACTACATCAATTGCACGATGGAATATGAAGAAAGGTAATTTCCTAACACCCTATAGCCTCTCGAAGATAAGTACAGACGTCTCCGTACCGATCCACAAGACTCTATTAGGTCTGCTCATAACTTGTGAGACCTACGTGAACCTAGTGCTCTGATACCATGTTGTCACGACCCAATTTTACCTATAGGTCGTGATGGCGCCTAACACTAGGGCTAGGCAAGCCAACTTAATAAATTAAGCATTCATTGACAAAATTTAAAACCAAGAGAAATAATAAAACCCAAATTCTACCAATGTGTGTGCCAAGACCTGGTGTCACAAGTGTATGAGCATCTAGAGTAGATTATACAAAACCTCAAATACTGTCTGAAATAAAAATAGACAAAATAAAAAATACAAAGTGAGATACTAGTAGTTGTAGAACGGATCAGAGAAATAGCTCACCATTATGCCCCTGGATAACGTGGGTGTAAGACGATAGTCCCCCCACTAGTACTTGCCTCAGTTCCTGCACAAAAAGTGCAGCAAGTGTAGTATGAGTACGTAAACAACGTGTACCCAGTAAGTATCAAGCCTAATATCGAAGTGGTAGAGACGAGATGGCCGACTTTGACACTCACTATGGGTCAATAATAATAATTGAAATACAACTAGGATATTTAAATCAACATGATTTATAGAATTTAAAATAATTTATTTAATCAACGGAAATAATCAAATTCCTTCAAATGTAACAATTCTCAATATATTAATTAAACTCCTTCAATTCAAATAATTTCCAATTTATCAATTAAATATCATTCACAGGAATAACAATTAATTCTTTAACAAGCAAGAATAATAATTCATTAAATTTCAAGGATTTTCCAATTTATCAATTAGCTTCGCAAGATGAAATAAATTATTAAAGTATCGTGTGATTATTATTATTAAGCACGATTTCTGTCGAGGACGTACGGTCCGATCCAGAGTATCGTGTACACTGCCGAGGGATGTGCGGCGCGATCCATAGATGAATCTATCCTGCCGAGGCATTCGGCACGCTCCACAAGAAAGGAGGATATTTTCTTATGTGCCTTCGGAAGGAGAGTATATTTATTATAAGATAAATTCGGGAAGAAGAACAATTTCTCTTAACAATTAATTAATATAAACAGAAAATCAAGTATATGAGATTTCCATCCTTTAATATTTTTAGCTAACAATTCAATATATATATATATCAAGTAATATTAATTAAACAAGGAATACAATTTACACAAGTAATTCATGCTTTGAGTCCTAAACTACCAGGACTTTAGCATTAATAGTAGCTACACACGGACTCTCGTCACCTCGTGCGTACGTATCCCCCACAATTAGCAACAATTATTTAATTTTAATCACCTATGAGGTAATTCCTCCCTCCCAAGATTAGACAAGAGACTTACTTCGTCTTGCTCCAATTTAATCCACTAGAAGGCCTTTTCCACGATTATCCAACTCTGTCTGGCTCGAATCTAGCCAAAATAATTCGATACAATCACTAAAAATTATAGGAATCAATTCTATAAGAAAATGCTACATTTTCAATAAAAATTCCGAAATTAATTAAAAATTCATCCGTGGGACCCACGTCTCGGAATCCGGCAAAGTTACGAAATATGAATACCCACTCAACCACGAGTCTACCCATACCAAAATAACTAAATTTCGATAACAATTCGGCCCTCAAATCCTCAAATCTATCTAAGAGGGTTTTCAAACTTTTCCAACTCAATTCACTAATCAAATAAAAATAGTGACGGATTCAAGTAACTTAATCAATATTGAGTTAAGAACACTTACCCCATTGTTTTCTCTGAAAATCTCCCAAAAGTCGCCTAAATCCGAGCTCCAAATCATTAAAAATGGAAAAAGGGATGAAGTCCCATTTTCAGAACTTAAACTCTCTGCCCAGTGATTTCTTCTACGCGATTGTGAACTTCCTCACGAGATCACATAACACAAATTTTTCTGCCCAAACATTAACCCTACACGATCGCATCAAGTCCCTCGCGATCGCGATTCACCAGGTTCCGACACTACGCGATCGCATCCCTCTTCACGCGATCGCATAGCACAACGCGTGGCCCAGCTTCCTCTCAAGTTTCCCCTAAGCGATCGCAAACAGTGACACGTGATCGCAATACACACTGGCCAACCTTACACGATCACGGACGTATCCACACGATCACAGTGAACAAATTCCCAGCTGCCCAAATTAACCCTACGCGATCGCAACCCCATTCACGCGATCGTGTAGAACAAATACACCTTTGCCTAAATTACTCTATGTGATCGCAGACCAACTTACGCGATCGCGTATAAGGATACCAGAAGAAAATACCAGCAGCTATCAGCAGTGTTCCAAAGGCCAAAAGTGATCCATTAGTCGTCCGAAATTCACCCGAGCCCCTTAGAACCTCAACCAATTATACCAACAAGTTCCAAAACATCATACGAACTTAGTCGAACCCTCAAATCACACCAAACAACGCTAAAACCACGAATCATCCCTCAATTCAAGCTTAATGAAACTTAAGATTTCCAACTTTTTCATTATGTACCGAAACCTATCAATTCAAGTCCGATTGACCTCAAATTTTGCACACAAGTCATAAATAACATAACGTAGCTATGAAAAGTTTCAGAACTGGATTCCGACTCCGATATCAAAAAGTCAACTCACCGGTCAAACTTCTAAACTTAAATTCCTATTTTAACCATTTCAAGCCTAATTCAATTACGGACTTCCAAATAAAATTCCAAACACGCTCCTAAGTCCAAAATCACCATACAAAGCTGTTGGAATCGTCAAAATTCTATTCTGGGGTCATTTTCTCAAAATGTTGACCGAAGTCAAATTTAGCACTTTTAAGGCTAACTTAAGGAAGCAAGTGTCCCGATTTCAACCCAAACGCTTCCAAATCCCGAACCAACCATCCCCGCAAGTCAATAATCATTAAAAGCACATACGGGAAGTTTTATTTTAGGGAACAGGGTTCTAAAAGTTAAAATAACCGGTTGGGTCATTAAAAGTACACCACGGTTGGTACCTAGTAAGTATCAAGACTAACCTCAGTGGAGTAGTGACGAGGTGTTGTCAAGACACTCACTAGTCTAATAACCTGTGCAATATAGTATACAAAAATAATAGGAAACAAATAACAATGTTGGCAACAATAATCAACCAGTGAATATAAACAACAGGGCAACAAGAACACCATTAATATTGCTCAACAAATAATAAGTACAAGTACACCCAATTAATCAAGTCCTTCAAATATAAATCTTTCGCCTATATACTTCTCAAATAATAATCTTCAGGATATAATGCTTTCCAATAAATATATTTCGGATATACTCCCTTCAAATAAATATCTTTCAAATATAATCCTTTCAAATAAATCTCTTTCAAATATAATTCCTTCAAATAAATATCTTTCAAATAAATCTCTTTCAAATATAATTCCTTCAAATAAATATCTTTCGAATAAAATTCACCCTGTGACACCTCATTTCAAAATCATAAAATACGGGTCTCAGCCCACTTTCATATTTCTACGGCACCTCGTGCCAATTTCTCTATCACAACCGCACGGACAACTCACGTGTCAATATCATCCTCATTTAACCACGACACCTCGTGCCCACATTTCATATCACAACTGCACGGACAATTCACGTGTCAATATCATCATTATTTACTCACGGCACCTCGTGCCCACATTTTATTTCATAATCCACCTGGCAATAGCCACAAGCTCCCAATTTCAACATAGATCAGACTATTATCAAGTTTACCAAAACAACAAGACAAATTGCACAAGATATAAAAATAAACATAAGAAAATCACAACATCACATAAAAATTACCAACGCAATAATTCCACATCATCACATATCATCCCTGACAATAGCCACCCTTATCTCTCCTATAGCCACCCTTATCACTCCTATAATAGCCCCCTTATCCCTCCGCCCTGATAATATCAATAGCCACCCTTATCGCTCCTATAGCCACCCTTATCGCTCCGTATAATAGCCACCCTTATCACTCCGCCCAGACAATATCCCAACACACATAACCACAGTGAAATGCCACCCTTATACCCACATAATATCAACAGTGAAATGCCACTCTTATATCCTCATAATAATAACTCAAATCACATAATAATTTACACGGAATATTATCACGACAACACAACACAATCAATTCTTATCACAATCTGCCCAACAACCACAACCAATTCCAATGATATAGTAAAATCAATAAATTTCTCAAAAATAGCCCAAGGCTCCACACAACGTATATAAAACCTCAAAAAGAATCAACAAAGATAGAAAATACTCAGCATAGGGCAACACCTTTATTAATCCAAATTCTTGATAATTATATTAACGCCTCAGTTAAAGCTTAGTTCATTAATTATTTGCAGATGGAAAATCCATAATATAATTATTTTCAGGAAATGTAAAATCAACAACTCACGGAATTTACATAAATATTCGAGACACAATCACATCAAATTATCATATAAAAACAAATTCAACAAACAAGGATTTAGGCATAGCAAATAGATGATTTAATAAATACCAACAATTATCCAATTTACTACACAATAATGCCTAAGACTTTAACCCAATAAAATTTGCACATATAAGCCCAAGTACGTACTCGTCACCTCGCGTACACGGCTTTTCACATTTCACAAATGGCACATAAGACTCGATGCCTAAGGGGTAATTTCCCTCACTCAAGGTTAGGCAAGATACTTACTTTTTTGAAGTTAGGCCGATATTTCAAAATCTCCTTCTTGCTTGAATTGACCTCCGGACAGCTCAAATCTATCCAAATTAATTGTACAACATTATTAAAATTCATCGGAAATAATTCCGGATAATAAAACGTCGACTTAAAAATTTACTCCAAAAAGTCAACAAAAGTCAACGCGGGGCTCGCCCCTCGGAACCCAACATAATTTTCATTACATTCGAACACCCATTCCGATACGAGTTCAACCATACCAATTTTATCAAATTCCGATAACAACTCGACCTCCAAATCTTAAATTTTTCGTTTTTGGAAGATTTTGCAAAATCTAGATTTCTTCTATTTAAATCTGAATTAAACGATGAATATAACTATGGATTTATAAAATATAAATACCTTCAGGTATAGGACACTTACTCGAGTTGAAATTGTGAAGAAATCCTCAAAATCGCCCAAGAACCGAGCTACAAAAATTCCAAAACGAAATAGCAAAGTGACTGATTTTTGGTCCTTATGTTTATGCCTAGTTCCGCTTCTGCGAGCACTGTTCACGCTTCTGCGGGCACTGTTCATGCTTTTGCACTGCCTCTGCTTCTGTGAAAAAAACCAGCAACGCTTCTACGATTGCGCAGGTGCGCAGAAATGTCCGCTTCTGCGAGTACAAGCCAGCCTCTATCCAGCTCCCTTTCCAGTCGCTTTTGCGACAATTACCTCACTTCTGCTAGGTCACTTCTATGATGAAACTTCCGTAGAAGCGAAAGCATCAACTGCTGCCCAGAAATTCCGGCAGTTTTTCTTCAAGTCCGAATTGATCCGTTAACCTTCCGAAATCCACCCGGGCCCCTCAAAACCTCAACCAAATATACCAACACGTCCAAAAATACAATACGAACTTAGTCGAGGCTTTAAACTATGTCAAACAACACCGAAATTATGAATCGCGCATCAAATCGAATTATGAGTTTGTAAATCTTCCAACTTCTATATTTTGCGCTGAAACGTATCAAATCAATCCAGAATGACTTTAAATTTTACACACAAGTCATAAATGACGAAATAGAGCTATTCAAATTTCCGGAATCGAAATCCGACCTCGTTATAAAAAATTCAACCTTCGGTCGGACTTTTCAAAAATCTTCCATTTTCCAACTTTCGCCAAAATGCGTCGAATTATCCTACGGACTTCCAAATCCATATCTGAACATACGCCCAAGTCCGAAATCATCATACGAAGCTATTGACATCATAAAAAATCTATTCCGGGGTCGTTTGCTCAAAAATCTACTCTCCGGTCAAGTTTTTCCATTTAAGCTTCTAAATAGGAATTGTTCTTTCAATTTAATTCTAAATCTTCCGAAAATCAAACTCGACTACACCCGCGGGTCATAATACATATTACGAAACTGCTTGAGAACTTAAGTCACTGAACGAGGTGTTAATTCTTAAAACAACAAGTCGGGTCGTTACAATTTCAGTATGACTCCATTTTTAAGTGTATCAATATCTCTAGCCACATATTTTAAATTTTTAATACCCTATATATACAAAAATTTTGTTCTTTGAATCATTAAATGTTATGTTAGTTGATTATTATTATATAACATTGCATATATTGTCTTAAAATTGTCAAGTAGTTTATTTTTGTGTAACGACCCGACCGATCATTTTGAGCATTTACGTTCCTTTCAACTATTTGAAGTCTTGAATAACTTCCTACGAGGTATTATGACTTGTGTGAATTGTCGGTTTTGGTTTTAAGATATTTCGGAATTAGCTTGGAAGCTTAAGTTGAAATAATTGACCGAATGTGGACTTATGTGTAAACGACCTCAGATTTGAATTCTGATAATTCCAATAGCTCCGTATGGTGATTTTGGACGTAGGAGCGTGTTCAGAAAATTATTTGGAGGTCCATATTGGAATTAGACTTCAAATGCCGAAAGTTGAATTTTTGAAAAGTTTAACCGGGGGGTTGACTTTTTGATATCGAGGTCGGAATCTGATTCTGAAAATTGGAATAGCTTCGTTATGTCATTTATGACTTGTGTGCAAAATTTGAAGTCATTCTGGATTGATTTGATGTATTTCGGCATAAGATATAGAACTTGAAATTTCAAAGTTCATTAATCTCGAATTGGGGCATGATTCGTGGTTTTAGCATTGTTTTATATGATTTGAGGCTTTGACTAAGTTCGTTTGATGTTTTAGGACTTGTTGGTATATTTGGTTGAGGTCCCTAGGGGCTCGGGTGAGTTTCGGGGTGGTTTCGGACCATTTCTAGGCCATTCTTAGTTGCTGGTTTTTGGCCACAGAGGTATGCATCGCGATCACGGACAAATGGTCGCGATCGCGAAGAGCAATTTTGGGGATGAAATGTTTCGCGATTGGGAAGCATTTTTCGCGATCGCGAAGAGTAAATGCCTAGACAGAAGATATATTTTGAGGTTTCGGCCATTTTAACACATTTGGAGCTATGTAGCTCGGATTGAAGCGATTTTCACCATATGGATTGGGGTAAGTATTCTATATCCGAAAGTGATTATACTTCATGATTCTATAGTTAGATTCATCATTTATTTCGGATTTAAATGGAAGAAAATCAACATTTTTGCAAAATCTTCCAAAAACAAAAATTTAAGATTTGGAGGTCAAGTTGTTATCGGAATTTGATAAAATTGATATGGTTGAACTCGTATCAGAATGGGTGTTTGAATTTTGTAACTTTTGTCGAGTTTTGAGATGTGGACCCCACGAGCGATTTTTGAGCTCAATTTCGGATTTTATTGGAAAATTAGTATTTTATTATGGAATTAATTTCAATAAATTTTATTGACTGAATCAAATAATTTGTGGCTAGATTTGCGGAATTTGGAGATAAATTCACGAGGCAAGAGCCTAGCGGAATAATGAATTACACGATTTGAGGTAAGTAACACTTCTAAATTTGGTTCTGAGGGTATGAATCCCCGAATTTGGTATGATATGAATTGTTTGGAGGTGACACACACGATAGGTGGCAGACATGCAGACGTGCACCACAGAAAGTGTGTCTTGAATAAATCCTGTGAAGTAGTAAAATTAAAGAATCATGTTATTATCTGAACATGTGGCACGTGTTAGAGGAATTAAGCTGAGGCTAGTAATAAAAATCATGTTTAGGCTATGTGCCAATATTTTAGGACCCATGGGGTCGTGATGCTATTGAATTAATTGTTCTAAAATATACATTTCACACTCAGTAATAATTGTCCATTGTGAGGATATTTATGGGATTGAGTTGCGCAACGCAGAAGGCCATTTGGTTTTATATATGTTATTATTAAATGGATCGGGGCTGCCCACCTGCAGCAGGCCAGAATAGATTTATACATTATTATTGTTCTGGATCGGGGTTGCCCGCCTGCAGCAGGCCTTATTGGCTTTACTATTTTATGGATCGGGGCTGCCCGCCTGCAGCAGGCCTCATTGGCTTTATTATTATATGGATCGGGATTGTCCGTCTACAGTAGGTCATATTGGCTTTATATCACGCTTGGGCTGAAGGAGCCCCTCCGAGAGTCTGCACACACCCCAGTGAGCGCGGTCGACTTATAGCGCTTGGGCTGAAGGAGCCCCTCCGGAGTCAGTACACTCCCTAGTGAGCGTAGATGATTATATATATTCGGGATGTATTTCCCAGGGTATGGACTTGCCTTAATTACTGCTTATATATATGTTTGGGATGTATTTTCCCAGGGCATGGACTTGCCTTACTTATTTATATTGTAATGAATTTACCCGGACATGGATCTTGTCTGTATCATTTGTATTTGGGAATAAAATTACCCCAGGGCTGGATTGGCCTTATACGGTACTGAATGACTGACTATCAGTCAATGTGTATATATATACGGGTTGGAATACCCTGGGGGCTGGACTGGCCATAAACTGTACTTAGTGACCGAATAATTGATGACCAGTATCTACATGAGGTCTTGCTACTTAGATGTCATATTCCTTATATCATGCAGTATTGATCTATTTCACTTGTACTGAGTTTATCTGTTGAACTTGAAAGCATGCTTACATTTCTATACCATTATTTTTACTGGACTGTACCTGTGGAGCTCATCATTTCTTTCACCCCAGAGGTTAGTCTTATTACTTATTGAGTTAGTTTTACTCATACTACACTCTGCACCTCATGTGCAGATCCAGATACTTTCGGATACGGAGATTGTTAAATTTCAGAGTACTATCAGTTGAAGACTATCAAGGTAGCTGCTTGGCGTCCGCTGACCTTGTCTCTCTTTACTTCAGTTATTGTACTGTTCTATATTTTCAGGTAGTGGTTTTTATTAGTCAAATATTGTATTCACATTAGATGCTCATGTACTCAGTGACATCAGATTTTGGGAGTGATATATTTGAAATTTTGAGTTTTCTTCCGCTGAATTTAATTATTTTGTTTTCAAATTTAAAAAAAATGGTGGTTTATTGGGATTTTTGGCTTGTTTAGTATTGAGATAGGCGCCAACATGACAGGTGATATTTTGGGTCGTGACAAGTTGGTATCAGAGCTTTAGGTGACATAGGTCTCACGAGTCATGAGCAGGTTTAAGAGTCTTGCGGATCGGTACAGACACGTCAGTACTTATCTTCGAGAGGCTGCCGAAACCTTAGGAAAATTTCACTTTCTTGTATTCTATCGTGCGGAATTGATTCATCTTGAAACATAACTCTTTGAATTACTTCCACGGATTCGTATGCGCACATGAGCGCTCGGTATCAGCTTTGCATCGCCGGCTTGTGATTCCATGAATGATGTTCAAGATGTGTATTCTATGTTTTAGTGATGGGCCAGTTTTGAGGACTTGAGTCCAGGCTTAGACCGCAGCTTAGGCTCGGTAGCTTCCATTGTAACATGTACATTTGGGCTCATATGTCCGGTAATGTCCCTAAGAGTGGAATTTGTGGCTTGATGAGCGGTAGAATGGCTTTGTGATGAGTATGATGTAACTGCGGGATGTGTTAAGATGATTTGAATGTGAAGAGAAGTGCTTCCTTGAAATGTAAAGGAAGGCCATTAGGTTCTTTATTTTCATTTTGATGTGACGTACAATCTCGAGTGTGAATGTTTTGAAAGATCTTTCACGTTGTTAAATTTTGGAGAAAATTAAATTCTAGTGTCTGGTTAATGAGTTTGGACTCAGAAAGATTAAGTGATTTCATAGTAATTGTGGTTGCGAAAGGGTATAACAAGATGCCAATTTGAGACTAAGCAGTTGGGTTATCTCCTGCGGAGTAATCTATGTAGGTGTGTTCTTTATGATGTGAATAGAGAGTTTCTTTTCTGCCAGTGGGGAGTATATGTTGAGACTTGAATTTGAATCTTTTTGAGAAAGTTGACTTGAGTGTTAAGAGAATGAATGCGAGATTAGCGGATGATATGGGTATTTTATGGTTGGTGTGTCTTGAGCTTGAGAAGAATTTTTGTTGAACTGACTGCGGTATTAAGGCAGTAATAAAGCATGGGTATTGTGAGTTATCAAATATTTTAATCTATAGCTTTGCGCCAAGTGGGGGAGCTTGCTATTGACAATTCCATTTATGGTTATGTGTCAAATTTTTATTTGGTCTGAAGTATACTTGGGAATCAGAGATGACTTGCAGAGGTGGAGTTCGAGAATGACTCGAGTGAGGAAATTTCTGGATACGAGCTATATTGCGCTTTATGAGTATATGAAAATCGTGGGATGGGTGAGTTTTTATTTGTGAATGATGTAGTGCGCACAGAGTATGAATTTGATAGGTGGTATTAAAGTAGAGTTACTTCTTAAAGTGTTGTTGTGCTGTTGGAGCACATATCCTTTGGCCCATTTGGGCGGTGTAATGTGGATTTGAGCAAAGGGGGTGACTCTCGAGAAAGTTCTAATGGATTCGAGATTAATATGTAACAATTGAGAATTTTTGACGGATTCGTTTATGGCTAAAATATGAGATTTAAGTTAGATGGTATCGAGACTTGTGGTATTTTTGTATATCATATGGATTTTATATTTCGGTATCAGGAAGGTAAATGAAATAGCCTTAGACTAAAATAAGGTATTTTCAGAGTGGGTGATTCAGTTGTGGTATTTATAGGGGTAATTATGATGTGTTGTGTTGTGCGGGATTTAGATTTATATGTACGAGGTGGCAGTTCATTCTTGAAAGGAAGATCACGAATTCTGGATGGAATGGTCATTGTTATATATTTAGATGAATGTTATAGTTGCTCGGTAATCCCTGATAAGGGTGTGCAGTTGAAAAGGGCTTTGTGTTTTGATTTACGGAGGTGCATTGGTATTACGGTACTCTCCTAGTTAATAGACTACTGATATACGAGTTATTGATATGTTGCACGGAGGAATTATGGAAATATTCCTAGTGGGATGATCGTGCATGAAGGATATGATAGCCATGCGAGTGCTGGAGTTGTGATCAGTTACGATGGTTCATGTTTACTTATTTGATTGCTCCTGTATGATATGCTTGAATTAAAGGCCTGTGACCATGCCAGGCGGATTATGTTACTGGCACATGAGTTGTCCGTGCGGATCCATGTACTGATATTATTGGTACGTGAGTTGTTCGTGCGGGTCCAGATATTTATATTATTGGCACGTGAGTTGTCCGTGTGGGTCCAGATATACTATAGCATGTGAGTTGTCCGTGCGAGTGATGTTAATGTGAGCTCTAGAAGAGTTGGTTACTGTTATTAAATTTGTGTGTCTTGGTTCTACTATATATATAATGAGCTTATAGCATTACAGGTGTGGGGCGCTTGTTGAACTTACAATACGGTTCTCTACTTTGAGACATCTTCCATTTTTGGCTACAAGGTTGCGTAGTTGTGTATTGAGTTGTATTGGTGTGGCATGTCAATGGGATAGTTGTGTTTAATACTATAAGGTCATTGGACCTAGAATGTGTACTATCAGGTTTGATTATGGTATATTGGGAGGATAATATTGAAAGTCGGCTTGGAAAGTGATTTTGGTTCTGGTTGGGGCGGGAGAGCTCCATGACTTGTCGATCTGATAAGATGTTATGACATTTCACGTGTTTCTTTCATTATCAGCAGTGTGCGAAGGTTTTGGAACGAGGTTTGGCTTGATATGAGGTTTAATACTTGTACTTGGTTGGTTTGAGTAGTTACTGTGATCGGGATTGGTGCTGTGAGCATGTGAAGTGCGTAGTATGTTACGTGATTATATCTGGGTTATGGTTATGGCTTGATACAGCTTGTTCAGACTTATACGGTGTGCCAAATTTAGATCTTGAAAGAATTCTGGGTGTTGAAAATTGGGCTCCAAGTTTTTGGCTAAGGTTAAATTAGTGATTTTCAGTTGTGTTATGTTGTCAGGCCTATATAGAATAGGGTGACGTGAGATCACCCCCGTGTATGTGCGTGGTAAGGTGGAATAGAGATTTGAAGGTTAAGAACAACTCTTGGCACGTTCGAGGACGAACGTGTATTTAAGTAGGGGAGATTGTAACGACCCGACCGGTCATTTTGACCATTTACGCTTCTTTCAACTACAATTAGGTAAGCCTAACATTTTCTTTTGCGGAATAGTGAAATAAAAATAAAAATTTAACGAACTATTCAAAAATACACAACAAATCCCAAAAACCAGGAACATCGTGAATCACAAACTACAGAAGGAAAAATCTAGTGTCTCTATACATCACACTCTAACAAGGAAAATACAGAAGATAATGGACATGAGAAAGAGCAGAAGGGGATTCCGAGGTCTGCGAACGCGGCAGATATACCTTGAAGTCTCCAAATCTATCCCGGCTCACTGATAGTGCGGCTGATAAGGTGCACTTGGATCTGCACACGAAAAATATGTGCAGAGAGTAGCATGAGTACACCACAATCGGTACCCAGTAAGTGCCAAGCCTAACCTCGGTCGAGTAGTGACGAGGTCAGGTCAGGTCCCTACTGGCAAATATATAATAAAAATAATATAGAGTGTAATACCGCGATAAAATAAAGGCTGAAATTTAACAACAATGAAATCATAGAAGGTAACAGCTCAGTACACAGAAATCACAACAGGGGATCTCCCGAGATACCGTCTCGTAGTCCCAAACGTAAATGTGTAGGGGGGATCTCCCAGAATACCATTCCGTCGTCCCAAAATAAATGTGCAGAGGGATCTCCCGGAATACCGTTCCGTAGTCCCAAAATAAATATGCAGGGGGATCTCCCGGAATACCGTTCCGTAGTCCCAAAGTAAATATGCAGCGCGAATGATAGAAATACAACTACATCATGAAATGTTTATAATTTAGACTAAGTACCAGTCAGGGAAGAAGCAGGAAATTCATTAAGCATGCTGCACATAATTCACATAAACAATTAAAACACGTAGACATGTTGTATTCGACTAAACATGATAGCTACACATGTTGGAATAACTCAATTAAGAATAAAAATAGATTAGTACTCATTAAAATTGTATAACTCAAAATAACAGGAAAATATGTTGCTGCTCAGTAAGAAAATCGGGTTTTCCACAACTAGCCCGTGTACGTACTCGTCACCTCACGTACATGGCGCTCACATAGCACAATAGTTCCAAATCTTAAGGGGATTTCCCCCACACAAAGTTAGGCAAGCCACTTACCTCAGGTCAAGCTCAATCAATCCGTAAGAATGCCCTTTCCACAAATATCCGGCTCTGAATGGCCCAAATCTATCCAAAAGCAATTACATATCATAATTACAACAATAATAGACTCATCTAAATAACGAAAATTCCGAAATTAACTCAAATTTGCCCATGGGGCCCACATCTCAGAATCGGGTAAAAGTCATAAAATACAAAATCCCGTTCACTCACGAGTCTAACCATATCAAATTTACTAAAATCCGACACCAAATGGTCCTCCAAATCCACAAAACAAACTTCCAAATCCCTAGCCTCCAATTCCCAATTTCCACCTTAAATACACACTAACTAGGTGGGAAAATACATGGGTAAGCAAGATTATTGATAAAAAATAAGCACAATGGACTTACCTCAAGAAATCTCTCGAAAATGCTCTCAAAGATCGCCCTAAACCGAGTTGCAAAGTCCAAAAATGACAAAAATCGCGAAGCCCTTCGGTTTTAACCACTGACCAGGTATTTCCGCACCTGCGAAGCCTGGGCTCGCACTTGCGGGTGAGCTTGTGCGGCAAAATGTGCGCATTTGCGCAAATCACTTACCCCCTCTGCCTTCGCTCCTGCGATGAAAGGGCTGCATCTGTGCATGCGCGGCTGCGGAATTCCCTTCCGCTTCTGCGGACCTTGCGCACCTACAAAGACCCCTAACGCATCTGCGGGTATCGCAGATGCGGAAATCACCTCGCACCTGCGACCCCTGACACTCCTCCATTTTCCCGCTTCTATGCCAATTTGCTCGCACCGGCGGGCTCGCACCTGTGGGCAGCCTTGCGTAGGTGCGATTAGAGCAGAACCAGCAAAAGCACCAGATTTTCCTAAGTCCAATTTCATTCCATTAAGCATCCGAAACACACCCGAGGCCCCCGGGACCTCAACCAAACCTACCAACCAATCCTATAACACTGTACAAACTTAGTCGAGCCTTCAAACCACATCAAACAACACCAAAAATCATGAATTAAGCACAGATTCAAGCCTTAGAATTTAGAATTTTCTAAATTCTACAAACGACGCCGAACCACGTCAAATATAGTCCGAATTACCTCAAATTTTACATATAGGTCACAAATGACACTACGAACCTACAACCACTTTCGGAATTCCATTCCGAGCTCGATATCAAAATTTCCACTATCGGCCGAAATCGCCGAAAATCTAACTTTCGCCAATTCAAGCCTAAATCTACTACAGACCTCCAAAACACAATCGGGACGCGCTCCTAAGCTCAAAATCACTCAACGGAGCTAACGGAGTCGACGGAATTTCAATCCGGATCCATCTTCACATAGTTCCGACTACGGTCCAAATTCTAAGACTTAAGCTCTCATTTAGGGACTAAGTGTCCCAAAACACTCCGAAACTCAAAAACAATTATCCCGGCAAGTCACAATAGCAGAAATAGATATAGGGAAAGCAGTTAATAGGGATTCGCTGCTTTAACTCTCAAAATGACCGTCCGGGTCGTTACATCCTCCCCCTCTTAAAACAATCGTTCGTCCTCGAATGAGTATAGAGACATACTTGAAGTGGTGAAAAGATGAGGATAAAGGCTGCGCATATCCTGCTCGGTTTCCCAAGTTGCCTCCTCGACTGGTTGTCCCCTCCAATGAACCTTCATGGAAGCATTGTTCTTTGATCTTAGCTTTCTGACCTGCTTGTCTAAAATAGCCACTGGCTCCGCAACATAGGATAGATCCTTGTCCAATTGAACTGAGCTGAAATCCAACACATGGGACAGATCGCCGTGATAATTTCGGAGCATAGAAACATGGAATACCGGATGAACTCCTGCTATACTGAGAGGCAAGTCAAGCTCATAAGCAACCTCCCCAACTCGACGCAACACCTCAAATGGACCAATGAACCTTGGGCTCAACTTGCCCTTCTTTCCAAACCTCATAACGCCCTTCATAGGCAAAACTCGGAGCAAGACTCGCTCTCCAACCATGAATGCCACATCGCGAACCTTCCGGTCCGCATAACTCTTCTGTCTGGACTAGGCTGTGCGAAGTCTATCCTGAATAACCTTCACTTTTTCAAAGGCATCCTGAACCAAGTTCGTACCCAATAATCTGGCCTCACCGGGTTCAAACCAACCCACTGGGGACCGACACCGCCTACCGTACAAAGCCTCATACGGTGCCATATGAATGTTGGACTGATAACTGTTATTGTAAGTAAACTTCGCAAGTGGTAAGAACTGGTCCCAAGCACCCCCAAAATCTATCACACACGCACGGAGCATATCCTCTAATATCTGAATAGTGCGCTTGGACTGCCCCTCTATCTGAGGGTGAAATGCTGTGCTCAACTCAACCCTAGTACCTAACTCATGCTGTACAGCTCTCTAGAACCGTGATGTAAACTGCGTACCCCGGTCAGAGATAATATATACCGGTACGCCATGAATCTTGACGATCTCACGGATGTAGATTCGAGCTAGTTTCTCGGAAGAATAAGTAGTCATCACATGAATGAAATGAGACAACTTGGTCAACCTATCCACAATCACCCAAACTACATCAAACCACCGCTGAGTCCGTGGGAGTCGAACAACAAAATCCATGGTGATCCGCTCCCATTTCCACTCCGGAATATCTAACTTCTGAAGCAATCCACCTGGTCGCTGATGCTGATATTTTACCTGCTGGCAATTTAGACATCGAGCCACATACTCTTCTATGTTATTCTTCATTCTCCTCCACTAGTAATGCTGTTTCAAGTCCTGATACATCTTTGCGTCACCCGGATGAATAGAGTACCGCGAACTGTGAGCCTCCTGAAGAATCAACTCACGCAAACCATCTACATTGGGCACGCATAGCCTGCCCTGCATCCTCAATGCACCATCATCTCCAATAGTAACCTCCTTAGCATCACCGTGCTGGACCGTGTCCTTAAGGACAAGCAGATGGGGGTTAACATACTGACGCTCCTTGATACGATCATATAGAGAAGACCGAGAGACCACACAAGCCAATACTCGATTCGGCTCAGAAATATCCAATCTCACAAACTGGCTGGCTAAGGCCTGAACATCTAACGCCAATGGCCTCTCTGCTGCTCGTAGATATGCTAAACTCCCCAAACTCTCTGCCCGGTGATTCAAAGCATCGGCCACCACATTGGCCTTCCCAGGGTGGTACACAATAGTGATATCATAATCCTTAAGTAGCTCCAACCACCTCCGCTGATATAAGTTAAGATATTTTTGCTTAAATAGATGATGCAAACTTCGATGATTGGTGTAAATCTCACAAGGAACACCGTACAAATAATGCCGCCATATCTTCAAGGCATGAACAATAGCTGCTAACTCAAGGTCGTGGACATGATAGTTTTTTTCGTGCACCTTCAGTTGTCTGGACGCGTAGGAAATTACCCTACCGTCCTGCATCAACACCGCGCTGAGAGCAATACACGATGCATCACAATATACAGTATAAGACCCCGAACCTGTAGGTAATACCAATACTGGGGCTATAATCAAAGCTGTCATGAGCTTCTAACATCTCTCCTCACATTCCTCTGTCTACCTGAATGGAGCACCCTTCTGGGTCAGCCCGGTCATAGGTGCTGCAATAGATGAGAATCCCTCTACAAAATGACAGTAATACCCCGCCAAACCAAGAAAACTTTGGATCTCTGTAGCTGAGGACGGTTTGGGCCAACTCTGCACTGGTTCAATCTTCTTCGGATCCACCTGGATCCCCTCACTCGATACTATATGACCCAAGAATGCCATTGAGTCTAGCTAAAACTCACACTTTGAAACTTTTGCATATAACTTCTTTTCTCTCAAGGTCTGAAGTGCAGTCCTCAGGTGCTGCTCATGATCCTCCCGACTCCGGGAGTATACCAGAATGTCGTCAATAAATACAATGATGAATAAGTCAAGATAGGGACGGAACACACTGTGCATCAAGTGCATAAAAGCTGCTGGGGCATTGGTCAGCCCAAAAGACATCACAAGAAACTCATAGTGACCATATCTGGTCCTGAAAGCAGTCTTCGGGATATCCGGCTCCCGAATCTTTAACTGATGATAACTTGAACGTAAGTCAATCTTGGAAAATACTCTGGCACCGTGTAACTGATCAAATAAGTCATCAATACGAGGTAATGGATACCTGTTCTTCACTGTGACTAAGTTCAACTAGCGGTAATCAATACACATCCGCATAGAACCATCCTTCTTCTTCACAAATAAGACAGGGGCACTGCAAGGTGACACACTGGGCCGAATGAAGCCTTTATCAAGCAATTCTTACAACTGCTCTTTCAACTCCTTCAATTTAGGAGGAGCCATACGATATGGGGGAATAGAGATGGGCTGAGTGCCCGACAATAAATCAATGCCAAAATCAATATCTCTGTCGGGCGGCATGCCAGGAAGATCAGCTGGAAACACATATGGAAAGTCCCTCACTACTGGAACTGACTCCACTGTAGGGGTATCAATACTAACGTCTCTCACATAAGCTAGATACGTGTCACACCCCTTCTCAACCATTCGTTGAGCTTTAAGAAATGAAATAACTCTGGTGGGAGTATACTCTAAGGTCCCTCTCCACTCTAACCACGGTAAACCTGGCATAGCCAGCGTCACGGTTTTAGCGTGACAATCAAGAATAGCATAATGGGGCGACAACCAGTCCATGCCCAAAATAATATCAAAGTCCACCATGCTGAGCAATAATAAATCGGCTCTGGTCTCAAAACCACTAAGAGAAATCAAACACGACCGATACACGCGGTCCACAATAAGAGAATCTCCCACAGGAGTGGATACATAAATAGGGGAACTCAAAGATTCCCGAGATATGCCCAAATACGGAGAAAAATAAGAGGACACACAAGAATATATAGAGCATGGGTAAAATAATACCGATGCATCTCTATGACAGACCAAAACAATACCTGTAATGACAGAATCAGAAGCAACTGCCTCTGTACGAGTAGGAAGTGCGTAATATCTGGCCTGGCCTACCCCTCTAGGGCGACCTCTACTTCCCCGACCTCCACCTCGAGCTGGTTGAGCAGTTGGGGTGGCAACTGTTGCTGTAATCATAGCCTGAGGACCCGAGGGAGCACGCTGTGGCTAAAAAGTCTGTGGAGGTGCACCCCTCATAATCCTGGGGCAATACCTCACCATGTAGCGAATGTCGCCACAATCAAAACAAGCTCTGGGAGGGCATGGCTGCTGTTACTGGCTCGAGCCAAGTCTGTTGGACTGGCCGCTAGGAACACCCCGTGAAAGAGGCACACTAGATACTGGTGGTGCATAATAAGGCTCCTGGGGTCTAGAAGGAGCTGGAACACCGCTGGAGGCTGGAAGAGCTGAATCAACGGGGCGGCTAACATAACCCCTACCATGGCGAGATGCTGGGGCACGAGCTCCAAAATAATAACCAGCCTCTCGAGACCTCTTAGCCTCCGTCTCCTATTTATCCCTGGCAAACATGCCCTCGAATCTCCTAGCAGTACCCACAACTTACTGATAAGAAATAGCCATCTCCAATTCCCTGGCCATACTACTCCGGATGCTGGGATGGAGACCCTCAATAAATTGTCGAATACTTTCTTGAACTGTGGCAACCAAGGCCGGTGCCTGTTGGGCCATATCACTGAAGCGGACTGCATACTCTGACACAGTCATAGCACCCTGGCACAACTGCTCAAACTCCACGCTCCATGAGTCCCTGAGACTCCGAGGGACATACTCTCTCAAAAACATGTCCGAGAACTGAGTCCATGTAAGTGAAGCTGCCTCAGCCGGACTACTCAACTCATAAACACGCCAACACTGATAGGCTGCTCCTCTAAGCTCGAATGTAGTAAAAGAAACCCCGCTCGTCTCTGCTATGCCCAGAGTACGGAGAATACGATGACACTTCTCCAGAAAACCCTGAGCATCATCTGTAGCCAATCCACTGAAGGTAGGTGGGTGTTAATTCTTGTACCTCTCAAGTCTGAGATGCTCCGCCTCAGATGCTGCTGTCCTAACCTTGGGCTGAGCTGGAGCTACCAACTGCATTGGTACAATCTCTGGAACCTGGTCGACCTGAACCCGCTGCTCTGGAGTACTGGCGACGAGAGTCTGTGCTCCTCCCCCGGCCTGAGATATGGCAGGAGCAAGTGGAATTAATCCAGCCTCAACTAAGGTGCTGAACATGCTCAGAAACTGGGCTAGAGACTCTTGGAGGGCAGTTGTAGGAATAGGTATCTCAGGTATCTGCCCTCCAGCTTGAGCTACTGGGGGCTCCTCTGTAGCAGGTCGTGCGGGTGTTTTGGCTGCACCACGTGGACGTCCTAGGCCTCTACCCCAGCCCCGGTCTCTCGTGGCCCTAGCAGGGGGCGCGGGTGCCTGGTCATCAGATCCGCTTGTACGTGTCCTCACCATCTGTGAGAGAATAGAATACAGAAGTTTATAACCTTTGAAGTCAACAAATTTTTCACATGAAAAGGAATCAAAGTAGTGAAAGTTTCCTAACAGTTTCATAGCCTCCCGAGGATAAGTACAGACGTCTCCATACCAATCCGCGAGACTCTACTAAACCGGTTTGTGACTCACGACACCTATGAACCTAGAGCTCTGATACCAACTTGTCACGACTCATTTTCCCCTCTGTGTGACGTCGTGACGGCACCTAGTCTCTACAATTAGGTAAGCCTAATATTTTCTTTTGCGGAATAGTGAAATAAAAATTAAAATTTAACCAACTATTCAAAAATACACAACAAAATTCCAAAAACTAGGAACATCATAAATCACAAACTACAGAAGGAAAAATCTAGTGTCTCTATACATCAGAATCTAACAAGGAAAATACAGAAGATAATGGACATGAGAAAGAGTAGAAGCAGATTCCGAGGTCTACGAACGCGGCAGATATACCTTGAAGTCTCCAAAGCTATCCCGGCTCACTGATAGTGCGGTTGATAAGGTGCACCTGGATCTGCACACGAAAAATATGTGCAGAGAGTAGCATGAGTACACCACAATCGGTACCCAGTAAGTGCCAAGCCTAACCTCGGTCGAGTAGTGACGAGGTCAGGTCAGGGCCCTACTGGCAAATATATAATAAAAATAATATAGAGTGTAATACCGCAATAAAATAAAGGCTGAAATTTAACAACAATGAAATCATAGAAGGTAACATCTCAGTACACAGAAATCACAACAGGGGATCTCCCGAGATACCGTCTCGTAGTCCCAAACGTAAATGTGCAGAGGGATCTCCTAGAATACCGTTCCGTAGTCCCAAAATAAATGTACAGGGGGATCTCCCGGAATACCGTTCTGTAGTCCCATAATAAATATGCAGGGGGATCTCTCGGAATACCGTTCCGTAGTCCCAAAGTAAATATGCAAGATAGGGGGATCTCCCGGAATACCGTTCTGTAGTCCCAAAGTAAATATGCTATACAAGGGGATCTCCCGGAATACCGTTCCGTAGTCCCAAAGTAAATATGCAGCGCGAATGATAGAAATACAACTACATCATGAAATGTTTACAATTTAGACTAAGTACCAGTCAGGGAAGAAGTAGGAAATTCATAAAGCATGCTGCACATAATTCACATAAACAATTAAGACACGTAGACATGTTGTATTAGACTAAACATGATAGCTACACATGTTGGAATAACTCAATTAAGAATGAAAATAGATTAGTACTCATTAAAATGGTATAACTCAAAATAATAGGAAAATATGTTGCTGCTCAGTAAGAAAATCGGGTTTTCCACAACTAGCCCGTGTACGTACTCGTCACCTCACGTACATGGCGCTCACATAGCACAAAAGTTCCAAATCTTAAGGGGATTTCCACCACGCAAAGTTAGGTAAGCCACTTACCTCGAGTCAAGCTCAATCAATCCGTAAGAATGCCCATTTCACGAATATCTGGCTCTGAATGGCCCAAATCTAGCCAAAAGCAATTACATATCATAATTACAACAATAATAGACTCATCTAAATAACGAAATCAATATTTTAACGAAAATTCCGAAATTAACTCAAAATTCGCCCATGGGGCCCACATCTCAGAATCGGGTAAAAGTCATAAAATACAAAATCCCGTTCACTCACGAGTCTAACCATATCAAATTTACTAAAATCCGATACCAAATGGTCCTCCAAATCCACAAAACAAACTTCCAAATCCCTAGCCTCCAATTCCCAATTTCCACCTTAAATACACACTAACTAGGTGGGAAAATACATGGGGAAGCAAGATTATTGATAAACAATAAGCACAATGGACTTACCTCAAGAAATCTCTCGAAAATGCTCTCAAAGATCGCCCTAAACCGAGTTGCAAAGTCCAAAAATGACAAAAATCGCGAAGCCCTTCGGTTTTAACCACTGACCGGGTATTTCCGCACCTGCGAAGCCTGGGCTCGCACCTGCGGGAGAGCTTGTCCGGCAAAATGTGCGCATTTGCGCAAATCACTTACCCCCTCTACCTTCGCTCCTGCGATGAAAGGGTTGCATCTGCGCGTGCGTGGCTGCGGAATTCCCTTCCGCTTCTGCGGACCTTGCGCACCTGCGAAGACCCCTAACACATCTGCGAGCATCGCAGATGCGGAAATCACCTCGCACCAGCGACCCCTGACACTCCTCCATTTTCTCGCTTCTGCGCCAATTTGCTCGCACCTACGGGCTCGCACCTGTGGGTAGCCTTGCGCAGGTGCGATTACAGCAGAACCAACAAAAGCACCAGAGTTTCCTAAGTCCAATTTCATTTCGTTAAGCATCCGAAACACACCCGAGGCCCCCGAGACCTCAACAAAACCTACCAACCAATTCTATAACACCGTACAAACTTATTCGATCCTTCAAACCACATCAAACAACACCAAAAATCATGAATTAAGCACGGATTCAAGCCTAAGGACTTAGAATTTTCTAAATTCTACAAACGATGCCGAACTACGTCAAATCTAGTCCGAATTACCTCAAATTTTACACACAGGTCACAAATGGCACTACGAACCTACAACCACTATCGGAAATCCATTCCGAGCTCGATATCAAAATTTTCACTATCGGCCGAAATCGCCGAAAATCTAACTTTTACCAATTCAAGCCTAAATCTACTACAGACCTCCAAAACACAATCCGGATGTGCTCCTAAGCTCAAAATCACTCAACGGAGCTAACGGAGTCGACAAAATTTCATTCGGGATCCATCTTCACATAGTTCCGACTACGTTCCAAATTCTAAGACTTAAGCTCTCATTTAGGGACTAAGTGTCCCAAAACACTCCGAAACTCAAAACCAATTATCCTGACAAGTCACAATAGCAGAAATATATATGGGGAAAGAAGTTAATAGGGGTTCGGGGCTCTAACTCTCAAAACGACTGGCCGGGTTGTTACATCCTTCCCCTCTTAAAACAATCGTTCGTCCTCGAACGAGCATAGAGACATACCTGAAGTGGTGAAAAGATGAGGATAACGGCTACGCATATCCTACTCGGTCTCCCAAGTCGCTTTCTCGACTGGCTATCCCCTCCAATAAACCTTCACGGAAGCAATGTTCTTTGATCTTAGCTTTCTGACCTGCCTGTCTAAAATAGCCACTGGCTCAGCAACATAGGATAGATCCTTGTCCAATTGAACTGAGCTGAAATCCAACACATGGGACAGATCGCCGTGATAATTTCGGAGCATAGAAACATGGAATACCGGATGAACTCCTGCTATACTGAGAGGCAAGTCAAGCTCATAAGCAACCTCCCCAACTCGACGCAACACCTCAAATGGACCAATGAACCTTGGGCTCAACTTGCCCTTCTTTCCAAACCTCATAACGCCCTTCATAGGCGAAACCCGGAGCAAGTTTCGCTCTCCAACCATGAATGCCACCTCACGAATCTTCCCGTCCGCATAACTCTTCTGTCTGGACTAGGCTGTGCGTAGTCTATCCTGAATCACCTTCACCTTTTCCAAGGCATCCTGAACCAAGTCCGTACCCAATAATATGGCCTCACCTGGTTCGAACCAACCCACTGGGGACCGACATCGCCTACCGTACAGAGCCTCATACGGTGCTATCTGAATGCTGGACTGATAACAGTTATTGTAAGTAAACTTTACAAGTGGCAAGAACTGGTCCCAAGCACCCCCAAAATCTATCACACACACACGGAGCATATCCTCTAATAGTTGAATAGTGCGCTCGGACTGCCCGTCTGTCTGAGAGTAAAATGCTGTGCTGAACTCAACCCTAGTACCCAACTCATGCTGTACAGCTCTCCAGAACCGTGATGTAAACTGCGTACCACAGTCAGAGATAATAGATACCGGTACGCCATGAATCCTGACGATTTCACGGATGTAGATTCGAGCTAGTTTCTCGGAAGAATAGGTAGTCATCACAGGAATGAAATGAGCCAACTTGGTCAACCTATCCATAATCACCCAAACTACATCAAACCTCCGCTGAGTTCGTGGGAGTCCAACAACAAAATCCATAGTGATCCGCTCCCATTTCCACTCCGGAATCTCTAACTTCTGAAGCAATCCACATAGTGGCTGATGCGCATATTTTACCTGCTGGCAATTCAGACATCGAGCCACATACTCTTCTATGTTCTTCTTCATTCTCCTCCACCAGTAATGCTGTTTCAAGTCCTGATACATCTTTGCGGCACCCGGATGAATAGAGTACCGCGAACTGTGAGCCTCCTGAAGAATCAACTCATGCAAACCATCTATATTGGGCACGCATAGCCTGCCCTGCATCCTCAATGTACCATCATCTCCAATAGTAACCTCCTTAGCATCACTATACTGGACCGTGTCCTTAAGGACAAGCAGATGAGGGTCATCATACTGACGTTCCCTGATACGATCATAAAGAGAAGACCTAGAGACCACACAAGCCAATACTCGATTCGGCTCAGAAATATCCAATCTCACAAACTGGCTGGCTAAGGCTTGAACATCCAACACCAATGGCCTCTCTGTTGCTCGTAGATATGCTAAACTCCCCAAACTCTCTGCCCGGCGACTCAAATCATCGGCCACCACATTGGCCTTCCCAGGGTGGTACAAAATAGTGATATCATAATCCTTAAGTAGCTCCAACCACCTCCGCTGACATAAGTTAAGATCTTTTTTCTTAAACAAATGCTGCAAACTCCGATGATCGGTGTAAATCTCACAAGGAACACCGTACAAATAATGCCGCCATATCTTCAAGGCATGAACAATAGCTGCTAACTCAAGGTCGTGGACATGATAGTTCTTTTCGTGCACCTTTAGCTGTCTGGATGCGTAGGTAATCACCCTACCGTCCGGCATCAACACCGCGCCGAGACCAATACATGATGCATCACAATATACAGTATAAGACCCCGAACCTGTAGGTAATACTAATACTGGGGCTGTAATCAAAGCTGTCTTGAGCTTCTGAAATCTCTCCTCATATTCCTCTATCCACCTGAACGGAGCACCCTTCTGGGTCAGCCTGTTCATAGGTGCTGCAATAGATGAGAATCCCTCTACAAAGAGACAGTAATACCCCGCCAAACCAAGAAAACTTTGGATCTCTGTAGCTGAGGACGGTTAGGGCCAACTCTGCACTGCTTCAATCTTCTTCGGATCCACCTGGATCCCCTCACTCGATACTATATGACCCAAGAATGCCATTGAGTCTAGCGAAAACTCACAGTTTGAAAATTTAGCATATAACTTCTTTTCTCTCAAGGTCTGAAGTGCAGTCCTCAGGTGCTGCTCATGATCCTCTCGACTCCGGGAGTATACCAGAATGTCGTCAATAAACACAATGATGAATGAGTCAAGATAGGGCTGGAACACACTGTGCATCAAGTGCATAAAAACTGCTGGGGCATTGGTCAGCCCAAAAGACATCACAAGAAACTCATAGTGACCATATTTGATCCTGAAAGCAGTCTTCGGGATATCCATCTCCCGAATCTTTGACTGATGATAACTTGAACGTAAGTCAATCTTGGAAAATACTCTGGCACCGTGTAACTGATCAAATAAGTCATCAATACGAGGCAATGGATGCCTGTTCTTCACTGTGACTTTGTTCAACTGGCGGTAATCAATACACATCCGCATAGAACTATCCTTCTTCTTCACAAATAAGACAGGGGCACCCCAAGGTGACACACTAGGCCGAATGAAGCCTTTATCAAGAAATTCTTACAACTGCTCTTTCAACTCCTTCAATTCAGGAGGAGCCATACGTTATAGGGGAATAGAGATGGGCTGAGTGCCCGGCAACAAATCAGTGCCAAAATCAATATCTCTGTCGGGCGGCATGCCCGAAAGATCAGATGGAAACATATATGGAAAGTCCCTCACTACTGGAACTGACTCCACTGTAGGGGTATCAATACTGACGTCTCTCACATAAGCTAAATACGCATCACACCCCTTCTCAACCATTCGTTGAGCTTTAAGAAATGAAATAACTATGGTAGGAGTATACTCTAAGGTACCTCTCCACTCTAACCATGGTAAACCTGGCATAGCCAGCGTCATGGTTTTAGCGTGACAATCAATAATAGCATAATGGGGTGACAACCAGTCCATGCCCAAAATAATATCAAAGTCCACCATGCTGAGCAATAATAAATCGGCTCTGGTCTCAAAACCACTAAGAGCAATCAAACACGACCGATACACACGGTCCACAATAAGAGAATCTCCAACAGGAGTGGATACATAAATAGGGGAACTCAAAGATTCCCGAGATACGCCCAAATACAGAGCAAAATAAGAGGACACACAAGAATATATAGAGCATGGGTCAAATAATACCGATGCATCTCTATGACAGATCGGAACAATACCTGTAATGACAGAACCAGAAGCAACTGCCTCTATACGAGCAGGAAGTGCGTAATATCTGGCCTGGCCTCCCCCTCTAGGGCGACCTCTACTTCCCCGACCTCCACCTCAAGCTGGTTGAGAAGGTGGGGTGGCATCTAGTGCTGTAATCATAGCCTGAGGACCCGGGGGAGCACGCTGTGGCTAAAACGTTTATGGAGGTGCACCCCTCCTAATCCTGGGGCAATCCCTCACCATGTGGCGAGTGTCGCCACACTCAAAACAAGCTCTGGAAGGGAATGGCTGCTATGACTGGCTCGGGCCAAGACTGTTGGACTGGCCTCTAGGAACACCCCGTGAGGAGGCACACTAGATACTGGCGGTGCATAATAAGGCTCCTGGGGTCTAGAAGGAGCTGGAACACCGTTGGAGGCTGGAAGAGCTGAATGAACGGGGTGGCTCACATAACCCCTACCATGGCGAGATGCTGGGGCACGAGCTCTAGAATAATAACCAGCCTCTCGAGACCTCTTGGCCTCCCTCTCCTCTTTATCTCGGGAAAACATGCCCTCGAATCTCCTGGCAATACACACAACCTACTGATAAGAAATATCCATCTCCAATTCCCTGGCCATACTACTCCGGATGCTGGGATAGAGACCCTCAATAAATCGTCGAACCCTTTCTTGAACTGTGGCAACCAAGGCCGGTGCATGTTGGGCCAAATCACTGAAGCAGACTGCATACTCTGATACAGTCATAGCACGCTAGTGCAACTGCTCAAACTCCGCGTGCCATGAGTCCCTGAGGCTCCGAGGGACATACTCTCTCAAAAACATGTCCGAGAACTGAGTTCATATAAGTGAAGCTGCCTCAGCCGGACTACTCAACTCATAAGCACGCCACCACTGATAGGCTGCTCTTCTAAGCTCGAATGTAGTAAAAAAAAACCTGCTCGTCTCCGCTACACCCATAGTACGGAGAATACGATGACACTTCTCCAGAAAACCCTGAGCATCATCTGTAGCCAATCCGCTGAAGGTAGGTGGGTGGTACTTCTTGTACCTCTCAAGTCTGAGCTACTCCGCCTCAGAAGCTACTTCCCTAACCTCGGGCTGAGCTGGAGCTACCGACTGCATTGGTACAATCTCTGGAACCTGGTCGACCTGAACCCGCTGCTCTGGAGTACTGGCGACGAGAGTCTATGCTCCTCCCTCGGCCTGAGATGTGGCAGGAGCAAGTGGAATAAATCCAGCCTGAGCTAAGGTGCTGAACATGCTCAGAAACTGGGCTAGAGACTCCTGGAGGGCTGGTGCAGGAACAGGTATCTCAGGTCTCTGCCCTCCAGCTTGAGCTACTGGGCCCTCCTCTGTAGCAGCTCGTGCGGGTGCTTTGGCTGCACCACGTGGATGTCCTAGGCCTCTAACCCCGGCCCCGGCCTCTCGCGGCCCTAGCGTGGGGCGCGGGTGCCTGTTCATCAGATCCGCTTGTACGTGTCCTCACCATCTGTGAGATAATAGAATACAGAAATTTATAACCTTTAAAGTCAACAAATTTTTCGCATGACAAGGAATCAAAGTAGTGAAATTTTCCTAACAGTTTCATAGCCTCCCGAGGATAAGTACAAACGTCTCCGTACCAATCCGCGAGACTCTACTAAATCGGTTTGTGACTCACGACACCTATGAACCTAGAGCTCTGATACCAACTTGTCATGACCTATTTTCCCCTCTGTGTGATGTCGTGACGACACCTAGTCACTACAACTAGGTAAGCCTAATATTGTTTTTTGCGGAATAGTGAAATAAAAATATAAATTTAACCAACTATTCAAAAATGCACAACAAATCCCAAAAACCAAGAACATCGTGAATCACAAACTACAGAAGGAAAAATCTAGTGTCTTTATACATCAGAATCTAACAAGGAAAATACAGAAGATAATGGACATGAGAAAGAGTAGAAGGGGACTCCGAGGTTTGCGAACGCGGAAGATATACCTTGAAGTCTCCAAAGCTGTCCCAGTTCACTAATAGTGCGGCTGATAAGGTGCACCTGGATATACACACGAAAAATATGTGCAGAGAGTAGCATGAGTACACCACAATCGGTACCCAGTAAGTGTCAAGCCTAACCTCAGGCGAGTAGTGACGAGGTCAGGTCAGGGCCCTACTGGCAAATATATAATAAAACTAATATAGAGTGTAGTACCGCAATAAAATAAAGGCTAAAATTTCACAACAATGAAATCATAGATGGTAACAGCTCAGTACATAGAAATCACAACAGGGGATCTCTCGAGATACCGTCTCGTAGTCCCAAATGTAAATGTGCAGGGGGATCTCCCAGAATACCGTTCCGTAGTCCCAAAATAAATGTGCAGGGGGATCTCCCGGAATACCATTCAGTAGTCTTAAAATAAATATGCAGGGGGATATCCTGGAATACCTTTCCGTAGTCCCAAAGTAAATACGCAAGACAGAGGGATCTCCCAGAATACCGTTCTATAGTCCCAAAGTAAATATGCAGTACAAGGGGATCTCCCAGAATACCGTTCCGTAGTCCCAAAGTAAATATGCAGCGCGAATGATAGAAATACAACTACATCACGAAATGTTTACAATTTAGACTAAGTACCAGTCAGGGAAGAAGCAGGAAATTCATTAAGCATGCTGCACATAATTCACATAAACAATTAAGACACGTAGACATGTTGTATTAGACTAAACATGATAGCTACACATGTTGGAATAACTCAATTAAGAATGAAAATAGATTAGTACTCATTAAAATTGTATAACTCAAAATAACAGGAAAATATGTTGCTGCTCAGTAAGAAAATCGGGTTTTCCACAACTAGCCCGTGTACGTACTCGTCACCTCATATACATGGCGCTCACATAGCACAATAGTTCCAAATTTTAAGGGGATTTCCCCCACACAAAGTTAGGCAAGCCACTTACCTCGAGGCAAGCTCAATCAATCCGTAAGAATGCCCTTTCCACAAATATCCGGCTCTGAATGGCCCAAATCTACCCAAAAGCAATTACGTATCATAATTACAACAATAATAGACTCATCTAAATAACAAAATCAACATTTTAACGAAAATTCCGAAATTAACTCAAATTTCGCCCATGCGGCCCACGTCTCGGAATCGGGTAAAAGTCATAAAATAAAAAATCCCATTCACTCACGAGTCTAACCATATCAAATTTACTAAAATCCG
Source organism: Nicotiana tomentosiformis (assembly GCF_000390325.3). Classification (NCBI taxonomy): domain Eukaryota; kingdom Viridiplantae; phylum Streptophyta; class Magnoliopsida; order Solanales; family Solanaceae; genus Nicotiana; species Nicotiana tomentosiformis. The sequence continues at coordinate 74,945,661 of NC_090813.1, forward strand.
ACACCAAATGGTCCTCCAAATCCACAAATCAAACTTCCAAATCCCTAGCCTCCAATTCCCAATTTCCGCTTTAAATACACACTAACTAGGTGGGAAAATACATGGGGAAGCAAGATTATTGATAAAAAATAAGCACAATGGACTTACCTCAAGAAATCTCTCGAAAATGCTCTAAAACATTTCCCTAAACCGAGTTGCAAAGTCCAAAAATGACAAAAATCGCGAAGCCTTTCGGTTTTAACCACTGCCCAGGTATTTCCGCACCGGCGGAGCCTCGGCTCGCACCTGCGGGTGCGCTTGTGCGGCAAAATGTGCGCATCTGCGCAAATCACTTACCCCCTCTGCCTTTGCACCTGCGATGAAAGGGTCGCATCTTCGCGTGCGCGCCTGCGGAATTCCCTTCCGCTTCTGCGGACCTTGCGCACCTGCGACCCGCAGATGCAAAAATCACCTCGCACCTGCGACCCCTAGCACTCCTCCATTTTCCCTCTTCTGCGCCAATTTTCTCGCACCTACGGGCAGCCTTGCGCAGGTGCGATTACAGCAGAACCAGCAAAAGTACCAGATTTTCTTAAGTCCAATTTCATTCCGTTAAGCATCCGAAACACACCCCAAGCCACAGGGACCTCAATCATATCTATCAACCAATCCTATAATACCATACGAACTTAGTCGAACCTTCAAACCGCATCAAACAACACCAAAAATCATGAGTTAAGCACGGATTCAAGCCTAAGAACTTAGAATTTTCCAAATTCTACAAACGACGCCGAACTACGGCCAATCTAGTCCGAATTACCTCAAATTTTACACACAGGTCACAAATGTCACTACGAACCTACAGCCACTTTCGGAAATCCATTCCGAGCTCGATATCAAAATTTCCACTATCGACCGAAATCATCGAAAATCTATTTTCGCCAATTCAAGCCTAAATCTACTACAAACCTCCAAAACACATTCCAGATGCGCTCCTAAGCTCAAAATCACTCAACGGAGCTAACAGAGTTGACAGATTTCCATTCCGGATCCGTCTTCACACAGTTCTGACTACAGTCTAAATTCTAAGACTTAAACTCTCATTTAGGGATTAAGTGTCCCAAAACACTCCAAAACTCAAAATCAATCATCCCGGCAAGTCACAATAGCAGAAATAGATATGGGGAAAGCAGTTAATAGGGGTTCGGGGCTCTAACTCTCAAACGACCGGCCAGGTCGTTACATCCTTCCCCTCTTAAAATAATCATTCGTCCTCGAACGAGCATAGAGACATACCTGAAGTGGTGAAGAGATGAGGTTAACGGCTGCGCATATCCTGCTCAGTCTCCCAAGTCGCCTCCTCGACTGACTGTCCCCTCCAATGAACCTTCACGGAAGCAATGTTCTTTGATCTTAGCTTTCTGACCCGCCTGTCTAAAATAGCCACTAGCTCCTCAACTTAGGATAGATCCTTATCCAATTGAACTGAGCTGAAATCCAACAAATGGGACGGATCACCGTGATACTTTCGGAGCACAGAAATATGGAATACCGGATGAACTCCTGCTAGACTGGGAGGCAATTCAAGCTCATAAGCAACCTCCCCAACTCGACGCAACACCTCAAATGGACCAATGAACCTTGGGCTCAGCTTTTCCTTCTTTCCAAACCTCATAACGCTCTTCATAGGCGAAACCTAGAGCAAACCTTGCTCTCCAATCATGAATGCCACATCGCGAACCTTCCGGTCCGCATAACTCTTCTGTCTGGACTAGGCTGTGCGAAGTCTATCCTGAATCACGTTCACTTTTTCCAAGGCATCCTGAACCAAGTCCGTACCCAATAATCTGGCCTCACCGGGTTCGAACCAACCCATTAGGGACCAAAACCGCCTACCGTACAGAGCCTCATACGGTGCCATCTGAATGCTGGACTGATAACTGTTATTGTAAGAAAACTCCGCTAGTGGCAAGAACTGGTCCCAAGCACCCCCAAAATTTATCACACACGCACATAGCATATCCTCTAATATCTGAATAGTGCGCTCGGACTGCCCGTCCGTCTGAGGGTGAAATGATGTGCTCAACTCAACCCTAGTACCCAACTCATGTTGTACAGCTCTCCAGAACCGTGATGTAGACTGCGTACCCCGGTCAGAGATAATAGATACCGGTACGCCATGAATCCTGACAATCTCACGGATGTAGATTCAAGCTAGTTGCTCGGAAGAATAGGTAGTCATCACAGGAATGAAATAAGCCGACTTGGTCAACCTATCCATAATCACCCAAACTGCATCAAACCTCCGCTGGGTCCGTGGGAGTCCAACAATGAAATCCATTGTGATCCACTTCCATTTCCACTCTGGAATCTCTAACTTCTGAAGAAATCTACTTGGTTGCTGATGCTCATATTTTACCTGCTGGCAATTCAGACATCGAGCCACACACTCTTCTATGTTCTTCTTCATTCTCCTCCACCAGTAATGCTATTTCAAGTCCTGATACATCTTTGCGGCACCCGAATGAATAGAGTACCGCAAACTGTGAGCCTCCTGAAGAATCAACTCACGCAAACCATCTACATTTGGCACACATAGCCTGCCCTGCATCCTCAATGCACCATCATCTCCAATAGTAACCTCCTTAGCATCACCGTGCTGGACCGTGTCCTTAAGGACAAGTAGATGGGGGTCATCATACTGACGCTCCCTGATACGATCATAAAGAGAAGACCGAGAGACCACACAAGCCAATACTCGATTCAGCTCAGAAATATCCAATCTCACAAACTGGCTGGCTAAGGCCTGAACATCCAACGCCAATGGCCTCTCTGCTGCTCGTAGATATGCTAAACTCCCCAAACTCTCTGCCCGGCGACTCAAAGCATCGGCCACCACATTGGCCTTCCTAGGGTGGTACACAATAGTGATATCATAATCCTTAAGTAGCTCCAACCACCTCCGCTGACGTAAGTTAAGATATTTTTTGCTTAAATAGATGCTACAAACTCCGATGATCGGTGTAAATCTCACAAGGAATACCGTACAAATAATGCCGCCATATCTTCAAGGCATGAACAATAGCTGCTAACTCAAGGTCATGGACATGATAGTTCTTTTCGTACACCTTCAGCTGTCTGGACGCGTAGGCAATCACCCTACCATCATGCATCAACACCGCGCCGAGACCAATACGCGATGCATCACAATATATAGTATAAGACCCCGAACCTGTAGGTAATACCAATACTGGGGCTGTAATCAAAGCTGTCTTGAGCTTCTGAAATCTCTCCTCACATTTCTCTGTCCACCTGAACGGAGCACCCTTCTGGGTCAGCCTGGTCATAGGTGCTGCAATAGATGAGAATCCCTCTACAAAACGACGGTAATACCCCGCCAAACCAAGAAAACTTCGGATCTCTGTAGCTGAGGACGGTTTGGGCCAACTCTGCACTGCTTCAATCTTCTTCGGATCCACCTGGATTCCCTCACTCGATATTATATGACCCAAGAATGCCATTGAGTCGAGCTAAAACTCACACTTTGAAAATTTTGCATATAACTTCTTTTCTCTCAAGGTCTGAAGTGCAGTACTCAGGTGCTACTCATGATCCTCCCGACTCTGGGAGTATACCAGAATGTTGTTCATAAACACAATGACGAATGAGTCAAGTTAGGGCCGGAACACACTGTGCATCAAGTGCATAAAAGCTGTTGGGGCATTCGTCAGCCCAAAAGACATCACAAGAAACTCATAGTGACTATATCTGGACCTGAAAGTTGTCTTCGGGATATCCGGCTCCCGAATATTTAACTGATGATAACCTGAACGTAAGTTAATATTGGAAAATACTCTGGCACCCTGTAACTGATCAAATAAGTCATCAATACGAGGCAATGGATACCTGTTCTTCACTGTGACTTTGTGCAACTGGCGGTAATCAATACACATTCGCATAGAACCATCCTTCTTCTTCACAAATAAGATAGGGGCACCACAAGGTGACACACTGGGCCGAATGAAGCCTTTATCAAGCAATTCTTGTAACTGCTCTTTCAACTCCTTCAATTCAGGAGGAGCCATACGATATGGAGGAATAGAGATGGGTTGAGTGCCCGACAACAAATCAATGCCAAAATCAATATCTCTATCGGGCGGCATGCCCGGAAGATTAGCTGGAAACACATCTAGAAAGTCCCTCACTACTGGAACTGACTCCACTGTAGGGGTATCAATACTGACGTCTCTCACATAACCTAGCTATGCGTCACACCCCTTCTCAACCATTCGTTGAGCTTTAAGAAATGAAATAACTCTGGTGGGAGTATACTCTAAGGTACCTCTCCACTCTAACCACGATAAACCTGGCATAGCCAGCGTCACGGTTTTAGCATGACAATCAAGAATAGCATAATGGGGGCGACAACACGTCCATGCCCAAAATAATATCAAAGCCTACCATGTTGAGCAATAATAAATTGGCTCTGGTATCAAAACCACTAAGAGAAATCAAACACGACCGATACACGCGGTCCACGATAAGAGAATTTCCTAAAGGAGTGGATACATAAATAGGGGACTCAAAGAATCCCGAGATACACCCAAATACGGAGCAAAATAAGAGGACACATAAGAATATATAGAGCCTGGGTCAAATAATACCGACGCATCTCTATGACAGACCGGAACAATACCTGTAATGACAGAATCAGAAGCAACTGCCTCTGTACGAGCAGGAAGTGCGTAATATCTGGCCTGGCCTCCCCCTCTAGGGCGACCTCGATCTCCCCGACCTCCAACCCGAGCTGGTTGAGCAGGTGGGGTGGCAACTGGTGCTGTAATCATAGCCTGAGGACCCGGGGGAGCACGTTGTGGCTAAAAAGTCTGTGGAGGTGCACCCCTCCTAATCTTGGGGAAATCCCTCACCATGTGGCGAGTGTCGCCACACTCAAAACAAGTTGTGGGAGGGCATGGCTGCTGTGACTGGCTTGGGCCAAGTCTGTTGGACTGGCCGCTAGGAAGACCCCATACAAGAGGCACACTAGATACTGGTATTGCATAATAAGGCTCCTGGGGTCTAGAAGGAGCTGGAACACCGCTGGAGTCTGGAAGAGCTGAATGAACGGGGCGGCTCACATAACCCCTACCATGGCGAGATGCTGGGGCACGAGCTCTAGAATAATAACCAGCCTCTCGAGACCTCTTGGCCTCCCTCTCCTCTTTATCCCGGGCAAACATGCCCTCGAATCTCCTGGCAATACCCACAACCTACTGATAAGAAATATCCATTTCCAATTCCCTGGCCATACTACTCCGGATGCTGGGATGGAGACCCTCAATAAATCATCGAACCCTTTCTTGAACTATGGCAACCAAGGCCGGTGCATGTTGGGCCATATCACTGAAGCGGACTGCAAAATCTGACACAGTCATAGCACCTTGGCGCAACTGCTCAAACTCCACGCTTCATGAGTCCCTGAGGCTCCTAGGGACATACTTTCTCAAAAACATGTCCGAGAATTGAGTCCATGTAAGTGAAGCTGCCTCAGCCTGACTACTCAACTCATAAGCACGCCACCACTGATAGGCTGCTCCTCTAAGCTCGAATATAGTAAAAGAAACCCCGCTCGTCTTCGCTATGCCCATAGTACGGAGAATACGATGACACTTCTCCAGAAAACCCTGAGCATCATCTGTTGCCAATCCGCTGAAGGTAGGTGGGTGGTACTTATTGTACCTCTCAACTCTAAGCTACTCCGCCTCAGAAGCTGTTGTCCTAACCTCGGGCTGCGCTGGAGCTACCGGCTGCATTGGTACAATCTCTAGAACCTGGTCGACCTAAACCTGCTGCTCTGGAGTACCGGCGATGAGAGTCTGTGCTCCTCCCCTGGCCTGAGATGTGGCAGGAGCAAGTGGAATTAATCCAGCCTGAGCTAAGGTGCTGAACATGCTCAAAAACTAGGCTAGAGACTCCTGGAGGGCTGGTGCAGGAACAGGTATCTCAGGTGTCTTCCCTCTAGCTTGAGCTACTGGGGGCTCCTTTGTAGCAGCTCGTGCGGGTGCTCTGGCTGCACCACGTGGACGTCCTCGGCCTCTACACCGGCCCCGGCCTCTCGCGGCCCTAGCAGGGGGGCGCGGGTGCCTGGTCATCAGATTCGCTTGTACGTGTCCTCACCATCTGTGAGAGAATAGAATACAAAAGTTTAAAATATTTGAAGTCAACAAATTTTTTGCACGACAAGGAATCAAAGTAGTGAAATTTTCCTAACAATTTCATAGCCTCCCGAGGATAAGTACAGATGCCTCCGTACCAATCTGCGAGGCTCTACTAAATCGGTTTGTGACTTATGACACTTATGAACCTAGCGCTCTGATACCAACTTGTCACGACCCATTTTCCTCTCCGTGTCATGTCGTGACGGCACCTAGTCTCTATAACTAGGTAAGCCTAACATTTATTTTTTGCGGAATAGTGAAATAAAACTAAAAATTTAACCAACTATTCAAAAATACACAAGAAATCCCCAAAACCCGGAACATCGTGAATCACAAACTATAGAAGGAAATCTCTAGTGTCTCAATACATCAGAATCTAACAAGGAAAATATAGAAGATAATGGACATGAGAAAGAGTAGGAGGGGACTCCGAGGTCTGCGAACGCAACAGATATACCTTGAAGTCTCCAAAGCTGTCCCGGCTCACTGATAGTGCGGCTCATAAGGTGCACCTGGATCTGCACACGAAAAATATGTGCAGAGAGTAGCATGAGTACACCACAATCGGTACTCTGTGTGTGCCAAGCCAAACCTCGGTCGAGTAGTGACGAGGTCAGGTCAGGGCCCTACTAGCAAATATATAATAAAAATAATATAGAGTGTAATACCGCAATAAAATAAAGGCTAAAATTTAACAACAATGAAATCATAGAAGGTAACAGCTCAGTACACAGAAATCACAACAGGGGATCTCCCGAGATACCATCTCATAGTCCCAAACGTAAATGTGCAGGGTGATCTCCCAGAATACCGTTCCGTAGTCCCAAAATAAATGTGCAGGGGGATCTCCCGGAATACCGTTCCGTAGTCCCAAAATAAATATGCAGGGGGATCTCTCGGAATACCGTTCCGTAGTCCCAAAGTAAATATGCAAGATAGGGGGATCTCCCGGAATACCGTTCTGTAGTCCCAAAGTAAATATGCAGCGCGAATGATAGAAATACAACTACATCACGAAATGTTTACAATTTAGACTAAGTACCAGTCAGGGAAGAAGCAGAAAATTCATTAAGCATGCTGCACAAAATTCACATAAACAATTAAGACACGTAGACATGTTGTATTAGACTAAACATGATAGCTACACATATTGGAATAACTCAATTAAGAATGAAAATAGATTAGTACTCATTAAAATGGTATAACTCAAAATAACAGGAAAACATGTTGCTGCTCAGTAAGAAAATCAGGTTTTCCACAACTAGCCTGTGTGCGTACGCGTCACCTCACGTACATGGCGCTCACATAGCACAATAGTTTCAAATCTTAAGGGGATTTCCCCCACACAAAGTTAGGCAAGCCACTTACCTCGAGTCAAGCTCAATCAATCCGTAAGAATGTCCTTTCCATGAATATCCGGCTCTGAATGGCCCAAATCTAGCCAAAAGCAATTACATATCATAATTACAACAATAATAGACTTATCTAAATAACGAAACCAACATTTTAATGAAAATTTCGAAATTAACTCAAATTTTGCTCATGGGGCCCATGTCTCAGAATCGGGTAAAAGTCATAAAATACAAAATACCGTTTACTCACGAGTCTAACCATATCAAATTTACTAAAATCCGACACCAAATGGTCCTCCAAATCCACAAATCATACTTCCAAATCCCTAGCCTCCAATTCCCAATTTCCACCTTAAATACACAATAACTAGGTGAGAAAATACATGGGGAAGCAAGATTATTGATCAAAAATAAGCGCAATGGACTTACCTCAAGAAATCTCTCAAAAATGCTCTAAAACATTGCCCTAAACCGAGTTGCAAAGTCCAAAAATGACAAAAATCGCGAAGCCTTTCGGTTTTAACCACTGCCTAGGTATTTCCGCACCTGCGGAGCCTGGGCTCGCACCTGCGGGTGTGCTTGTGTGGAAAAATGTGCGCATCTGGACATATCACTTACTCCCTCTACCTTTTCACCTACAATGAAAGGGCCGCATCTGCGCGTGCGCGTCTGCGGAATTCCCTTCCGCTTCTGCGGACCTTGCGCACCTGCGAAGACCCCTAACGCATCTGCGGGCATCGCAGATGCGGAAATCACCTCGCACCGGCGACCCCTAGCACTCCTCCATTTTCCCACTTCTACACCAATTTGCTCGCACCTGCGGGCAGCCTTGCGCAGGTGCGATTACAGCAGACCCAGCAAAAGCACCAGATTTTCCTAAGTCCAGTTTCATTCCATTAAGCATCTGAAACATACCCGAGGCCCCCGGGACCTCAACCAAACCTACCAACCAATCCTATAACACCATATGAACTTAGTCGAGCCTTCAAACCACATTAAACAATAACAAAAATCATGAATTAAGCACGGATTCAAGCCTAAGAACTTAGTATTTTCCAAATTCTACAAACGACGCCAAACCACGTCAAATCTAGTCCGAATTACCTCAAGTTTTACACACAGGTCACAAATAACACTACGAACTTACATCCACTTTCGGAAATCCATTCCGAGCTCGATATCAAAATTTCCACTATCGACCGAAATCGCCGAAATTCTAACTTTCGCCAATTCAAGCCTAAATCTACTACAGACCTCCAAAACATATTCCGGATGCGCTCCTAAGCTCAAAATCACTCAACGGAGCTAACGGAGTCAACAAAATTCCATTCCATATCTGTCTTTACACAGTTCCGACTACGGTCCAAATTCTAAGACTTAAGCTCTCATTTAGGGACTAAGTATCCCAAAATACTCCGAAACTCAAAACCAATCATCCCGACAAGTCACAATAGCAGAAATAGATGTGGGGAAAGCATTTAATAGGGTTTCAGGTCTCTAACTCTCAAAACAACTGGCCGAGTCGTTACAGAAGCTTAAGTTGAAATAATTGACCGGATGTGGACTTATATGTAAACGACCTCGGATTTGAATTCTGATAATTCCATTAGCTCCGTATGGTGATTTTGGACTTAGGAGCATGTTCGAAAAATTATTTGGAGGTCTGTAGTGGAATTAGACTTCAAATGCCGAAAGTTGAATTTTTGGGAAGTTTGACCGGGGGTTTGACGTTTTGATATCGAGGTCGGAATCCGGTTCTGGAAATTGGAATAGCTTCATTATGTCTTTTATGACTTGTGTACAAAATTTGAAGTCATTTCAGATTGATTTGATGTATTTCGGCACAAGATATAGAACTTGAAATTTCAAAGTTCATTAATCTCGAATTGGGGCATGATTCGTGGTTTTAGCATTGTTTGATGTGATTTGAGTCTTCGACTAAGTTCGTATGATGTTTTAGGACTTGTTGGTATATTTGGTTGAGGTCCCTAGGGGCTCGGGTGAGTTTCGGGGCGATTTCGGACCATTTCTAGGCCATTCTTAGTTGCTGGTTTTTGGCCACAGAGGTATGCATTGCGATCGCGGACAAATGGTCACGATCGCGAAGAGTAAATGCCTGGACATAAGATATATTTTGAGGTTTCGACCATTTTAACGCATTTGGAGCTATGAAGCTCGGATTGAAGAGATTTTTGAGGCGATTTTCACCATATGGATTGGGGTAAGTGTTCTATATCCAAAAGTTATTATACTTCATTATTCTATAGTTATATTCATCATTTATTTCAGATTTAAAAGGAAGAAAATCAACATTTTTGCAAAATCTTCCAAAAACAAAAATTTAAGATTTGGAGGTCGAGTTGTTATCAGAATTTGATAAAATTGATATGGTTGAACTCGTATCAGAATGGGTGTTTGGATTTTATAACCTTTGTCGGGTTTCGATATGTGGACCCCACGGGTGATTTTTGAGCTCAATTTCGAATTTTGTTGGAAAATTAGTATTTTATTATGGAATTAATTCCAATAAATTTTATTGACTTAATCGAATAATTTGTGGCTAGATTCGTGGAATTTGGAGACAAATTTACGAGTCAAGGGCCTAGCGGAGTAATGAATTACACGATTTGAGGTAAGTAACACTTCTAAACTTGATTTTGAGGTGACACACACGATAGGTGACGAACATGCAGACGTGCACCACATAAAGTGTGTCTTGAATAAATCATGTGAAGTAGTAAAATTAAAGAATCATGTTATTATCTGAACATGTGGCACGTGTTAGAGGAATTAAGCTGAGGCTAGTAATAAAGATCATGCTTAGGCAATGTGCCGATATTTTAGGACCCATGGGGTCGTGATGCTGTTGAATTAATTGTTCTAAAATATACATTTCACACTCAGTAATAATTGTCCATTATGAGAATATTTATGGAATTAAGCTGCACAACGCAGCATACCATTTGGCTTTATATATGTTATTATTAAATGGATCGGGGCTGCCCGCCTGCAGCAGGCCAGAATGGCTTTATACATTTTTTATTCTTCTGGATCGAGGCTGCTCGCCTGCAGTAGGCCTTATTGGTTTTACTATTTTATGGATCGGGGCTGCCGCCTGCAGAAGGCCTTATTGTCTTTATTATTAAATGGATCGGGACTGACCGCCTGCAGCAGGCCTCATTGGCTTTATTAGTATACGGATCGGGACTGCCCGCCTGCAGTATGCCATATTGGCTTTATATCATGCTTGGGCTGAAGAAGCCCCTCCGAGAGTCTGCACACACCCCTAGTGAGCGCGGTTGACTTATAGCAGTTGGGCTGAAGCAGCCCCTCCAGAGTTTGTACACCCCCAGTGAGCATAGATGATTATATATATTCGGGATGGATTTCCCAGGACATGGACTTGCCTTACTTACTGCTTTTATATATATATATATATATATATATATATATATGTTTGGGATGGATTATCCCACGGTATGGACTTGCCTTACTTATTTATATTGTAATGAATTTACCTGGACTTAGATCTTGTCCGTATCATTTGCATTTGGGAATAAATTATCCCAGGGCTGGATTGGCCTTATACGGTACTGAATGACTGACTGTCAGTCGATGTGTATATATATACGGGTTGGAACACCCCGGGACTGGACTGGCCATAAATTGTACCGAGTGACTGAATAATTGGTGACCCGTATCTACAACAGGTCTTGCTACTGAGATGTCATATTCCTTATATCATGCAATATTGATCTATTTCACTTGTACTGAGTTTATCTGTTGAACTTGAAAGCATACCTACATTTCTGTACCATTATTTTTACTGGACTGTACCTGCGGAGCTCATCATTTCTTTCAGCCCAGAGGTTAGTCTTGTTACTTCTTGAGTTAGTTGTACTCATACTACACTCTGCACCTCGTGTGCAGATCTAGGTGCTTTCGGATATGGAGATTGTTAAATTTCAGAGTACTATCAGTTGGAGACTATCAAGGTAGCTGCTTGGCGTCCGCTGACCTTGTCTCTCTTTACTTCAGTTATTGTACTGTTCTATATTTTCAGGCAGTGATTTTTATCAATCAAATATTGTATTCACATTAGATACTCATGTACTCGGTGACACCGGGTTTGGGGAGTGATATATTTGAAATTTTGAGTTTTCTTCCGCTGAATTTAATTATTTTGTTTTAAAATTTAAAAGAAATGGTGGTTTATTGGGATTTTTGGCTTGCCTAGTATTTGAGATAGGCGCCAACACAACAAATGAGATTTTGGGTCGTGACATTTTGACGCCATACTTGTCTTACCCTCAATGCAAACTACTCAAATTACATTTAAATTCAAATTCGAATATCATATCAATTTGTTAGTAATAGTGATTTTTTAAAAATGACACACAATGTAAACAAAAAATAATATTCTAAGATATCCTTATCTTATAATCTATGTATTTGAGTTGAAAAGAAATATTTGAAATCGATGAGATTAGCTTCCAAATTTCCTATACTCAACAAAGATGAAACATAAGAAGAAATTCGCTGTCATCTCTTATTTCTGGATTTTAGATCTTTCATACATTTTTTTTCAATATTTATTTTCTTTTATCTTATTTTTTATGTCATTCTTTCTTTTGTTACAAAAAATTAATTTATTTCAGTATAAAAGGATGAGTTTTAATAGAAATTGTCTACATAAGAACTTTATTTATATTTTTAGTCTTTGGTTGAAATTCTTTCATATTTTCTTTTGGCTTTATCTAATCAGCCTAAATAGGTGCTCACCCGACCACTTAAATTAAAAAATTGAAGGATGTATAATTTATATATAATCCATATATAATATGTGTATAATCGTGTGTTGTCGGTATATCATCTATTTATATTAGCAATAAAAAGTAAACAATAAATCTGGCCGGATATTTATGTAAATATTCCATAAAGTTTCGATTTTTTGAGTTTATCCATGATATGACTTCTATTATAATAATTTTAAAAACTCTCTACTAATGTTAAAAAATATCTTATCTTTTTATTATCTTTGAAGTAGAAAAAAGTAGAGAGTTTTTTCGAAATAATTTGTTTACATTTTAAAAAAAATCACGCCATACCAATTATTTTTTAAAAAAATATACTTTTTGTTACACTTGAAAATCGCTATAGAAACTATCAATTAGAAACCGATATCTCTCTTGTTGAGTTCGAGAAAAAATAAACTTTCACATAATCTAATGATTCAAAACTAATATTCTTCAACGAAAAAAATATTATACTCTTGCAATATTGGCCTGACTGCAGCTAAATGAAGGGGTTTCAGCTTATACCCTTCAATTCCTAGAATGTGCTAAATTGAAATTAATGATAGCAATTGTATAGCCAAAGGTTTGTTATTTGTTTGATGTCCATTTATACAAATTGACTCTTCAAATAAATATTCTTCAAAAAGAAAAGAAAAAACAACTTTTTTTTAATATTGACTGAATTTTTGTGATGTTTCTTTCTCCAGCATGTATGTTTACTTCATTATATATGTAAGTACACTTTTATTAGATTTTTAAACTATTTTTTGTTATTTGGATAAACATAGACGTGTACCCTATATATTACATTTATTTTAAAAGAAATTTCGCTTTATTCAAATCTAGCTACAGTGTCTTAAAGAATTATAATTATAGGGTTTTAAATGTAAAAGAGTTTTATAGTAATATGGAGTAATTTTTTTTTTTTTTTTGCCAGAGGCGAAGTAGTATTTAAATAATTAGAAAAGATAACAAAAGTTCCTAACATGATTGCATATGATCATTAACCGAATTAAGTATGATAACATGATAAACAAAAAGATAAATTTTTATTTTTAATTTAAATTCAAATTTTAAAACTTTATCTATAAATTCAAAATTATCTTTTGATTCAAATATATATATATATATATATATATATATATATATATATATATATATATATATATATATATATATATTATTTGTATTTGACTAACATAGTCAAATATAGAATAAAGTTACCATATACTATTGACATTTATTAGCTTGCCACTTGGTGTAACGACCCAACTTGTCATTTTAAGAAGTTACACCCCGTTCACCGACTTAAGTATTATTTGTATTTGACTAACATAGTCAAATATAGAATAAAGTTACCATATACTATTGACATTTATTAGCTTGCCACTTGGTGTAACGACCCAACTTGTCATTTTAAGAAGTTACACCCCGTTCACCGACTTAAGTGCAACTTCATAATATGTATTATGACCAGCGTGTTTGGTATATCATAGTCAAATATAGAATAAAGTTACCATATACTATTAACATTTATTCCAGTGGTACCCGCATTTTCAGATCCTTCACAAGAAAACAAAAAAGAAAGAATTCAACAGAGGTTAGATTGTCTTGACAAAATTTAGAAACAGAGATGAGATTACGTTTAATAGCTGAGGCACATAAAGTGTGAGTAAGCTTAAAAACATTATTTGATGCCTTTAACTGAGCGAAACCAGTATGAGTTATGGGAATTTTGTTACCGTCACCCATAGAGACGTCCTCATTGCCATGATAGTCTTGGAAATTATGCGGCGCGGTGGTGATGTGGTGAGTGGTACCAGAATCTACAATCCACGGATTGGCTATAGTGGTGAAGCCAGATATGTAGTTGGCTTTGGCCTCAAAATGATTATGAGACTTGGATCGGCAGACGCTCGCTATGTGGCCAATCTTGTTGCATAACTAATAGCAAATAACATTGGTGTTAGTGTTATTCGGGGGTAGCCATTCAGGTGGAGCATTGGAGCGCATATTCTGCCGCCATTGTTGATTGTTGTTGTTCTGGTGACGATTGTTGTTATTGTTGTTGTATTTGTTGCGAGTGGCAACTACAACATTGATTGTACTGGGATTTTTCTTAGACTCTTCATGGAGAACGAAGAGTTCATGATCAAGCAACTTTTCATATAGTTCTTCATAAGTGACAGTGGTGTCACGCGAGCGAATAGCAACAGAGATCTCACGAAACTCAGGACCAAGACCGCTAAGGATTTTGACAATGAGCTCGGAGATTGACACATGGGCACCAGCAGTGAAATGAAATGAACAGACTCCAAGGGACTGCGACGACCAAGCAGCTCTATCTTGAATCCTTGCGATCATACTCTAACTCTGTCCAGGTCCGATACCTCCAATACCTGACTCTGCACAAAAATGTGCAAAAGTGTAGTATGAGTACACCACGGTCGGTACCTAGTAAGTATCAAGACTAACCTCAGTGGAGTAGAAACGAGGTACAGTCAAGACACTCACTAGTTAAATAACCTGTACAATATAGCAGTATACAATAGTACTAGAAAATAACTAGCAATGATAACAACAAACTCAACCAGTGATATAACAACAAGGCAATAAGAACATCATAATTATTACTGAGGCGAATAAGGAACACAAGTACAATCAACATGTCAAGTCCTTCAAATATAAATCCTTCACATATTATTCTTTAAGTTAAATATCTTTCAAATATAATTCTTTCCAATAAATATATTTTCAAGTAAAAGTCACCATGTGACACCTCATTTCACAATCATAAATATTTCGGGTCTCAACCCACTTTCATATTTTCCATGGCACCTCGTGCCCATATTTCTATCACCATCACACCGACAACTCACGTGTCAATAATAAAATCATCATATTTTTTCTCCGGCACCTCATGCCCATATTATTTTCATAACTGCACGGACAACTCACGTACCAAAATATCAATGTATATAAGATCCGCATGATCAATTTATTTTCAATAAAGTAAGGTTAAAAATCTTTAAATCAAGTAAGAAATCAACAAAAAGATAAGTTTATTTTAGAAATCGTTTGAGTGAGGAAAAATGACATTTCCATTAAAATAAAGCATCAGCTAAACTACTGATTTGGATATAAAATTTATTAAATTAAACATACTAGAAATTTTTCTTTTATTTAAAACAACTCAATCATCAAAAACAAGTACAATCCAAAAATACAAATCCTCAAAGTCTCGTACGAAAAAGTCAAGGTCAACGCAATACATCAAGAAATACAAAACACTTAATATTAAGTCAAATAATACATCACGAAAAACACAAGAATTTACAAATTACGAAAGAACAAAATAACCAAAGGCAAGTGCATCCGTAGAAAAATATCAACAAAAGAGCACTCCCGAAGTACCACCTCGTAGTCCCAAAAGTAAATGTGCAAGACAGGGGAAATCTCCCAAGGTACCGCCTCGTAGTCCCAAAAGTAAATGTGCAAGACAGGAGGTCCCAAAAGTAAATGTGCAAGACAGGGGGATCTCCCGGAATACCGTTCCGTAGTCCCAAAGTAAATATGCAGGGCAGGGGGATCTCCCGGAATACTGTTTCGTAGTCCCAAAGTAAATATGATTTCAACAACTGTACATCAAGTACTCACATATCACAAATGGCTCATCAAGTGCTCAAATATTACAACATATCACAAATTGCACATCGAGTGCTCAAATATTTCAACTTGCCACAGAAATCAACAATACATCATTTTCCACAATAAGGAGCTCATGGCTCGACCATAATGTGCACAAAATCTTAAAAAAATATATTTCACATAAATTCAAGGTGGCAATCACACCAAATCATCATATAAAAATAATTTCAATAAACAAGGATCTAGGCATGACAAATAGAGGATTTAATAAGTGCCAAAAATTTCCAATTTAATACATAAGGGCATCTAAGGATTTTTAATCAATGAAATTCGCACATATATACCAAGTACGTACTCGTCACCTCGCGTACATGGTTTTCAATTACACAATTTGCACATAAGACCCAATGCCTAAGGGAAAATTCTCCCACTCGAGGTTAAACAAGACACTTACCTTTTTGAAGTTAGGCCGATATTCCAAAATCGCTTCCTTGCTTGAATTGACCTCCGAATGGCTCCAATCTTTCTTGAGCCTTCCTTACATTACTACGAGGTTCCGAAAATTCTAGCAACTTCAATATATTTAGAAGCATAACAAAAGTGAACCATAATTAGGAAGATTTTCATGGTTTCAGCTCATTTGAGCATTTTATCAAACATTAGGTGTGCAAATTTGGTTACAAGGTTCTTCTACAAGATTTCCTTCATTCCACAACCCAATCTTTACTTATTTGATCTCAACAATCTTTCCAAAAACCTTATTGGTACAAGCATATATATATATATATATATATATATATATATAAAATACTCTTACACCCAAGAATCATACTCTCAATCACCAATCTTTTACCCCAAACTCGAAATTGAAGACTAGGGGTATGGAACCTTACCTCTTAGATGAAGAACTTGTGAGATTTCCTTGTTGGATTTCAAAGTTTGGACAAGATCTTGATAAACAAAACACTTCATCTACTTTCTCTCTCTAGAACACTCTCACTTTTCTCTAAAAAAACTCAGATAATTGCCCCAAAATAAACTCCAAAGCCTATTTATCAAAATGGGATCGGGTTATGAAAATAGGAAAATTAACCCTCCGAAAGCAGGTCTGTGGTCGCATAATGGACCGCATAATGGGTATGCGGACAGCAAAAGTGATCGCAAAATCGGTGCCCAGAACTGGGCTCTTCTGGTCCATTCTGCGACCAGTTTTGCGGTCGCAAAAACAGTTTTGCGATCGCATAATGATTTTGCGATCGCAGAATCGCATTTTTCTAGCCTTTGGTAATTTGGTCATAACTTCTTGTAGGAATGTCCGAATGATGAACGGTTTGAAGTGTTGGAAACTAGACACATAGACATTTCTTTTTATAGGTAATACACCATATAAATCTTCATATCAAGAGAGGTATGATCGTTTAAAGTTAGGTCTTGTGCGAACTCACTTGAAACCTTAGTCTATTATGAAATTTCCAACTTCAACATTCGATGCTGAAACCTATCGAATCAAGTCCGATTGACCTCAAATTTTGCACACAAGTCATAAGTGACATAATGAACCTATTCCAATTTCCAGAATTAGATTTTGACCTAGTTATAAAATATTCAACCTTCGATCAAACTTTCCGAAAATCGTCCATTTTCCAACTTTTGCCAAAACGCGTCGAATTGTACTACGAACTTCTAAATCCAAATCCGAATACACACCTATGTCCAAAATCACCATACAAAACTATTGACATCATCAAAATTCTATTCCGAGGTTGTTTGCTCAAAAGGCAATCCTTTGGTCAACTCTTTCCATTTAAGCTTCAAAATGAGAATTTCTCTTTCAATTAAATTCTAAATCTTCCGAAAATCAAACTCGACCACACCCGCGGGTCATAATATATATTATGAAGTTGCCCGGGATCATAAGTCATTGAACGGAGCGTTAATTCTTAAAACAAAAAGTCGGGTCATTACAGTAATGGAGTGAGTCTTTGGTAATCCGGGCAAGTTGATCATGCAGGCTAAAGATTCGGGTTTGGGACCTGTTTGCATAAGCAGTGTGCAAGGCATCCCAAGCTGTGTTAGATGAGTCTGCCGCACCGACCGTGGAGGCAATGGTGGGGTCAAAAGAAGCCATAAGGTCATTTTTAATGGGTTGGTCTTAATAGAACCAAGGTGCGTAGGCCGAGTTGGGGGATATGTTTGTGCCAAGGGTGATAGTATGGTTAGGAGTCAGGCTAGATCCATAAAGGTGACCATAAAGGTTATGGCCGGGCATAAGCATAGAAAATTGAGCTTTCCAAGTGACGAAATTGTGGCTGCAACTAAGTTTGATAGGTAGTTGGGAGGCGGGATTTAATTGAACTATGGTATTGGTGCTAATTGTTTTGTCCACATTGACAACTCTGAGATTGTTTCCATTGTTATCCATTGAAAAAGGAATTTTGTGCAGAGAAAAAAAAACCTGGAGCGTACTCGTTAGAGCTGTATAGGCTCAGATACCATATAAAGACTTAAGAAATGATGGGAAACCCTTGTTCTGTATTGAATAGCAAGCTGAGTATATATACAAGTGTATCTAAGACTACTCCTTGTATTAGGAGACTTATTCAACGTAAAGACTATCAAAATAAACTAACTGAAAGATACTTTAAATGAGAGGGTAACTTTAGATCTACTTGTGTAACTAACAGGATAAACATAAAAGATAAAGACTACTTATAGTAGATGAGAACTGGTAACAATCTAGTAAGAGGAACTGTTGTTCCAATAGTTGACGTCTCTGAAGATGCTTGATTTATTCCAACTGAAATATTCACGTTCTCTTGTAGTAGGATTGGGCGTCATTTGTATTTGATCAGTTTGGATGGGTTAATGTCATTGCATATTATGCAAGTTGTATTTCTGGTTCAGTTAGTTTCTTCGAAAGGATTGGATCAATTCATACGGTGGTTACAGAGATCATGTTGATAGTTTTAGGATTTCTTTTAAGGTTCATTACTGTATGAATTTCAAAAATATGTCAATTTTCTTCCCTCATTAATATTGATGTAGGACAAGGTTTCTACTGAGGACGAGGGTATTGTTAGGAATCAGCCCCAGTCCAATACGGTTAACAACCAACAGTAGTCTCGTACAAATAGATATTGCGCCGAGAAATAGCAATATGAGCACGCCCTCATAAAGGCTAATATGGGATCCAAGCTGAGGGCATGATAAAAAGTAAAGGGTATCACTCTCAGTAGGCTATCATGAATTATGTGCTAAGACAATTCTGTGTTTCTCATTCCCATATATTTTGGCATCTCATCCCCTTCTTTAGTCTATATTCTCATCCCCTTCTGCTACCTATCCCTAGCTACTTTACTTTTATGCAATTTCTATTGTAATTATGTTATTTTGATTGTAATCGCGCTTCAATTTTATTAATACCAGTTGATAAATTGAGTTACTATTTTATTGAATTTGCTTGTTGTTGTTGGGAAATGTGTCGGGCTAATAGAAGGGAAAAATATTTGAAAGAGAAAAGCAATAAATTGCACAAGACAAGACAAGACAAGATTTACGTGGTTTGACAATTTTGCCTACTCCACGGCCACAAAAAATATAGCACTTTATTAATTGAAGAGAGAAAGAAAAAGTTGAGGGATGATTTGCAAATAAAAATGCATATCCCTTTTATAGGTATTTGAATGCCATGCCGAGGTAAGCGATTACATCATAGGAATGCCGATGTAAGCGCTTACATCATACGAATGCCGATGTAAGCGCTTACATCATAAGAATGCCGATGTAAGCTTACATCATAAGTTCATCGCTTTTTTATTTTTCTTTCTTTTGTTTTGTCTACTTTTCTTTCTTTCACATATAACAACAGGTTTGCTACTATCAGTCTCTCCCAGGCAAGCCGACAACCTCAATAAACCGCAATTTCTTTTAAGTTTGAAAATATAATATTTAAACACAATCCACAAGTCTCGCAAATACCGATTCACATACACCCAAAACTATGGTGTCACTGAGTACATGAGCATCTAAACATTACAAGCCTGGAAAACGTGGTCTATAATAATCTGAGACCAAATACAATAAACAAAAGGATGGGGAAGGAGAGACAAAGTCTGCGAAACATAGTAGCTACCTCTGAATCTCCGAAAAATCAACTGTGTGCAAGAATCAACACCCACTGTATCCGGGATCACCTGGATCTGCACACGAAGTGCAGGGAGTAATATGAGTACAACCAACTCAGGAACTGAAAGTAGTGACGAGCTTCTCAGTTAATTCCAAATACAGTACTTTCCAACATAAAAGAGTAGGCATGCTTTCAAGTTCAACATTTAAGATTTTACTAAAATTTCATATCAAGTTTGACCAAAACAGAAAATAATGTTTTTCCGAAATTTCAAAAAAAATTGTGATATATGACAGCTGAAATGCAGCAAATAATGAAATCAATGCATTCTCTCAGAGTAACAGTCACTCAGTCCTCCCATTCACTCCAACCTCACAGTCACTCTTTCCTCACAGTCACTCTTTCCTCAAAGTCGTTCATTCCTCACAGTCACTCATCACTCGGCACTCGCACTCGGCACTCGCACTCAGTAGGTACCTGCGCTCACTGGGGGTGTGTACAGACTCCGGAGGGGTTCCTTCAACCCAAGCACTATATCAAGCCAATCATGGCATAAATCAATAAAACACATGATGCGGCGTGCCGCCCGATCCATAAATATCCTCACAATTAGGCCGTCGGCCTCACTCAGTCATCAACCTCTCCAGTCTCTCGGGCTCTCAGAAATCATGATAATCAACCCAAAATTAATAATATGATATTTTAATAAATAGCAACAGAGACTGAGATATGATATAAAATGAATAAACATGACTGAGTGTGAAATTTCAATTTGAACATATAATTCAACCACAGAAATGACCCCAGTAGGTACCAATAATAACAACATATGTCTAAGCATGATTTTTAATACGAGTCTCAGCTCAATTTTCTCTAATACATAGAGAATGTACGGATATCAACAGATAATTCAACTACAGAGTTCCATGGAAATTGACCAAGTCACAATTTCTACGGTGCACGCCCACACGCCCGTCACCTAGCATGTGCGTCACCTCAAAACCAATCACAAAATACATATTTCGGGGTTTCATACCCTCAGGACCAAATTTAAAAACTGTTACTTACCTCAAACCGTGTAATTCTTTATTCTGCAATGTCTTTTCCTCGTGAATTGGCCTCAAAATGCCTCGAATCTAATCACAAATAATTTGATTCAGTCAATAAAATTTATTGGAATTCATTCCATAAGAAAATACTAATTTTCCAACAAAATTCGAAATTTAGCTCAAAAATCGCTCGTGGGGCCCACTTCTCGGAACCCGACAAAAGTTACAAAATCTGAAAGCCCATTCAACCACGAGTCTAACCATACCAATTTTACCAAAATTCGACCTCAACTAGACCCTCAAATCTTCAAATTAAACCAAGAGGATTTTCTAAATTTTTCCAACTTAATTCACCCATTAAATGTTAAAAACAACCATGGATTCGGGTAATTTAACTAATATTGAGTTAAGAACACTTACCACATTGTTTTCCTTGAACATCTCCCAAAAATCGCCTCTTCCCGAACTCCAATCCGTCAAAAATGGAAAATGGGACGAAGTCCCATTTTTAGAACTTAAACTTTCTGTCCAGACCTCTCTTCTTCACGAACGCGACAGGTCCCTCGCTTTCGCGAAGCACAAAATCGTGCTGCCCAACATTGCTCTTCGCGAACGCAATGATTTACCGAGCTCTTCTTCGCGAACGCGAGCTCCCCTTCGTGAACGCGAAGGCAAAAACCCATGCCCACTATTTTTCCCCTTCGCGAACGCGATACCCAATCGCGAACGCGATGAACTACCCAGCTCTTCTTCGCGAACGCGAGACCCCCTCGTGAACACGAAGAAGAAAACCAGAAAAACACACCAGCAGTCTTCAGCCAATATGCCAAGTCCAAATATGATCCGTTAACCTCCCGAAACTTACTCGAGGCCCCCGGGACCTCAACCAAACATACCGTCAAGTCCCATAACATCATACGAACTTAGTCGAACCCTCAAATTACCTCAAACAACTCTAAAACCACGAATCATACTCCAATTCAAGCCTAATGAACTTTGAAATTTCAAGTTTCCACAAACGACGTCGGAACCTATCAAATTAAGTTCGATTGACCTCAAATTTTGCACACAAGTCATAAATGACATAACAGACCTATTAGAATTTTCAGAATCGGATTTCGACCCCGATATCAAAAAGTCAACCCCCCGGTCAAACTTTCCAAAAATTTAACTTTTGCCATTTCAATCCTAATTCCACTACGGACCTCTAAATAATTTTCCGGAACTCCCAAGTCCAAAATTACCATACGGAGCTATTGGAATCGTCAGAATTAAATTTTGAGGTCGTTTACACATAAGTCAATATCCGGTCAACTTTTCCAACTTAAGTTTTCAATTAAGAGACTAAGTGTCTCATTTCACTCCGAAATATTTCGTAACCCGAACCAACTAACCTGGTAAGTCATAAAACTACTATAAAGCATAAATTGAGCAGTAAATGGGGGAACGGGGTTATAATACTCAAAACAACCGGCTGGGTCGTTACATTCTCCCTCTCTTAAATAAACGTTCGTCCTCGAACGAGTTTGGAATCATACCTGGAGTCTCAAATAGGTGTGGATATTTGCTCTGCATTTCCTGCTTAATCTCCCAAGTAGCTTCTCTGACTAGCTTGCCTCTCCGATGTACCTTCACTGATGCTATGTTCTTTGATCTCAGCTTTCGAACCTGCCAGTCTAAAATAGCCACTAGCTCCACATCATAAGTCAATTTACCGTCCAGCTACACTATACTGAAATCCAGAAAATGAGACGGATCCCCGACATACTTTCGGAGCATGGATACATGGAATACTGGATGAACACTTGATAGACTAGGTGGCAAAGCAAGTTCATAAGCCACATCTCCAATTTTCTTAAGTATCTCAAAAGACCCAATATATCGAGGGATCAACTTGCCCTTCTTCCCGAACCTTAACACACCATTCATGGGTGAAATCTTGAGCAGAACATTCTCCCCAATCATGTAAGCAACATCACGGACCTTCCTGTCAGCATAACTCTTCTGTCTAGATTGCGCCGTGCGAAGCCACTCCAGAATCAATTTAACTTTCTCCAAAGCATCCTGAACTAAGTCAGTACCCAATGGTCTAGCCTCACCCGGCTCAAACCAACCCACCGGAGACCGACACTGTCTCCCATATAAAGCCTCATACAGAGCCATTTGAATGCTCAATTGGTAGCTGTTATCGTAAGCAAACTCTGCCAGTGGCAGAAATGTATCCCAAGAACCTCCAAAATCAATGACACAAGTGCGTAGCATATCCTCCAATATCTGAATAGTGTGCTCGGACTATCCGTCCGTCTGAGGGTGAAATGTTGTGCTCAACTGAACCTGTGTGCCCAATTCTCGCTGCACTGCTCTCCAAAACTGTGATGTAAACTGCGTACCCCTATCTGATATGATGGACACTGGCACACCGTGTAGGCGAACAATCTCGCAAATATAAATCTCAGCCAACCGTTCTAAAGAATAATTAGTACCAACTGGAATAAAATGTGCAGATTTGGTCAATCAATCCACAATCACCCAAACAACATCAAACTTCCTCAAAGTCCGTGGAAGCCCAACTACGAAATCCATGGTAATACGCTCCCATTTCCACTCCAAAATTTCAAGTCTCTGAAGAAATCCTCCCGGTCTCTGATGCTCGTATTTCACCTGTTGACAATTTAAACACCGAGCTACAAACCCAACTATATCTTTCTTCATTCGGCTCCACCAATAATGCTACCTCAAATCCTAATACATTTTCGCGGTACCTGGATGATTGGAGTACCGCGAACTGTGAGCTTCCTGGAGAATCAACTCACGCAAACCATCTACATTAGGCACACACAGCTTGCCCTGCATCCGTAATACACCGTCATCCCCAATATTGACTTCCTTGGCATCACCGTGCTAAACTGTGTCTTTAAGGACAAGCAGATGGGGATCATCATACTGGCGCTCTCTGATGCGATCATATAAAGAAGACCGAGAAACCACACAAGCCAAAACTCAATTCGTCTTAGAAATATCCAATCTAACAAAATGGTTGGCCAAGACCTGAACATTCAAGGCTAAAGGCCTCTCTACTATCGGCAAGTATGCTAAACTGCCCAAACTCTCCGCCTTACGACTCAAGGCATCGGCCACCACATTGGCCTTTCCGGGATGATAAAAATGGTGATGTCATAATCCTTAAGCAACTCTAACCACCTTCGCTGCCGCAAATTAAGATCCTTCTGTTTAAACAGATGTTGTAGACTCCGGTGATCGGAATAAACCTCACAATGGACACCGTACAAGTAATGTCGCAAAATTTTCAAAGCATGAACAATAGTTGTTAACTTAAGGTCGTGGACCGTATAATTCTTCTCATGTACCTTCAACTGTTTGGATGCATAGGAAATCACCCTACCGTCTTGCATCAGCACTGCGCCGAGACCAATACGTGATGCATCATAATACACAGTATAAGACCCTGAACATGTAGGCAATACCAATACTGGAACTGTAGTCAAAGCTATCTTGAGCTTCTGAAAGCTCTCTTCACATTCATCCGACCACCTGAACGGAGCACCTTTCTGGGTCAATTTAGTCATAGGCGATGCAATAGACGAGAAACCTTTCACGAAGCGACGTTAATAACCGGCCAAGTCGAGAAAACTCCGAATCTCAGTAACTGAAGATGGCCTGGGCCAACTCTGAACAGCCTCTATTTTCTTCGGATCCACCATAATCCCTTCACTAGACACTATGTGTCCCAAAAATGCCACCGAGTTAAGCGAGAACTCACACTTAGAAAATTTGGCATAAAGTTTCTCCTCTCTCAGCCTCTGCAATACAGTACCCAAGTGTTGTGCATGCTCCTCCTGGCTACGTGAGTACACCAGGATATCATCAATAAATACCACGACAAATGAGTTAAGATACGGCTGTAATACACTATTCATCAAGTGGATAAATGCTGTTGGGGCATTGGTTAACCCAAAAGACATCACAAGAAATTCATAATGGCCATAACGAGTCTTGAATGCCGTCTTTAGAATATCCGAATCCCGAATTTTCAACTGGTGATACCCTGATCTGAAATCAATTTTGGAGAATACCCTTGCTCCCTGAAGTTGGTCAAATAAATCATCAATATGCAGCAAAGGACATTTGTTCTTGATTGTAACTGTGTTAAGTTGTCTGTAATCAATGCACATCCGCATAGTACCATCTTTCTTTTTCACAAACAAAACTGGTTCACCCCAAGGTGACACACTAGGCCTAATAAACCCCTTATCAAGGAGTTCCTGAAGTTGCTCTTTCAATTCTTTTAACTCAGCTGGTGCCATACGATACGGAGGAATAGAAATGGGCTGAGTGCCTGACACCAAATCAATACCGAAATCAATATCTCTGTCGGGTGGCATACCCGGCAGGTCTGCAGGAAATATATCTGAAAAGTCTCGCACTACCGGTACTAAATCAATAATAGGAATATCTGCATCAACATTTCTCACAAAGGCCAAATATGACAAACACCCCTTCCCAACCATACGTTGGGCCTTCAAATAAGAAATTACCCTACTAGGAACAAAATCTAGAGAACCTCTCCATTCAAACTTTGGCAACCCCAGCATCGTCAACGTCACGGTTTTCGCATGACAGTCCAGAATAGCATGACATGGAGATAACAAATCCATACCTAGAATTACATCAAAATTAACCATACCGAGTAATAAAAGATAAACTCTAGTCTCCAGTTCCCCAATAGATACCACACACGACCGATACACACGGTCTACACTAATAATATCGCCCACCAGCATAGATACACGAACAAGTGAAGCTAAGGACTCATGGGGCATATCCACAGCTGGTGCCTCAGCTGGTCCTATCGGCTCAGCTATTTCTAGAATCTTCTCCTGAGCTGGAGCAACTGGAGGTGCTACAGGTTCTACTCCAACTGTTGTACGAGCTACACCTTGACCTCTACCTCGGCCCTGGACTCTACCACGACCCCAGCCTCTCGCGGCCCTAGCCGGTGGCTGACCGTCCAATTCAGTAGTACATGTCCTCACCATTTCTGAGAGAATAGAATAACAGAAATTTAGTTTTCGGAATCAACAACTCGCACGACAGAATACAAGAAAGTGAAATTTTCCTAAGGGTTCGGCTGCCTCTCGAAGATAAGTACAGACGTCTCCGTACCGATATGCAAGACTCTACTAAACCTGCTCATGACTCATGAGACCTAAGTAACCTAGGCTCTGAAACTAACTTGTCACGACCCAAAATCATAACATGTTGTGATGGCGCCTATCTCGATACTAGGCAAGCCGACAACCTCAATAAACCACAATTTCTTTTAAGTTTGAAAATATAATATTTAAACACAATCCACAAGTTTTGCAAATACAAATACAAACACACCCAAAACTATGGTGTCACTAAGTACATGAGCATCTATACATTACTAGTCTGGAAAACGTGGTCTATAATAATCTGAGACCAAATACAATAAACAAAAGGATGGGTAAGGAGAGACAAAGTCTGCGAAACATAGTAGCTACCTCGGAATCTCCGGAAAATTAACTGTGTGCAAGAATCAACACCCATTGTATCCGGGATCACCTGGATCTGCACACGAAGTGCAGGGTGTAGTATGAGTACAACCAACTCAGTAAGTGACAATAATAAATAAAGAACTGAAAGTAGTGACGAGCTTCTCAGTTAATTCAAAATACAGTACTTTCCAACATAAAAGAGTAGGCATGCTCTCAAGTTCAACATTTAAGATTTCACTAAAATTTCATATCAAGTTTGAACGAAACAGAAAATAATGTTTTCCAAAATTTCAAAAACAAATAGTGATATATGACAGCTGAAATGCAGCAAATAATGAAATCAATGCATTTTCTCAGAGTAACAGTCACTCAGTCCTCCCATTCACTCCAACCTCACAGTCACTCTTTCCTCACAATCGCTCATTCCTCACAGTCACTCATCACTCGGCACTCGCACTCAGTAGGTACTTGCACTCACTAGGGGGGTGTACAGACTCCGGAGGGGATCCTTCAGCCCAAGCGCTATATCAAGCCAATCATAGTATAAATCAATAAAAACATGCTGCGGTGTGCAACCCGATCCATAAATATCCTCACAATTAGGCACTCGGCCTCACTTAGTCATCAACCTCTCTAGTCTCTCGGGCTCTCAGAAATCATGATAATCAGCCCAAAATTGATAATATGATGTTTTAATAAATAACAATAGAGATTGAGATATGATATGAAATGAATAAACATGACTGAGTGTGAAATTTCAATTTGAACATATAATTCAACCACAGAAATGACCCCAGTGGGTACCAATAATAACAACATATGTCTAAGCATGATTTTTAATACGAGTCTCAGCTCAATTTTCTCTAACACATAGAGAATGTACGGATATCAACATATAATTCAACTACACAGTTCCATGGAAATTGACCAAGTCACATGTCTTACGGTGCACGCCCACACGCCCGTCACCTAGCATATGCGTCACCTCAAAACCAATCACACAATACATATTCCGGGGTTTCATACCCTCAGGACCAAATTTAAAACTATTACTTACCTCAAGCCGTGTAATTCTTTATTCTGCAATATCTTTTCTCCGTGAATTTTCCTCCAAACGCCTCGAATCTAGCCACAAATAATTTTATTCAGTCAATAAAATTTATTGGAATTAATTCCATAAGAATATACTAATTTTCTAACAAAATCCGAAATTTAGCTCAAAAATCGTCCGTGGGGCCCACATCTAGGAACCTGACAAAAGTTACAAAAATCAAAAAGCCCATTCAACCATGAGTCTAACCATATGAATTTTACCAAAATTCGACCTCAACTCGACCCTCAAATCTTCAAATTAAACCAAGAAGGTTTTCTAAATTTTTCCAACTTAATTCACCCATTAAATGTTAAAAACAACCATGGATTCGGGTAATTTAACCAATATTGTGGTAAGAACACTTACCCCGTTGTTTTCCTTAAAAATCTCCCAAAAATCGCCTCTTCCCGAGCTCCAATCCGTCAAAAATGAAAAATGGGATGAAGTCCCATTTTTAGAGCTTAAACTTTATGTCCAGGCCTCTCTTCTTCACGAACGTGACAGGTCCCTCCCATTCTCGAAGTACAAAATCGTGCTACCCAACATTGCTCTTCTTGAATGCGAGACACTGCTCGCAAACTCGATGCTTTACTGAGCTCTTCATAACGAACGCGAAAGCAAAAACCCATGCCCTCTATTTTTCCCCTTCGCGAATGCGATACCCAATTGCGAACGCGAAGAACAACCCTGCTCCTCTTCGCGAAAGCGAAGAAGGAAACCAGAAAAACACACCAGCAGTCTTCAACCAACATGCCAAGTCCAAATATGATCTGTTAACCTCCCGAAACTCACCCGAGGCCCCCGGGACCTCAACCAAACATACCGTCAAGTCCCATAACATCATACGAACTTAGTCGAACCCTCAAATTACCTCAAACAATGGTAAAACCACAAATCATACCCCAATTCAAGCCTAATGAACTTTAAAATTTTAAGTTTCCACAAACGACACCGGGACCTATCAAATCAAGTCTGATTGACCTTAAAATTTGCACACAAGTCATAAATGACATAACAGACCTATTAGAATTTTCAGAATCGGATTTTGACCCCGATATCAAAAAGTCAATCCCCCGATCAAACTTTTCAAAAATTCGACTTTTGCCATTTCAAGCCTAATTCCACTACGGATCTCCAAATAATTTTTTGGACATCTCCTAAGTCCAAAATTACCATACGGATCTATTGAAATCGTCAGAATTAAATTCTAAGGTCATTTACAGATAAATCAATATCCGACCAACTTTTTCAACTTAAGTTTTTAATTAAGAGACTAAGTATCTCATTTCACTCTGAAATTCTTCCGGACCTGAACCAACTAACCCGGTAAGTCATAAAATAATTGTAAAGCATAAATTGAACAGTAAATAGGAGAATGGGGTTATAATACTCAAAACGACCGGTCGGGTCGTTACACCCTCAAACCTATGTTACATCAAGAAAGAAATTGAAAAAAGATTTGCTATTCTCTGGTGGCGCCTTCATGCTATCAATCTTGAAGGCTAACTGAGGCAGTGCACAACCTAAGTTTGTCAACACCGAGAACTTTGGTCAACATGTCTGACGAGTTCTTTGATCCTGGTATCTTTTGCAGGGAAAGAGTTTCTTCACTTATCAACTCTCGGATATGATGATACCTCAACTGGATATGCTTCGATCTTGCATGAAACACTGGATTCTTGACAAGATGAATTGCACTCTGGCTATCGCTGAAAAGCTTACAATTGTCCTACTCTTTACCTAGCTCTTTAAGAAAATTCTTGAGCCAAATCATCTTTTTTTCAGCTTCTGAGATTGCCATATACTCTGCTTCAGTGGTAGATAGAGCAACACTTTTCTGGAGTCTAGACATCCAGCTAACAGCAGTACCACCCAAGTTGAACATATAGCATATGGTACATTTTCGACTATTCAGATCGCCGCCTAAATTTGCATCAGCAAAACCTTGTAAGATAATATTGCTCCTTTTAAAACAAAGTGCCATACCTAAGGTGCCTTTGAGATTTCGCAATATCCATTTTACACCTCCCCAATGCTCCTTTCCTGGATTTGACATGTATCTACTGACAACTCCAACCGCATGGGCTATGTCAGGTCCAGTGCAAACCATAGCATACATCAAACTTCCTATTGCTGAAGCATATGGAACTTTGGACATGTACTTCCTTTCTTCATCTGTCTTACGTGATTGGTCCTTCGACAGATTAAGATGGCTTCCGAGTGGAGTGCTTCTGGTTTTTGCATCATGAAGACTGAATCTGCTTAGTACCTTATGTATGTACTTTTCTTGAGATAATTTTAAGGTTCCTTCAGACCTATTTCTGCTAATCCTCATCCCAAGCATTTGCTTAGCTGGTCCTAAGTCTTTCATTTCAAACTCCTCCGCCAATTGTTGCTTAACCCTATTGATCTCATTTATGCTAGATCCTGCAATTAGCATATCATCAACGTACAACAGTAAAATGATATAGGATTTATCAAGATTTTTGATATAATAGCAATGGTCCATCTCACATCGTGTGAAACCATTATTATGCATGAATTCATCAAATTTCTTGTATAATTGTCGGGGCGCAAACTCTTATGTAATTTATACACAAGGTTTTCTTTACCAGAAACTTGAAAACCTTCAGGTTGCTTCATGTAGATGTCTTCTTCAAGGTCACCATGCAAGAAAATAGTTTTAACATCTAACTGCTCCAAATGTAAATTTTCTGCAGCTACGATACTTAGCACCAACCTGATAGTAGTTAATTTGACTACAGGAGAGAAGATCTCGGTGTAGTCAACCCCTTCCTTCTACTGGAAGCCTTTTACTACTAATCATGCTTTGTATCTCATCTTACCATCATGCTCTTCCTTGACCCTGTATACCCACTTATTTTGTAATGCCTTTTTTCCTTTTGGTAATTCTGTAAGTATCCATATATTATTCTTTTGAAGAGAATTCATCTCTTCTTTCATGGCTAGCTTCCACTTATCGGAGATTATCACCTGCATTGCTTTAACAAAATGCTCTGGTTCTTCAGCATCAGTCAGAAGTAAATAGTGGAGAGAGAGGGAGAGTTAACCTATCTGGAGCATTCGTGACTCTTTTAGATCTCCTTATTATAGGTTCAGGATTAACTGATCCCGAATTTGATTCAAGTCCTGACTCCAGATCTGGTTCTCCATATGATTCTATCTCTAGTTCTGGTTTTGATTCTGATCAAGATTCAGTTTCTGGTTCGGCATCTTTAATTTCAGATCCATTTGTAGTCTCTCTAGCCACTTCATTTTCTGAGATTTCTTCTAACTCAACTGTTTCAGATGTCTGTCTACTGGTGTTGGTTGGTTCTACTTCAAGCTTGTCTTTATACATCACATTTTCATTAAATGTGACATTCCTGTGTCTTAGGATCTTTCTATTTTGATCGTCCCAAAATCGATAATCAAAATTATCATCACCATAGCCAAGAAAGAAACATTTCTTGGCCTTAGGATCAAGCTTATATCTATTATTAGAGTTTACATGCATATAAGCAACACAATAAAAATATTTCAGATGTGAGATAGTTACCTCATTTCCTGTCCATACCTCCTTAGGAATTTCAAAATCCAGCGGTACAGAGGGTCCCCTGTTTACGAGGTAAGTTGTCGTGTTAACAGCTTCAGCCCAAAAATACTTCGGCAATCCACAATGTATTTTCATACTTCTGGCTCGTTCATTCAGGGTTATGTTCATTCTCTCAGCAATGCCATTTTGTTCCGGTGTTCCAGGAACTGTTTTGATCATTCTGATCCCATTCTCAGAGCAGAATGCTTTAAACTCTTGACTATCATACTCTTCTCCATTGTAGACTTCAGACATTTTAACTTTAGACTTGTCTGATTTTAAATTTCAGCTTTCCATCTTTTAAAGGTAACAAACACATCAGATTTATTTTTCAGAAAATAAACCCATACCTTTCTTGTGGAATCATCAATGAAGGTGACATAATAGCATGAGTCTCCCAGAGAAATTACAGGTGCTGGTCCCCACACAACTGTATGCACTAGTTCCAGCTTCTCTTTCTTTAACGTCCTTCCCACATTTGAGAAACCTAATTCAACATGCTTTAGGTTTGGCAACTTTTCTTTGGATGCCAACAACTTCATTCCCTTCTCACTCATATGCCCGAGCCTCCAGTGCCACAATGTTGTATCACAACCATGATCAACTGTTGCTATAGTATCTCTCTCTATTGTAGTTGCATATAGTGTTCCCTTCTTGAAGCCTCGTGCCACAACCAACTTTCCTTTGGTTATCTTCCACGATCCGTTATCGAATATTGTTGTATATCCTTCACTCTCAAGCTGACCCATAGATATCAGATTTTTCTTGAGGCCAGGAATATGTCGGACATTTTGTAATTTCCATAGCGTGCTTTGTGAAGTCTGTATATGAACTTCACCTTTCCCGACAATGTCCAGAGGTTCGCCGTATGCTAGATAAACTTTCCCAAATTTTCCAACAATATAATTATGCAATAATTCTTTACATGATGTAATGTGAAAGGATGCACCTGAGTCGAGAATCCAAGATTCTACTGGGCTATCTACACAACAAATTAGTGCATCACCGACTGATTCAGCAATTGCATTTGCTGAATTATCATCCTTGTATTGATCACTCTTCTTCTTCTTTGGCTCTCTACAATGACTATTGTAGTGGCCCTTTTTATCGCAATTCCAACACATAATGTCTTTGCAATTTTTGAATTGCCCTCTTCTCCTTGACTTTGATCTGCCACGACCGTGACTTTATCCTCTTTGGCTGTTTCCCCCCCTGCTTTCGGTATTCAAAGAAGATCTTGGGGAATTACTTGATTCTCTCCGGTGAATATATTCGCTTAGAACCAAGTCTCTAATATCATCCAATTTGAGTTTGGTACTTCCCGATGAACCGCTAACTGCAGTTACTGTTGCAGACCAACTCTCCGGTAGAGATGATAGTAGAATCAATGCCCTGACTTCGTCATAGAATGTTATATTAACAGAAGTCAACTGAGTTAATATTACATTAAACTCATTGATATGTTTCGTAACAGATCCATCTTCTGTCATCTTTAAGTTGAACAATCGACGCATCAAATAGACTTTATTTGAAGCAGATGGCTTCTCGTACATATTTGACAATGCCATCATCAGGCCTGCAGTGGTCTTCACGTTAATGATGTTAAACGCCATTGAACTTGTCAATCTTAACCTTCCCTTCTTCCGATGCCATTTTTCACAAAAATATTTATGTGAATAGTGTGTGTGAATAATAACGATGATCAATAGTATCACGCTATTCTTGTGAATAGTACCTGCACTAGTACCGTACTTTTCTACCAGAATTACAATATCTGTGCTCTGATACCAGTTGTTGGGAAACATGTCAGGCTAATAGAAGGGAAAAATATTTAAAAGAGAAAATCAATAAATTACACAGGATAAGACAAAATTTATGTGGTTCGGCAATTTTGCCTACTCCACGGCCACACAAAGAATACCTCTTTATTAATTGAAGAGAGAAAGAAGAACTTGAGGGATGATTTGCAAATGAAAATACATATCCCTTTTATAGGCATTTGAATGCTCTGCCGAGGTAAGAGCTTACATCATAGGAATGCCGATGTAAGCGCTTACATTTTACGAATGTCGATGTAAGCGCATATATTATAAGAATGCCGATATAAGAGCTTACATCATAAGTTTATCTCTTTTGACTTTTCTTTCTTTTATTTTGTCTACTTTTCTTTCTTTCTGTCACGATCCCAAATTTCCCCTCCATAGGATGTCTTGATGGCATCTAGTCTCTAAGACTAGGTAAGCCTATCAATGCAGAATAACAATAGGAATCTGAAATAAATAAATTTGCAAATTCACATAATTTTAACTCCCAAAACTCGGTAGAAACAATTCACAAGCTTCTAAAAAATTATCTTCAATGCCTTTATACATCCAGGTCTAAAGAAAATAAGGAAACAACATAATAAGTATAGGAGGGGACTCTGGAGTCTGTGAACGCTGGCAGATATACATTGAAGTCTCCTCATACGGCTAATTCATGGATGCCTGATTTGATAAGATGTACCTGGATCTGCACAAAAAGATATGCAGAAGCGTAGTATGAGTACACCGCATCGGTACCCAGTAAGTGCCAAGGCTAACCCTGGAATAATAAAAGACATGGTGAAATGTTTAACAATATAATAACAATAAATAACAATGGAAATGAATTAAGTAATTAGTATGTCACCATTAAATTATACAGAATAAGGGCAAATAATACCTCGCGGAAAGAAAATAAAAAGTTACAACTTTAAGAAAAATCACGACAATAATCAAAGGCAAATGCAGCCATAAAGAAATATCAACAAGGGCACTCCTGAGGCACGACTTCGTAGTCCCAAATCGTAAATAAATTCACAATATCTCATTTTCTTATATCACCGCGGGAGCCTTTCACATTTACTTTTAAAGAAAATATTTTTCCCGAAATAGCATCCCGCGTTTTAGCCACCCTTATCACACCGCATGACTTCTAGTAGTTCCCCTACTAGCCACGCGTATTAAGCCACCCTTATCTCACTGCATGCGTTTCAATACCCAAACATTATATCACCGCATGCGTATCAATATAATAATATATCACAATTTGCACCTCAAGTGCCCAAATTTATCAACTTGCCAAAATAAATCAACAACAATATTTTTTCACAATAAAGAGCTCACGACTCATGCCAAAATAAATCAACAACAATATTTTCCATAATAAAGAGCTAACAGCTCCATCACAATGAGTACAAAAATCTCACAAAATATTCAACAAAAATAATATTTTACAAATTTAACACCTTGTCTAAATATCAAATTTTTAATTGTAAAATACTTCGTTTTTAATAATATTTAAATTAAGAAATCCATCCTTCAAGTAATGCATAGAACAAAAAAAAATAGAGTTTCAACTAAACAGGTAAAACACTTAGCAGGATCAGGTCAGGCAAATTTAAAATACGAAAATATATTAATGATGATGAATATAACAGAATAAAATAATTTAATTAATATGCAACAGTGCTCTGCACAATTTAAATACATAATCTTCCACATTTATCCCGTGTACACCCTCGTCACCTCGTGTACACGACTTTCAACACATCAACATTTTCATATCAATAACAATCCTAAGGGGAATTTCCCCCCACACAAGGTTAGACAAGTCACTTGCCTCAAACCAAGTAAAACTCTACTCCAAAATGTCTTTACCTCTCAAATCGGTCGCCAAACGTCCCGAATCTAGCCACAAGCAGTACAATACAATCAATATAGGCTAAAGGAATCAATTCCACAAGAAAATATTAAATTATAGCCAAACCCGCCCCTCGGGCCCACGTCTCGAAATCCGACAAAAGTCACAAAACCCAAAAGTCCATTCACTCACGAGTCTAACCATACCAAATTAACTCAAATCCGATAACAAAATCCCATTCAAAACCTCAATATTCTAGCCCAAAAACTCTTCCTTATCTTCCCCAAATTTCCATCTCAAAACACTAATTAAATGATGAAAACAATGATATATTGGTGTATATTGACTAAATCCGAGTTAGAATCACTTACCCCGATGTTTTTCCTTGAAAAATCTCTCAAAATCGCCTCTCCTCAAGCTCCAATTTGTCAAAAATGGAAAAATAGGACGAAGCCCCTTTTTTATAACTTAAAGTTTCTGTCCAGGCGCTGCCCTCGATTTTTTACCTCGATTTTTGACCTTGATTCTGACCTCGATTTTTGACAGATGAAGGAAAAAACCAGATCAGCCAAAAACCAGCAAACTCAACTTCAGTAGTCTCCCAACTTCAATTCTTAATCCGTTAACCATCTGAAACTCGCCCGAGGCCCTCGGGACCTTAACCAAATATACCAACAAGTCCAAAAATATCATACGAACTTAGTTGACCCACTTGCCAGCCTTAGCCTAAAACCATGAATCATACTCTAATTCAAGCTTAATGAAACAAAAAAAATTCAACTTCTACATTCGACGCCGAAACCTAACAAATCAAGTCTGATTGACCTAAAGTTTTGCACAAAAGTCATAAATAATATAACAGAGCTATAAAAAAATTCAAAACTGGATTTCGACCCCGATATCAAAAAGTCAACTCCCCGGTCAAACTTTTCAAAAATTCAACTTTCGCCATTTCAAGCCTAATTCCACTACGGACTTCCAAATACTTTTCCGGACACGCTCCTAAGTCTAGAATCACCATACAGAGTTATTGAAATCATCAAAATTCTATTCCGGAGTCGTTTTCACATAAGTCAATATTCGGTCAACCTTTTCAACTTAAGCTTTCAACCTTGAGACTAAGTGTCTCAATTCATTCTGAAATCTCTCCGGATCCGAACTGACTACCCTGGAAAGTCATATAACAATTATAAAAGCACAGAATGAACAATAAATAGGGGAACGAGGCTACATTTTTTTTTAAAACGACTGGTCGGGTCATTACATCCTCCCCCTCTTAAACAAACGTTCATCCTCGAACGAGTTTAGAATTATACCTGAAGTGGTGAAAAGATGAGGATAACAGCTGCGCATATCATGCTCGGTCTTCCAAGTTGCCTCTCTTGACCGGATGACCCCTACACTGTACTTTTATTGAGGCGATGCTCTTCGATCTCAACTTTCTAACCTGTCTGTCCAAAATCGTCATTGGTTCCTCGACATAAGATAGATCATCATCTAATTGGACTGAGCTGAAGTCTAACACATGAGATGGATCGTCGTGATACTTCCGGAGCATGGAAACATGGAACACTGGATGAACTGCAGAGAGACTAGGTGGTAGTGTAAGTCTGTAAGCCACCTCTCCAACTCTCTCAAGAATCTCAAAAGATTCGACATACCTCGGACTCAACTTGCCCTTCTTTCCGAACCTCATAACACCCTTCATAGTTAAAACCTAGAGCAAGACCCGTTCGCCAACCATGAATGCAACATCACGAACCTTCCGATCCGCATAACTCTTTTATCTAGATTGAGCTGTACGAAGCCAATCCTGAATCAATTTAACCTTTTCCAAAGCATCTTGAGCCAAGTCCGTACCCAATAGTCTAGCTTTGCTCGGCTCGAACCAACCCACTGGAGACCGGCACCGCCTACCATATAAGACCTCATATGGAGCCATATGAATACTCGAATGGTAGATGTTGTTGTAGGCACACTCTGCAAGTGGTAAGAATTTGTCCCAAGCACCCCCAAAATCTATCACACACGCACGAAGTATATCCTCCAATATCTGGATAGTGCGCTCTAACTGTCCGTCCGTCTGAGGGTGAAGTGTTGTACTCAACTCTACCCGAGTACCCAACTCACATTGTACGGCTCTCCAGAACTGTGATGTAAATTGCATATCCCGGTCAGAGATGATAGATACCGGTACGCCATGAAGCCTAACAATCTCGCGAATGTAAACCTGAGCCAGCTACTCCGAAGAGTAAGTAGTAACCACAGGAATAAAATGAGCTGACTTGGTCAATCTATCCACAATCACCCAAACTGCATCGAACTTCCTTTGAGTCCGTGGGAGCCCAACAATGAAATTCATAGTGATCCGCTCCCATTTCCATTCAGGGATCTCTAACTTTTGAAGCAATCCACCCGGTCGTTGATGCTCATACTTCACCTACTGGCAATTTAGGCACCGAGCTACATATTCCACTATGTTTTTCTTCATCCTCCTCCACTAATAGTGCTGTCTCAAGTCTTGATACATCTTTGCAGAACCCGGATGAATGGAGTACCACGAACTGTGAGCCTCCTGGAGAATCAACTCACGCAAGCCATCTATATTGGGTACACATAGCCTGCCCTGCATCCGTAATACACCGTCATCTCCAATAGTGACTTCATTGGCATCACCGTGCTGAACTATATCCTTGAGGACAAGCAGATGGGGGTCATCATACTGACGCTGCCTGATACGATCATAAAGAGAAGACTGAGAAACCACACAAGCCAAAACTCAACTCGGTTTGGAAATATACAATTTGACAAACTGGTTGGCCAAGGCCTGAACATCCAAGGCAAAATGCCTTTATGCTACTGGTAAGTATGCTAAGCTGCCCAAACTCTCCGCCTTAAGACTCAATGCATAGGCCACCACATTGGCCTTTCCAGGATGATAGACAATGAATATCATAATCCTTAAGCAACTCCAACCACCTCCACTGCCGCAAATTAAGATCATTCTGTTTAAACAGATGTTGTAGACTCTGGTGATCGATGTAGACCTCACAATGGACACCGTACATATAATGCCGCCAAATCTTCAAGGAATGAACAATAGCTGCTAACTCAAGATCGTGGATAGGATAATTCTTCTCATGTACCTTTAACTATCTGGACGCATAGGAAATCACCCTACCATCTTGCATCAACACTGCGCCGAGACCAATGCGTGACGTATCACAATACACAGGATAAGACCCTGAACCTGTAGGCAATACCAATACTGGGGCTATAGTCAAAGCTGTCTTGAGCTTTTGAAAGCTCTCCTCACATTCCTCCGTCCACCTGAACGGAGCACCCTTTTAGGTCAATTTGGTCATAGGTGCAGCAATAGAAGAGAAACACTCTACAAATCGGCGATAGTACCCTGCCAAACCAAGGAAACTACGGATCTCCGTAGTTGAGGACGGTCTGGACCAACTTTGCATTGCTTCAATCTTCTTCGAATCTACCTTGATCCCCTCGCATGAAACTATATGACCCAAAAATCCCATTGAATCAAGCCAGAATTCACACTTTGAAAATTTTGCATATAATTTCTTTTTTCTTAAAGTTTGAAGCACAGTCCTCAGGTGCTGCTCATGATCTTCCCGACTCTGGGAATACACCAGAATATCATTAATAAACACAATGACGAAATAATCAAGATAGGGCTGAAATACACTATTCATTAAGTGCATAAATGATGTTGGGGCGTTGGTCAGCCCAAATGACATTACAAGAAACTCATAATGACCATACCGAGTCCTGAAGGCAGTATTTGTAATATCTGGTTCTCGAATCTTCAACTGATGATATCCTGACCACAAATCAATTTTTGTGAACACTCTGGAACACTGAAGCTGATCAAATAGGTCATCAATACGAGGCAATGGGTACCTGTTCTTCACTGTAACCTTGTTCAACTAGCGGTAATCAATACATATCCGCAAAGAACCATCTTTCTTTTTCACAAATAAGACAGGAGCACCCCAAAGTGACACGCTGGCCGAATAAAACCTTTATCAAGCAGCTCCTGTAACTGATCTTTTAATTCGTTCAATTCTGCTGGGGCCATACGATATGGTGGAATAGAAATGGGCTGAGTGCCCGGTAACAAATCAATGTCAAAGTCAATATCCCTGTAGGGTGGCATACCCAAAAGATCCGCTGGAAATACATCAGGAAAATCCCTTACTACAAGAGCTGACTCCACGGTAGGAGTATCAACACTAATATCTCTCACATAGGCCAGATACGTATCACACCCCTTCTCAACCATTCGTTGAGCCTTAAGGAATGAAACAACCCTGCTAGGAATATAATCCAAGGTACCTCTCCACTGTAACCACGGTAGACCTGGCATAGCCAATGTCACCATCTTGGCGTAACAATCAAGGATAGCGTGATAGGGCGACAACCAGTCCATGCCCAAAATAATATCGAAATCCACCATACTGAGCAATAATAAATCAGCTCTGGTCTCAAAACCACTGATAACAATTAAACACGACCGATACTCGTGGTCCACAATAATAGATTCACCCAGGGGTGTAGATACATAAACAGAAGAACACAAAGAATCATGGGATATGCCCAAATACGGGGCAAAATAAGATGACACATAAGAATAAGTGGAGCCTGGATCAAATAAGATTGATGCATCTCTATGACAGACCAGAATAATACATGTGATAACAGAAACAGATGCAACGGCCTCTGTTCTAGCAGGAAGGGCATAATATCTGGCCTAGCCTCCCCCTCTAGGGCGACCTCTACTTGTCCGACCTCTACCTCTAGCTGGATGTGCAGGTGGAGTGGCAACTGGTGCAGTGATCATGGCCTGAAAAGCCTGAGGGCCCTGTGGAATGGGTGGGGCTTGAGAAATCCGTGGAGGTGCACTCCTCCTAAGTATGGGGCAATCTCTCATGATATGATGAGTGTCACCACACTCAAAATAAGCCATCGGAGGATGTGGCTACTAGGACTGGCTCGGGCCTAATCGACTAGACTGTCCGCTGAAGGCACCCCGTGCAGGAGGTACAGTAGAGACTGGCGGTGCATAATAGGGAACCTGAGGTCTTTAAGTAGCTGGAATACCACTAGAAGCTGGAAGTGCTAAATGAATAGGACGGCTCACATATCCTCTACTATGAAGGGCTGCAGCTGGGGCACGAGAATTGTTATATGTGCCAGAATCTCGGGGTCTCTTAGTGTCACGACCCAAACCGCAGGGCCGCAACAAGCACCCGGTGCCTTACTCAACCGAGTACCAATGTAACATATCTTTCTTATCATACAATCATTGGTAAATGGGCCAGAAGGGGAGTCATGATAACCAGAATAAAACAAAAGAAAATACTCGACATAGGACGACCCAACATGTAATATAAACTTATACCTGTGACCTACGGGCCTATAAAGCCGACATGATCATTTTTATACTCAAAACATAGGCCGCCAAGGCCATACAAGTATCCATATGCATGACATCTGTCTACAAGCCTCTAAAAGTACATAAATATCATAAAGGTCGGGATAGAGCCTTGCCATACTAATCAATACATGTCTAAATCATACTGACCAAATAGGCAACTCCGGAGTAAGTGGAGTGCACAAACACCTTCCGTTGAGCTGATAGACTACTAGGAGAACTCTCAACCTGTCTATCGAGACCTATGAGCATGAAACACAGGGTCCCCAGGCAAAAGGGATGTCAGTACAAATAAAGTACCGAGTATGTAAGGCATGACAGTAGTATATAAAAGACATGACAGAAACATAGAGTAAGAACTCAACCTGTAATTCTGAATAGCTCTATGAATCATGAAAAAATTATAATGTCATGCATGTGCATATAAAGGTCATACCATGCATAGGTATATGCGTACATAACATCATCAAGCCTCTGAGGGTATCCCATCATATCATCTAAGTCACTGTGGGTGAAATCATCAACGTATACCAGCTGATCAGGTGGTGGTGTGTATATAACGCCATAACCTTTTTCCATATCCCATATATATATATAATATACGCGTATATAATGCCATCTGGTCATGGGTCAATGTACATGTATAAATGAATGCAATGCATAATGAAGTAAGTCAGTAAGATCTCGCGGAATGTTATAAGATCAATATGCCTTCGTTTAATATCATGAAATAAACTTTATCAACTTACGTATTTTCTGAGACCCATGAACAGACGATAGAATAATAGGACACATGGAGAATCAAGAACATAGGCAGCCCTAGTACTTCTAAGAATAAAATCATTTGTGAAAGTTGCGTGCTTGCTCGTTTCGTTGCATCATATGGATCATGCCAAAAGGAAAGAAGGGATAGCCTTAACATACCTTTGCAATCTTCTCTCCAATCGTCAACCAAGCTCAATATGATCTTCTTACGTCTACAATGAGTAACCCGACTTCGCCGTCATCATATAAGAATTATAACTCTCATATTTCAAAACCAATATTCTACAAGAAAACGGACAACACCTCCCATGTTTTTACTACATCCTATAAGTTACAAAAAGTCACCAAACAACCCAAACAACAACAATATAATTCACAATAAGCTCTCTGATTACTTCAATAACCATTTTGAGCGGCAAGCTCAATTTACAATTAACAAAAAATATAATTTAATCCAATTCATTTTCCATGAATCTGCCTACAACTTGTATAACATCATACTTATGCTTACCATATCATTTTCATCCCAAAACATCATAAGAATAATCTTCAAAATTAGTCCACACGCCTAGCACCTTAACCTTTATCGTCAACC
Source organism: Nicotiana tomentosiformis (assembly GCF_000390325.3). NCBI lineage: Eukaryota > Viridiplantae > Streptophyta > Magnoliopsida > Solanales > Solanaceae > Nicotiana > Nicotiana tomentosiformis. Next base: position 74,987,538 of record NC_090813.1, read on the forward strand.
TCTTATTTTTAATGTTATTTTCTTCAATCCACTGAATTAGCACATAGATAAGCTTAACAACATCAGCCACAACATAATCAAACTATTTATAACAATTTTCAGCCACAACCAACCATATATATAGCCTCAACACAGCCCACAAAAAAAAAGATAACGATTCCTTATGCCTTGTCAATTACTATCTTGAAAATTTTAACTTAAACAACACATGATTAACCTTAAGCACAACCAAGAACATGATTTACATACCTTAGGCAGTAGATACTGTCACGACCCAAATTCCCACCACAGGCGTCGTGATGGCACCTAGTCTCTAAGACTAGGTAAGTCGATTTCTATTATATTTTGAAGCCATTTTTTTTTGAATTAAAATCTAACAGCGGAAATAATTACAATACATAACCTCCCAAGACTGGTAGTACTGAGTCACGAACTCTTACTGAATACATGGAATGATCACGAGGACCGAATATATAATACTGTTTTATTACAAATTAACAGTACAATGAAATGAAAAGACTCTAAGGGACTGTGACGGCCAAACAGCTATACCTTAAATCCTTATGATCGCGCTTTAACTCTGCTCAAGTCCGATATCTTCAATACCTGGCTCTGCACAAAAATGTGCAGAAGTGTAATATGAGTACGCCACGGTCGGTACCCAGTAAGTATCAAGACTAACCTCAATGGAGTAGAGACGAGGTACAGTCAAGACACTCACTAGTCTAATAACATGTGCAATATAATATATAAAATAATAGGAAACAAATAACAATAGGACAACATGGAACAACCAGTGATATGCACAGCAGACAACAAAAATACCATTAATATCACTCAACAATTAATAAACACAAGTACACCCAATTAAATCAAGTCCTTCAAATAAATGTCTTTCACATATAATTCTTTCAGATAACTCTCTTTCAATTATAATTTTCTCTAATAATTATTTTTTAAAATATATTCTTTCAATAAATCTTTTCAAATATAATTTCCTCAAATAAATATCTTTCAAATAAAATTCTTTCATATAATACTTTCTAAGTAAAAATCCTTCCAAATAAATATTTTGAATATAATTCTTTCAATTAAAAAGTCACGATGTGACACCTCATTTCATAATCATAAAAATACGGGTCTCAGCCCATTTTCATATTTTTCGTAAACACGGTTCTCAGCCCATTTTCCTATTTCCACGGCCAATAATTAAATCATCATATTTCTCCGGCACCTCGTGCCCTCATTTCATATCACAACTGCACGGACAATTCACGTGCCAATTATCATTATCATTTCATCACAGCACCTCGTGCCCACATTTCATATCACAACTGCACGGACAATTCACGTGCCAAATATTTACATTATTTACTCACGGCACCTCGTGCCCACATTTTACTTTATAATCCGCATGGCAATAGCCATAGACTCTCAATATCAACATAAATCAGATTGCTATCAATTTACCAACAACAAGACAAGTTGCACAAGGTATAGAAATAAACACAAGAAAATCACAACATCACATGAAAATTATCAACACCACAACCCCACATCATCACATATCGTCCTTGATAATAGCCACCCTTATCGCTCTTATTGCCACCCTTATCACTCCTATAGCCACCCTTATCGCTGCACCCAGACAATATCAATAGCCATCCTTATCGCTCATATTGCCACTCTTATCGCTCCTATAGCCACCCTTATCGCTCCGCCCAGACAATATTCCAACAAACATAACAACAGTGAAATGCCACCTTTATACCCACATAGTATCAACGGTGAAATGCCACCCTTATCTCCCCAAAAGAGTAACTCACACAACACAACAATTTACACGGAAAATTAACATGACAATATAATAAAATCAATTCATATCACAATTTGCCCAATGGCCACAACCAAATTCCAAAGATATAACAAAATCAATTAATTTCACAACAAATAGCCCAAGGCTCCACACAATGTATATAATACCCAAAGACAATCAATTAAGATAGAAATTATTCAACATAAAGCAAAACCTTCATTAATGCAAATTTATAATTATATTAACACTTATTCTTAAGCTCGCTTAAATTAATTATTTGCATAAGAAGATTCATATTGGAATTAATTTCCAAGAAATATTAAACCAACAATTCTCACGAAATTTCATAAATATTTAAAGTAACAATCACATCAAATTATCATATAAAAACAAATTCAACAATAAGGATTTAGGCATGGCAAACAGATGATTTAATAATTTTCCACAATTTCCCAATTTACTACGCAATAATGCCTAAGACTTTATTTTAATAAATTTTGCACGTATAAGCCCGAGTACGTACTTGTCACCTCGCGTACACGGCTTTTCACATTTCACAAATGGCACATAAGAGTCAATGCCTAAGGGGTAATTCCCCCACTCGAGGTTAAGCAAGACACTTACCTTTTTGAAGTTGGGCCGATATTCCAAAATAGCCTTCTTGCTTGAATTAGCCTTCGAACAGCTCAAATCTATCCAAATTAATTGTATAACTTCATTAAAATTCATCGGAAACAATTTCGGATAATAATACGTCGACTTAAAATTTTATTCCAAAAGGTCAACAAAAGTCAACGCGGGGCTCGCCTCTCGGAACCCGACATAATTTTCATGAAACCCGAACACCAATTCTGATACGAATTTAACCATACCAATTTTATTGAATTCCAATAACAACTCGACCTCCAAATCTTAAATTTTCATTTGGAAGATTTTGTAAAAATCTTGATTTCTTCCATTTAAATCTGAGCTAAATGATGAATATAATCATAGATTCATGAAGTCCTCCAGAATCGCCCAAATTCGAGCTCCAAAAATTCTAAAATGAAATGCCAAAAATGACCAAGTTCAATCCTTATGTTTCTGCCCAGTTTTGCACCTGCGGACCATTTTATCGCATCTGCGAGCTCGCTTTTGCGAGCAAATTCTCGCTTCTGAGAATGTCCACTGACCACTACCATCTCGCACCTGCGAAAAAGTTCCGCTTCTACATCCTCGCATGTGCTGGAAAATGTTTGCACCTACGACCACTGCCCATGTCTGCTCCTTTCGCTTCTGCGACCTCAATCTCGCATTTGCAATTGCGCAGGTGCGGAAGGCTGTCCGCATCTGCGACCTTTGCCCAGTCCTGCCCAGGCCGCATCTGCGATGAAATCCTCACTTCTGTGAGGTCGCACCTGCGCCCAAATTTCCGCAGATGCGAATCCAACAACTACTGCCATTTTCCAGCAGCTTCTTCTAAGTCCGAATTGCTCCGTTAACCTTCCGAAATCCACCCGAGGCCCCCGAGACCTCAACCAATTATACCAACATGTCCCAAAATATAATACGAACTTAGTCAAGGCTTCAAACCACATCAAACAATGCCGGAATTATGAATCGCGCATCGAATCGAATTATAAGTTTTCAAATCTTTCAACTTCTATATATTGCGCCAAAACGTATCAAATCAATCCGGAATGACTTCAAATTTTGCACACAAGTCATAATTGACGTAAGGGAGCTATTCCCATTTCCGAAATCGAAATCCGACCTCGTTATCAAAAAATCACCCTTCGGTCGAACTTTTCCAAAAATCTTATATTTTCCAACTTTCGCCAAAATACGTCGAATTGTCCTATGGACTTCCAAATCCAAATCCGAACATATGCCTAAGTCCGAAATCATAATACGAAGCTATTGCAACCATCAAAATTCCATTCCAGGATCGTTTGCTCAAAAGTCAACTCCCCGGTCAACTCTTTCCATTTAAGCTTCAAAATGAGAATTTTTCTTTAAATTAAATTCCGAATCTTCCGAAAACCAAACTCGACCACACACGCGGGTCATAATACATATTGCGAAGCTTATCGAAACCTTAAGTCACTGAACGAGGCATAATTTCTTAAAATGACAAGTCGAGTCGTTACAGATACAACTTGAAATTTCAGCCGTAACAATATATATATAGCCTTAAAACAACCCAACAAAAGATAACAATAACTCTTCCCCTTTCAAGTGTTATCTTGTAATCTTCATCCAATAACTTAACCAACACATAGATAATATTAATCCCAAGAAATAGAGTGTTATACATACCTTAAAGAATCTGGAAAAACTCGAACCAAAGCTTCCCTTATCTTACAACCACCCTTAATCACATCACGACACCATAGAGACTCTCTTCTTCACTTAGGCTAACTTTTGATGTTTGATTATGGTGTATTCCTTTGGAATTTGTTTGGAGCCTTTGGGGAAATGTTTGGGAGGGTTTGGAGAGTGTGAGTTTGGAAGGAAGATGAAAAATGAGCAAAGCTCATTCCAAAAACGAGATAAGAATAAGTGAAGATCGGACCCCGACCAAGTGGGTCCCATAGGGGCCTCCTGCGCAGTCTCGCAAAAATGCAAATATCTCTCTACACCAATGTCATATTGATGAACGGTTTGCAGCGTTAGAAACTAGACACATGAGGCTTTAATTACATATAAAGATCTACCTGTAACTCTCAATATATTGGGAGAAAAAGTCCTCGCAACATGTCCTATAAACCTACCAGTTTCTCCGAAGTGCGGCGACGTGACTTGGCGACCCTATTTAAAAATTCATATTTCTCTACCCCGATATCGTATGAATAAATGGTTTGGACCGTTGTAAACTAGGTTCAAGTACCTTCATTTTGGTATGATATATGTCCTAAAATGACATCATAAAGCTTACGAATTAATTTCTCAAAATGGCTCGTTACAAAGCAAATCTTAGCTCAATCTTTCCGTAACTTAAATCCAACTTTTCTAAACTTTATATATCATATCCAAACATCATATATAGTCATATAATGACTTTAAACTCATTTAAATCATGATTAACAAGTCTCATATTCATCTCAACTTACTTAAGACTTCGGTAAACCTTTCTTATCCTTGTAGAAGGATTTCGTCCTTTTTGAGTTTACATAAGATAATCCTATAATAACAATGACGTCTGAAGTACGGGGTGTAACAACATGTCCCCTTAGAAATAGTTGTCCCCAAATTATAACTCTTAAAGGCTTGCGAAAATGGGACGTAACATCATTAAATCACTTTATATACTTTCAAAGAGGATCTCATTTTCAAGCTTACATCAATTGACCTACGACGTACTTTCATGTACAAAAACATGGGATGTAACATCATTACCCCCTTTGGAACATTCGTCCTCGAATGTTGACGGATGCACTTATCATTGTCATAACTTATGGCTCTTATGAATACTTTAATATTGTCCTTTTCCATCTAGGCAACTGTTCTATGAATAAATCCAAAGGCCAGGGCATTCCCCTCTTTAGGACTCTTTCTCACGCCACGACTCGTGGTCAGAATTCTTCCAATCTCTTAACTATTGCTACCTTCTATCATGCAGTCTGTACGACTTTGTCCTTTTATGTGCGCCTATGTGACTCTTCTCTCATTTTCCTCCAGCTTTTAGCCAATCTCTAGGCCTCACTTTGTGAACATATATAGGACTACGACAAGCTATCCTTCTGGGCATCTATAGGTATACTGAAGTTCTTCGCTTGGTACTTTTTTGAATGTACCACTATTGCTATATTTTGTTTTCTAGCCTTGGTTATCTATTCTTATGGCTTTAGTGCATCTAGGTAGGTCATACCGTACTATAACACTTACTCCGGTTAATTATTACCGAGGTCTGCTACCCAACTTCAGGTTACTCTCTCACTGCTTATCCCATATGTATAAATCTAAGTCCTTTAATGCTCTCTTATTATTGTTCATCTAAAGAATGACATCATAACTTCCTTTTATACTTTGGAGTTTTTATCCATCTATTGTTGATTCACCTTAATGTTGATCTATATCTTCCACTGATAAATTGAGACCTCTTACGTAATAGATTGTTACTAGGGCTCACGTCTCATCGAGGAAGATCTGAAGTAATTTTCCTGATCCACCTAGGGGTGATACTATACTTCAATAACCGTGTTTCATAGCTTGCCCGCATGATTCATCATATATGGGTATTCTAATCCCATGCAATTCATTAAATCCCTATTATTAAAATCATTACTCATTAAAAAGCCTAAACATCATCCTCTTATCTATCACCATTACACCCTTATTCTACTACCAGGGCAACATTTCATCTCTTCTAATTGCTCCTAGTCTTAGACTCCTCCGAGTCAACTTAAGCTATACTGAGCTTTCTATAACTTACAGAAACCATCAACTCTCTTATTTTGGTGGGCTTAATCCCAGGCCTTACCTATTCTTGTCACTTTCTCACTCATCTTTACTTATCCTTACTCCTATCTGCCTAAACCCTTGTCGTTCTACGATACTTTAGATTGCGACCTACACATATCTATTCATACTACTCTCAACCTTCCTTTAACTTGCTAGAACCATAGATTTCCTTTCGCGCCTTCTCAATTACCTTTAAATGTAAGCAATTACTTTTTCTGGTCGTTCTGCCACTTGTTGCATGAATATTTAGCTTATCATGTTGTCCACGAATACTGGAATTTCCTATAACTCATATGATCTCAAATATCACCTTTTGATTTTTTTGTTCTTCCCGTTCATTAGCCATGATATGTGCCACTTTCTTATAAAGTACAAACAATGTTGTAGTGATACTGTTGTTACAAGACCATTTCTTCTTTATATCACTGTGCTTAAGTTGAAGCCTTCTTCCTTATTTCCTCAGCTAATCTTTTGGGGTAGTACATAGTGGAGACCCTCTGACTCCTATAAAGCTACAAGCTTATTACATCGCATACCCGAAGGAATCTTTGATGTTCTTACTCGCCTATAATTATCCTTAGTTACATACCTCCACGCCCTTGTGCTCGTAGGGTTGCTTCTGAACTGAAATTTTGAATGTCTCCCCAGTGGCACTCTCTTTTATTTCTGGAACACTTATACAGTACCTTTAACTACCCTAACTCCAATCTGAATTTTTTTTCAACAATTACGATCTCGTATCTGCGAGACTGGATGCCCTATGCTGGGGTTCATTATGTTTATCTTGCACAATCTGTTGATTTATTTGTATCCTCTTGTCTAGCCATAACTAGACTCTTCCTGAATCCACTACAGACTACTCGTTGGTCCATTCTCATATCTATATTCTGCGTAACCCCTTTTGGGTTATGTCCTTTGTCTTAATTTACCTCTTGTACTGACTCCTTATGTATCGAGTGTTCATTCCCACTTATTTATCAGTATCATCTGACGCGGAACACTTACTGCCTCTCCTCGGCATCATGCTTGCATAATGTTCTGGAGTCGTATCATATATGTAGGATCTGAATAAATGCAATCTCATTCTTTTCACCTTTTTACCGCATTTTTTCTTTACTATTCCATAGTTACCTCTTCAGCTTTGGCATCTTTTCACATATTTACTGACATCTTACCCGCCTTGCGGTAACCCTTATGTACCAAGTATAACTAAAGTTCTTAGGCACGAGGGTGACACTTAGTGCAATTGGCACACTTAGTCCCTTAAGCTTAACTCTTCTCACTGTGCATGCTTTAGAGAAGCTTCTTCCTGAATGAACTTTAAAGGTTATTTTTCTGTTGTCCATTCTATTATCGCCGGAACATGATCTTTAAAATTCTCACGATACCGACTATTATAACATCCTTCGGTCCCTTATTCATGTTCAGTTTATCTTGTTCACCAGCCCATACTGATTTGTTTTACTCTAGGGGTATAACATTTCCTTCTGCTAATCACGTTGGAGTCCCTAACTCGTTTCTCGAAATGGGGATATGACTTTATGGCTTATACTCTTTTATTATTTCAAGGCATGTCTCCTCTTGTCTTTTCCTTCACTTGACTATAGACTCCATCATCGTGTCATATTTTGATTTACCGTTATCACCCACATATCACATCTTACTCATGATGCTTCATTTACTCTCTTCTTATTCTCCGGATAATATTTTTGTCTATCACTTTATTCTGAAAACTTCAACAAAATATTCTTTTACTTTTAGCTCCCTTGCTTCACCTTACTGGCTCTTTGGAATGCCTAACATTCGCCTTTTTATATACTCGGGGCTGGAGTCATACTAAGGTAAATATTTATCCCTTCTAGGATTCCACTGCCTATCTTCTAAAATGTCTGAAAATTCTAGTATTCATATCTGACTGTACTATTCTAGAGTTCACCATCTGGGTGTCTCACAAGGAGATCTATTACCACATTTGTACTATCTTCGGAAATGTTAGCTAATAATAACAATCCATCCACCATTTTTGGGTTACTCTAACCCCAGCTGGATCCCGATATCCTATCCTTCTCTTAAACTATATATGTTGGCTCCCATAGGGCATAATTAAGATGAGTGTGGCCAATTGTATATAACTCTATTACTGTTGAAAGTAACTCATAATGCTTGTATTTCTCTGTCTGAATTGCAAATAGTGATAATCTTTATTAACTAGGTACCTCGTGCCCTTTTTCATCTTGCTTATTTTACTTGCCGAAACTTGTATCTACCTTCTGTTTCTCTTATTTATTTTTACCATATAGGTGGATAGATATTCTTGCCTTAGGTCTTCTTATCAAGAAGCTTACATATCTTAGTACACACATGATCTGCTGAAGAACTCACATTTACTCATCATAAGCATGATGCAAAATCGAGTTCCTCTGACTCAACTCTTCCACAGCCACATTCAATCTCTTACCAACTGTATTTCAGGATGTAGGTATCGTTGTATTACGAATAAAATAAAATTTAGGAGTTTGAATTCTTACAACTGAGCTCTACCACACGATCTAGAGTAAGAAAAAGAGTGACAGTCCTAAATGACAGTCCGTAGCCTCCAGCTTATAAGTGTGGTGCATAACACACCCATAAATAAGACTCTACTAGACATGACTTGTAGACTCTCTAGGATAGAACTGCTCTGATACCACTTTTGTCGCGACCCAAACCACAGGGCCGCGACAGGCACCCGGTGCCTTACTCAACTGAGTACCAATGTAACATATTTTTCTTATCATACAATCATGGGTAAATGGGCCAGAAGGGGCGTCATGATATAACCAGAATAAAACAAAAGAAAATACTTGACATAGGACGACCCAACCTGTAATACAAACTAATACATGTGACATACGGGCCTATAAGGCTAACATGATCATTTGTATACTCAAAACATAGGCCGCCAAGGCCATACAAGTATCTATATACATGACATCTGTCTACAAGCCTCTAAGAGTACATAAATGCCATAAAGGTCGGGACAGAGCCCCGCCATACTAATCAATATATGTCTAAATCATACTGACCAAATAGGCAACTCCGGAGCAAGTGGAGTGCACAAACACCTTCCGTTGAGCTGATAGCCTACTAGGAGAAATCTCAACCTATCTATCGGGACCTGCGGGCATAAAACACAGCGTCCCCAGGCAAAAGGGATATCAGTACAAATAAAGTACCGAGTATGTAAAGTATGACAATAGTATATAAAAGACATAAAAGAAACATGGAGTAAAGAACTCAACCTGTAATTCTGAATAGCTCTATGAATCATGAAAAAATTATAATGCCATGCATGTGGGTATAAATGTCATACCATGCATAGGTATCTGCGTACATAACATCATCAAGCCTCTGAGGGCATCCCATCATATCATCTCAGCCACTGTGGGCGAAATCATCAACGTATACCAGCTGATCAGGTGGTGGTGCATATATAACACCATAACTCTTTTCCATATCCCATATACATATAATATACGTGTATATAACGCCATCTGATCATGGGTCAATGTACATGTATAAATGAATACAATGCATAATGAAGTAAGTCAGTTAGATCTCTCGGAATGACATAAGATCAATATGCCTTCGGTTAATATCATGAAATAAAATTTATCAACTTACGTATTTTCTGAGACCCATGAACAGACGATAGAATAATAGGACACATGGGGAATCAAGAACATAGGCACCCCTAGTACTTCTAAGAATAGAATCATTTATGAAAGTTGTGTGCTTGCTCATTTCGTTGAATCATATGGATCATGCCAAAAGGAAAGAAGAGATAGCTTTAACATACCTTTGCAATCTTCTCTCCAATCGTCAACCTAGCTCAATATGATCTTCTTACGTCTACAATGAGTAACCCAACTTCATCATTATCATATAAGAATTGTAACTCTCATATTTCAAAACCATTATTTTACAAGAAAACGGACAGTACCTCCCCTGTTTTTACTACATCCCATAAGTTACTAAAAGTCACCAAACAGCCCAAACAAGAACAATATAATTCACAATAAGCTCTCTGATTACTTCAACAACTATTTTGAGCGGCAAGCTCTATTTACAATTAACAAAAAATATAATTTAATCCAATTCATTTTCCATGAATCTGCCTACAACTTGTATAACATCATACTTATGCTTACCATATCATTTTCATCCCAAAACATCATAAGAATAATCTTCAAAATTAGTCCACACGCCTAGCACCTTAACCTTTATCGTCAACCTCTTGTTTTTAATGTTATTTTCTTCAATCCACTGAATTAGCACATAGATAAGCTTAACAACATCAGCCACAACATAATCAAACTATTTATAACAATTTTCAGCCACAACCAACCATATATATAGCCTCAACACAGCCCACAAAAAAAAAAGATAACGATTCCTTATGCCTTGTCAATTACTATCTTGAAAATTTTAACTCAAACAACACATGATTAACCTTAAGCACAACCAAGAACATGATTTACATACCTTAGGCAGTAGATATAACTTGAAATTTTAGCCATAACAACACACACACACACACACATATATATATATATATATATATATATATATATATATATATATATATAGCCTTAAAACAACCCAATAAAAGATAACAACAACTCATCCCCTTTCAAGTGTTATCTTGTAATCTTCATCCAATAACTTAACCAACACATAGATAATATTAATCCCAAGAAATAGGGTATTATACATACCTTAAAGAATTTGGAAAAATTTGAACCAAAGCTTCCCTTATCTTACAACCACCCTTAATCACATCACAACACCATAGAGACTCTCTTCTTCACTTAGGCTAACTTTTGATGTTTTATTATGGTGTATTCCTTTGGAATTTGTTTGGAGCCTTTGGGGAACTGTTTGGGAGGGTTTGGAGAGTGTGATTCTGGAAGTAAGATGAAAAATTAGCAAAGCTCATCCCAAAAACGAGATAAGAATAAGTGAAGGTCGGACCCCGACCAAGTGGGTCACATAGGGGCCTCCTGCACAGTCTCGCAAAAATGCAAATATCTCTCTACACCGATGTCGTATTGATGAACAGTTTGCAGTGTTAGAAACTAGACACATGGGGATGTAATTCCATATAAATATCAACCTGTAACTCTCAATATATTGGGAGAAAACCATCTCGCAACATGGCCTATAAACCTGGCAGTTTCTCCGAAGTGCGGCTACGTGACTTGGCGACCCTACTTTAAAAATTCATATTTCTCTACCCCAATATCGTATGAATAAATGGTTTGGACATTTGGAAAAGAGGTTCAAGTACCTTCATTTTGGTATGACATATGTCCCAAAATGACATCATAAAGCATACGAATTAATTTCTCAAAACGGCTCGTTACAAAGCAAATCTTAGCTCAATCTTTCCGTAACTTAAATCCAACTTTTCCCAAACTTTATATATCATATCCAAACATCATATATAGTCATATCATGACTTTAAACTCATTTAAATCATGATTAACAAGTCTCATATTCATCTCAACTTACTTAAGACTTCGGTAAACCTTTCTTATCCTTGTAGAAGGATTTCATCCATTTTGAGTTTACATAAGATAATCCTATAATGACAGTGACGTCTGAAGTACGGGGTGTAACAACATGTCCCCTTAGAAACATTTGTCCCCAAATTATAATTCTTAAAGGCTTGCGAAAATGGGATGTAACATCATTAAATCACTTTATATACTTTCAAAGAAGATCTCATTTTCAAGCTTACATCAATTGACTTACGGCGTACTTTCACGTACAAAAACATGGGATGTAACACTTAGCTTCCCTCTCTTCTCTCTCCCGAGTCTGCATACCCTCCAATCTCCTAGAAATTAACACCACCCATTGGTATGTGATGTCCATCTACAGTTCTCGGTCCATGTTGAATTTGATACTAGGGTGGAGCCCCTCAATAAATCGGCGAACCCGCTCTCGAACAGTAGCAACTAAGGTTGGTGGATGCCTAGACAAATCACTGAATCGGACCGCATATTCCGACACGGTCATAAAACCCTAGCACAACTGCTCAAACTCTACGTGACATGCATCTCTAAGACTCTGAGGAACATACTCCCTCAAAAACATATCTGAAAATTGAGTCCAAGTGAGTGAAGCTGCCTCAGCCAGGCTATCCAACTCGTATGCTCGCCACCACTGGTAGGCCACTCCTCTAAGCTGGAATTCCGTGAAAGAAACCCCACTGGAATCCACAATACCCATAGTACGTAGGATATGGTGACATTCCTCAAGAAAACCCTGACCATCCTCTGAAGCTAAACCGCTGAATGTGGGAGGGTGGTACTTCTTGTACCTCTCGAGCTTGAGTTGCTCCCCCTCTAAAACTGCTGCCCTAACCTCGGGCTGAACTGGAACAACTGGTTGCACTAGTATAACCTCTGGGGCATGGTCAACTTGGGCCCGTGGCTCTGGGGTACGGGCGGCGGGAGTTTGTGCTCCTCCCTCGGCCTGAGATGTGGCACGAGTAAGTGGAATTAACCCTGCCTGAGCTAGAGTGCCAAACATGCTCAAGAACTGGGCAAGATTCTCCTGAAGTGCAGGAGTAGTAACAGGCGTCTCAGGTGCCTGCTCTCCAACTGGAGCTACTGGTGCATATGCTGCAGCAGCTCGTGCAAGTGCTATGGCTACACCATGTGGTCTTCCTCTTAAAATGACAAGTCGGGTCGTTACACTCTCCAACCATGAATGCTACATCGCGAACCTTCCGATCCGCATAACTCTTCTGTCTGGACTGAGTTGTACGAAGTCGATCCTGAATCACTTTCACCTTATCCAAGGCATCCCGAACCAAGTTTGTACCTAGTAATCTAGCCTCGCCCGTCTCGAACCAACCCACTGGAAACCGACACCGCCTACCATACAAAGCCTCAGACGGTGCAATCTGAATGTTCGACTGATAACTGTTATTGTAGGCAAACTCTGCAAGTGGCAAGAACTGATCCCAAGCACCCCCAAAATCTATCACACAAGCGCGGAGCATATCCTCCGGTATCTGAATAGTGCGCTCGGACTGTCCGTCCGTCTTAGGGTGAAATGCTATGCTCAACTCAACCCGAGTACCCAACTCCTGCTGTACAGCCCTCCAGAACCGTGATGTAAACTGTGTACCCCGATCAGAGATGATAGATACTGGTACGCCATGAAGCCTGACAATCTCGCAGATATAAATTCGAGCCAACAACTCGGAATAATATATAGTCATCACAGGAATGAAATGAGCTGACTTGGTCAGCCTATCCACAATCACCCAAACCGCATCAAACCTCCGCTGAGTCTATGGGAGTCCAACAACGAAATCTATAGTGATTCGCTCCCATTTCCACTCCGAAATCTCTAACTTCTGAAGCAACCCACCCGGTCGTTGATGCTCATACTTCACCTGCTGGCAATTTAGGCACCGAGCCACATACTCCACTATGTATTTCTTCATCCTCCTCCACCAGTAATGATGCCTCAAGTCATGGTACATCTTCGCGGCACCCAGATGAATGGAGTACCGCGAGCTGTGAGCCTCCTGGAGAACCAACTCCCGCAACCCATCTACATTAGGCACACAGAGCCTGCCCTGCATCCTCAATGCACCATCATCTCTAACAGTGACCTACTTAGCATCACCGTGATGAATTATGTCCTTAAGGATAAGCAGGTAGGGGTCATCATATTGACGCTCCCTGATACGATCATAAAGAGAAGACCGAGAGGCCATACAAGCCAACACTCGACTCGGCTCAGAAATATCCAATCTCACAAACTAGATGACTAAGGCCTAAACATACAATGCTAAGGGTCTCTCTGCTGCTGGAAGATATGCTAAACTCCCCAAACTCTCCGCCCGGCGACTCAAATCATCGGCCACCACATTGGCCTTTCCCGGGTGGTACAAAATGGAGATATCATAATCCTTAAGTTGCTCCAACCACCTCTGCTGACGCAAGTTAAGGTCCTTTTGCTTGAACAGATGCTGCAAACTCCGATAATTGGTGTAAATCTCACAAGGAACACCGTACAAATAGTGCCGCCAAATCTTCAGGGCATGAACAATAGCTGCTAACTCAAGGTCGTGGACATGATAGTTCTTCTCATGCACCTTGAGCTGTCTGGACGCGTAGGCAATCATCCTACCGCCCTGAATCAACACCGCACCGAGACCAATCAACGATGCATCACAATATACAGTATAAGACCCCGAACCTGTAGGCAATACCAATACTGGGGCTGTAGTCAAAGCTGTCTTAAGCTTCTGAAAACTCTCCTCACACTCCTCTGTCCACCTGAACGGAGCACCCTTCTAGGTCAGCCTGGTCGTAAGTGCTGCAATAGATGAGAATCCCTCTACAAAACGATGGTAATACCCCGCCAAACCAAGAAAACTCTGGATTTCCGTAGCTGATGATGGTCTAGGTCAACTCTGCACTGCTTTCATCTTCTTCGAATTCACCTGGATCCCATCATCAAAACTCATGACCCAAGAATGCCACTGAGTCTAGCCAAAACTCACACTTTGAAAATTTCGCATATAATTTCTTTTCTCTCAAGGTGTGAAGCACAGTCATCAGGTGTTGCTCATGATCCTCCCGAGTCCGTGAGTACACCAGAATGTCGTTAATAAACACAACGATGAATGAGTCAAGATAGGTCCAGAACACATAGTGCATCAAGTGCATATAAGCTGCTGGGGCATTGGTCAGCCCAAATGACATCACAAGGAACTCGTAGTGACCATACCGAGTCTTAAAAGCAGTCTTCGGGATATCTAGCTCCCGAATCTTCATCTGATGATAGCCGGAACGTAAATCAATCTTGGAAAATACCCTGGAACCTTGTAGCTGATCAAATAAATCATCAATACGATGCAATGGATACATGTTCTTCACTGTAACTTTATTCAACTGGCGGTAATCAATACACATCCGCATAGAACTATCCTTCTTCTTCACAAATAAGACAGGTGCACCCCAAGGTGACACACTAGGCCGAATGAAGCCCTTATCAATCAACTCCTGTAACTGCTATTTCAACTTCTTCAATTCAGGAGGAGCCATACGATATGGAGGAATAGAGATGGGCTGAGTGCCGGGCAAAAAATCAATGCCAAAATCAATATCTTTCACATAGGGGAATCAGCTGGAAACACATCGGGATAGTCCCTCACTACTGGAACTGACTCAACTGTAGGGGTATCAATACTGACATCTCTCACATAAGCTAGATACGCGTCACACCCCTTCTCAACCATTCATTGAGCTTTAAGAAATGAAATAACTCTGCTGGGAGTATACTCTAAGGTACCTCTCCACTCAAATCGCGGTGAACCTGGCATAGCCAGCGTCACGGTCTTAGCGTGACAATCAAGAATAGCATAATGGGGAGACAACCAGTCCATGCCCAAGATAACACCAAAGTCTACCATGCTGAGGAATAATAAATCGGCTATGGTCTCAAAACCACTAAGAGCAATCAAACACGACTGATACACGCGGTCCACAACAAGGGAATCTCCCACAAGAGTAGACACATAAATAGGGAAACTCAAATAATCCCGAGATATGCCCAAATACGGGGCAAAATAAGAGGACACATAGGAATATGTAGAGCCTGGGTCAAATAATATCGAGGAATCTCTATGAAAGACCGGAACAATACTTGTAATGACAGAGTCGGAAGCAACTACCTCTGTACGAGTCAGAAGAGCATAATATCTAGCCTGGCCTCCCCCTCTAGGGGGACCTCGTCCTCCCCGACCTCTACCTCGAGCTGGCTGAGGAGGTGGGGCGATAGCTGGTGCTGGAATCATAGCCTGAGGACCCGGTGGAGCACGTGGTGGCTGAGAAGTCTATGGAGGTGCACCCCTCCTAAATCTGGAGCAATCCCTCACCATATGGCGAATGTCTCAACACTCAAAACAAGCTCTCGGAGAGCGTGGCTGCTGTGACTGGCTCGGGCCAGGTCTGCTAGACTGGCCACTAAAAGTACCCAGTGCAGGAGGCACACTAGACACTGGCGGTGTATAATAAGGCTCCTGGGTCCTAAAAGGGACCGGAATACCACTGGCGGCTGGAAGAGCTGAATGAACGGGGAGACTCCCATAACCCCTACCATGGCGAGCTACTGGGGCACGAGCACCAGAATAAGAACCAGTCTCTCGAGACCTCTTGGCCTCTTTCTCCTCTCTATCCTGGGCAAGCATGCCCTCCAATATCCTTGCAATACTCACAACCTGCTGATAAGAAATATCCATCTCCAACTCCCTGACCATACTAATCCAGATACTGGGGTGGAGTCCCTCAATAAACCGTCGAACCCTCTCTCGAACTGTGGCAACCAAGGCTAGTGCATGTCGGGCCAAATCACTGAAGCGAACTGCATACTCTGATACAGTCATAGCATCTTGGCACAATTGCTCAAACTCCGCATGCCATGCGTCCCTGAGGCTCTGAGGGACATACTCTCTCAAACATATGTCCGAGAATTGAGTCCTTGTGAGTGAGGCTGCCTCGTCCGGACTACTCAACTCATAATCATACCACCACTGATAGGCTGCTCCTCTAAGCTGGAAAGTGGTAAAAGAAACCCTACTCATCTCAGCTACGCCCATAGTACAGAGAATACGATGACACTTCTCCAGAAAACCTTGAGCATCGTCTGTAGCCGATCCGCTGAAGGTAGATGGGTGGTACTTCTTGTACCTCTCAAGTCTGAGCCCTCCGCCTCAGAAGCGGATGTCCTAGTCTCATGTTGAACCGGAGCTACCGGCTACATTGGTATAATCTTTGGAAACTAGTCGGCCTGATCCCGCTGCTCTAGAGTATCGGCGGCGGGAGTATGTGCTCCTCCCCCGACCTGAGATGTGGCAGGAGTAAGTGGAATTAATCCAACTAAAGCTAAGGTGCTGAACATGCTTAGAAACTGGGCTAGGGTCTCTTGGAGAGCTGGTGCAGCAACAAGTGCCTCAGGTATCTTCCCTCTAGCTGGAGCTACTAGGGGCTCCTCTGTGGCAACTCGTGCGGGTGCCCTGACTGCACCGCGTGGATGTCCTCGGCCTCTACCCCAGCCCTGACCTCTCGCGGCTCTAGTAGGGGGCGCAGGTGCCTGGTCATCAGATCCGCCTGTACGTGTTCTCACCATCTGTGAGAGAATAGAATACAGAAATTTAGAATTTTCTTTTGATGTCAACAAATTTCGCACGACAAGGAATCAAAGAAGTATAATTTTTCCTAACAGTTCCATAGCCTCCCGAAGTTAAGTACAGATGTCTCCGTACTGATCCGCGAGACTCTAATAAATCGGCTTGTGACTCACGACACTTATGAACTTAGAGCTCTGATACCAACTTGTCACGACCCAATTCTCCCACTGTAAGATGTCGTGACGGCACCTAGTCTCTAAGACTAGGTAAACCTAACAAAGGTGCAGAAATAACAAAAATGGAAACAAAACTCAACAACTAACTATAACAGATAACTAAATAGCTGATAACGATGCCGCTTGGCATTTACAACAACTAACACTCTAATAATACACATTATTCCCAAAACCCGGAACATCATAAGTCACAAGCTATAGGAGGAAAACTAGTATCTCTATACACCAAAATCAAATAAAAGTAGTAAGGAAGGTAAATGACATAGGAGGGAAATGGAGGGAGACTCCGAGGTCTGCGGACGCGACAGATAAACCTTGAAGTCTTCGTACAGCAGCAAGCACTCTCAGCTAGTAGCGGGGCTGATAAGGAGCACCTGGATCTGCACACAACAACATGTGTAGAAAAGTAGCATGAGTACACCACAACGGTACCTAGTAAGTGCCAAGCCTAACCTCGGTAGAGTAGTGACGAGGTCAGGTCAGGCCCACTGGTATATAATAAATAAAGCAGGAAAATATAACAGTATAATAAGAGACTGGAATTTAACAAAAAGAAAATACAGCGATATAATAATACAATACACAGGGATAAACAACAAGGGATCTCCCGAGATACTGTCTCGTAATCCCAAAATAAATATGTAGGGAGAACTCCCGAGGTACCGCCTCGTAGTCTCAAAAGTAAATATACAGAGAGAACTCCCAAGAAACCGCCTCGTAGTCTCAAAAGTAAATGTGCAGGGAGAACTCTCGAGGAACCGCCTCGTAGTCTCAAAAGTAAATGTGCAGGGAGAACTCCCGAGGAGCCGCCTCGTAGTCTCCAAAGTAAATATGTAGGGGGGATCTCTCGGGATACTTTCCCGTAGTCCAAAAGTAAATACGAAGCTCAAACAAATGAATATAACAGTTACATCAAGAAACATATAATTTAGACTAAGTACAAATCAAGAAAGAAGCGGGATTTACTAAACATGCTGCAAAGAGTTTAAATAGGCAATTAGGACATGTAGACATGCTATTCTAGGCTAACAGGATAACTACACATGCTAGTATACTCGGATAAGATGAAAACAGGCTATTACTCGGTAAAGAAAATCAGGTTTTTCCACAAATAACCTGTGTACGCACTCGTCACCTCGCGTACACGGTGCTCACATATCATAACAACACCAAATCCTAAGGGAATTTTCCCCACACATGGTTAGGCAAGCCACTTACCTCAAACCAAGCTCAATCAATCGGTAACAATGCTTTTTCCACGAATATCCGACTCCGAATGACCCAAATCTAGCCAAAACAATTACATATCATAAATACAGCTATAATAGACTAATCTAATTAATGAAATCAAGACTTTAACAAAAATTCCAAAATCCATTCTAAAAAGGTTGACGCGGCCCCACGTCTCAGAATCGGGAAAAACCACTAAATTTGAAAGCCCATTCACTCAGGAGTTCGACCATACCAAAATTTATCAAAATCGGACCTCGAATGACCACTCAAAACGCAAAATCAATCTCTTCAAATCCCTAGCCTCAAACTCCCAAATTCTACCTTAAATACATACTAACTAGGT